>NW_026542664.1:0-614586 GCF_028750875.1 Macrosteles quadrilineatus | reverse complement strand
GTACAAGGTTGTACAAGTGTGTACAAGGGTGTACAAATGTGTACAAGGATGTAAAAGTTTATACAAGTGTGTACAAGTTTGTACAAGGTTGTTTAAGTGTGTACAATGTTTTACAATTGTGTACAAGGTTGTACAAGTGTGTACAAGGTTGTACAAGTGTGTACAAGGATGTACAAGTGTGTACAAGGTTGTACAAGTGTGTACAAGTTTGTACAAGTGTGTACAAGTTTGTACAAGGTTGTACAAATGTGTACAAGGGGGACAAAAGTGTACAAGGGTGCACAAGTTTGTACAAGGGTGTACAAGTGTGTACAAGGGTGTACAGGTTTGTACAAGGTTGTACAAGTGTGTACAAGCTTGAACAAGTGTGTACAAGGTTGTACAAGTGTTTACAAGGTTGTACAAGTGTGTACAAGGTTGCACAAGTGTGTACAAGGTTGCACAAGTGTGTACAAGAGTGTACAATCGTGTACAAGCTTGTACAAGTGTGTACAAGGGTGTACAGGTTTGTACAAGTTTGTACAATTGTGTATAAGGTTTTTACAATTGTGTACAAGGTTGTACAAGTGTGTACAAGGTTGTACAAGTGTGTACAAGGTTGTACAAGTGTGTACAAGGTTGTACAAGTGTGTACAAGCTTGTACAAGTGTGTACAAGGTTGTACAAGTGTGTACATGGTTGTTCAAGTGTGTACATGTTTGTACAAGTGTGTTTAAGTTTGTACAAGGTTGTACAAATGTTTACAAGGGTGTACAAAAGTGTACAAGGGTGCACAAGTTTGTACAAGGGTGTACAAGTGTGTACAAGCTTGTACAAGTGTGTACAATGGTGTACAGGTTTGTACTAGGTTGTACAAATGTGTACAAGGATGTACAAGTATGTACAAGAATGTACAATTTTGTACAAGTGTGTACAAGTTTGTAAAAGGTTGTACAAGTGTGTACAAGGGTGAACAAGTGTGTACAAGGTTGTACAACTGTGTACAAGCTTGTACAAGTGTGTACAAGCTTGTACAAGTGTGTACAAGGGTGTACAAGTGTGTACAAGGTTGTACAAGTTTTTACAAGGTTGTACAAGTGTGTACAAGGTTGTACAAGTGTGTACAAGGTTGTACAAGTGTGTACAAGGTTGTACAAGTGTGTACAAGGTTGTATAAGTGTGTACAAGGTTGAAAAAGTGTGTACAAGGTTGTACAAGTGTGTACAAGGTTGTACAAGTGTGTACAAGGTTGTACAAGTGTGTACAAAGGTGTACAAGTGTGTACAAGGTTGTACAAGTGTGTACAAGGTTGTACAAGTGTGTACAAGGTTGTACAAGTGTGTACAAGGTTGTACAAGGTTTTACAATTGTGTACAAGGTTGTACATGTGTGTACAAGGTTGTACAAGTGTGTACAAGGTTGTACAAGTGTGTACAAGGGTGTACAAGTTTGTACAAGTGTGTACAAGTTTGTACAATTGTGTACAAGTTTGTACAAGCTTGTACAAGTGTGTACAAGCTTATACAAGTGTGTACAAGGGTGTACAGGTTTGTACAAGGTTGTACAAGTGTTTACAAGGGTGTACAAGTATGTACAAGAATGTACAAGTTTGTACAAGTGTGTACAAGTTTGTAAAAGGTTGTACAAGTGTGTACAAGGGTGTACAAGTGTGTACAAGGGTGCACAAGTGTGTACAAGCTTGTACAAGTGTGTACAAGGGTGTACAGGTTTGTACAAGGTTGTACAAGTGTGTACAAGGATGTACAAGTATGTACAAGAATGTACAATTTTGTACAAGTGTGTACAAGTTTGTAAAAGGTTGTACAAGTGTGTACAAGGGTGTACAAGTGTGTACAAGGTTGTACAAGTGTGTACAAGGGTGTACAAGTTTGTACAAGGTTGTACAAGTGTGTACAAGCTTGTACAAGTGTGTACAAGGGTGTACAAGTGTGTACAAGCTTGTACAAGTGTGTACAAAGGTGTACAAGTGTGTACAAGGTTGTACAAGTTTTTACAAGGTTGTACAAGTGTGTACAAGGTTGTACAAGTGTGTACAAGGTTGTACAAGTGTGTACAAGGTTGTACAAGTGAGTACAAGGGTGTACAAGTTTGTACAAGTGTGTACAAGTTTGTACAAGTGTGTACAAGTTTGTACAAGGTTGTACAAATGTATACAAGGGTGTACAAAAGTGTACAAGGGTGCACAAGTTTGTACAAGGGTGTACAAGTGTGTACAAGCTTGTACAAGTGTGTACAAGCTTGTACAAGTGTGTACAAGGGTGTACAGGTTTGTACAAGTGTGTACAAGGTTGTACAAGTGTGTACAAGGTTGTACAAGTGTGTACAAGGGTGTGCAAGTTTGTACAAGCGTGTACAAGTTTGTACAAGTGTGTACAAGTTTGTACAAGGTTGTACAAATGTATACAAGGGTGTACAAAAGTGTACAAGGGTGCACAAGTTTGTACAAGGGTGTACAAGTGTGTACAAGCTTGTACAAGTGTGTACAAGGGTGTACAGGTTTGTACAAGGTTGTACAAGTGTTTACAAGGGTGTACAAGTATGTACAAGAATGTAAAAGTTTGTACAAGTGTGTACAAGTTTGTAAAAGGTTGTACAAGTGTGTACAAGGGTGTACAAGTGTGTACAAGGGTGCACAAGTGTGTACAAGGGTGTACAATCGTGTACAATCTTGTACAAGTGTGTACAAGGGTGTACAGGTTTGTACAAGGTTGTACAAGTGTGTACAAGGTTGTACAAGTGTGTACAAGGGTGTACAAGTTTGTACAAGTGTGTACAAGGTTGTACAAGTGTGTACAAGGTTGTACAAGTGTGTACAAGGGTGTGCAAGTTTGTACAAGTGTGTACAAGGTTGTACAAGTGTGTACAAAGGTGTACAAGTGTGTACAAGGTTGTACAAGTGTGTACAAGGTTAAACAAGTGTGTACAAGGTTGTACAAGTGTGTACAAGGTTGTACAAGTGTGTACAAGGTTGTACAAGTGTGTACAAGGTTGTACAAGTGTGTACAAGGTTGTACAAGTGTGTACAAGGTTGTACAAGTGTGTACAAAGGTGTACAAGTGTGTACAAGGTTGTACAAGTGTGTACAAGGTTGTACAAGTGTGTACAAGGTTGTACAAGTGTGTACAAGGTTGTACAAGTGTGTACAAGGGTGTGCAAGTTTGTACAAGTGTGTACAAGTTTGTACAAGTGTGTACAAGTTTGTACAAGGTTGTACAAATGTATACAAGGGTGTACAAAAGTGTACAAGGGTGCACAAGTTTGTACAAGGGTGTACAAGTGTGTACAAGCTTGTACAAGTGTGTACAAGGGTGTACAGGTTTGTACAAGGTTGTACAAGTGTTTACAAGGGTGTACAAGTATGTACAAGAATGTAAAAGTTTGTACAAGTGTGTACAAGTTTGTAAAAGGTTGTACAAGTGTGTACAAGGGTGTACAAGTGTGTACAAGGGTGCACAAGTGTGTACAAGGGTGTACAATCGTGTACAATCTTGTACAAGTGTGTACAAGGGTGTACAGGTTTGTACAAGGTTGTACAAGTGTGTACAAGGTTGTACAAGTGTGTACAAGGGTGTACAAGTTTGTACAAGTGTGTACAAGTTTGTACAATTGTGTACAAGTTTGTACAAGGTTGTACAAATGTATACAAGGGTGTACAAAAGTAAACAAGGGTGCACAAGTTTGTACAAGGGTGTACAAGTGTGTACAAGCTTGTACAAGTGTGTACAAGCTTGTACAAGTGTGTACAAGGGTGTACAGGTTTGTACAAGTTTGTACAAGTGTTTACAAGGGTGTACAAGTATGTACAAGAATGTACAAGTTTGTACAAGTGTGTTCAAGTTTGTAAAAGGTTGTACAAGTGTGTACAAGGGTGTACAAGTGTGTACAAGGGTGCACAAGTGTGTACAAGGGTGTACAATCGTGTACAAGCTTGTACAAGTGTGTTCAAGGGTGTACAGGTTTGTACAAGGTTGTACAAGTGTGTACAAGGGTGTACAAATGTGTACAAGGATGTAAAAGTTTGTACAAGTGTGTACAAGTTTGTACAAGTGTGTACAAGGTTGTACAAGTGTGTACAAGGTTGTACAAGTGTGTACATGGTTGTACAAGTGTGTACAAGGTTGTACAAGTGTGTACAAGGTTGTACAAGTGTGTACAAGGGTGCACAAGTGTGTACAAGGGTGTACAATCGTGTACAAGCTTGTACAATTTTTTACAAGGTTGTACAAGTGTGTACAAGGTTGTACAAGTGTGTACAAGGTTGTACAAGTGTGTACAAGGTTGTACAAGTGTGTACAAGGTTGTACAAGTGTGTACAAGGTTGTACAAGTGTGTACAAGGTTGTACAAGTGTGTACAAGGTTGTATAAGTGTGTACAAAGGTGTACAAGTGTGTACAATGTTGTACAAGTGTGAACAAGGTTGTACAAGTGTGTACATGGTTGTACAAGGTTGTACAATTGTGTACAAGGTTGTACAAGTGTGTACAAGGTTGTACAATGTGTACAAGGGTGTACAAGTTTGTACAAGTGTGTACAAGTTTGTACAAGTGTGTACAAGTTTGTACAAGGTTGTACAAATGTATACAAGGGTGTACAAAAGTGTACAAGGGTGCACAAGTTTGTACAAGGGTGTACAAGTGTGTACAAGCTTGTACAAGTGTGTACAAGCTTGTACAAGTGTGGACAAGGGTGTACAGGTTTGTACAAGGTTGTACAAGTGTTTACAAGGGTGTACAAAAGAATGTACAAGCTTGTACAATTTTTTACAAGGTTGTACAAGTGTGTACAAGGTTGTACAAGTGTGTACAAGGTTGTACAAGTGTGTACAAGTGTGTACAAGCTTGTACAATTTTTTACAAGGTTGTACAAGTGTGTACAAGGTTGTACAAGTGTGTACAAGGTTGTACAAGTGTGTACAAGTGTGTACAAGTTTGTAAAAGGTTGTACAAGTGTGTACAAGGTTGTACAAGTGTGTACAAGGTTGTACCATAGTGTACAAGGTTGTACAAGTGTGTACAAAGGTGTACAAGTGTGTACAAGGTTGTACAAGTGTGTACAAAGTTGTACAAGTGTGTACATGGTTGTACAAGGTTTTACAATTGTGTACATGGTTGTACAAGTGTGTACAAGGTTGTACAAGTGTTTACAAGGGTGTACAAGTTTGTACAAGTGTGTACAAGTTTGTACAAGTGTGTACAAGTTTGTAAAGGTTGTACAAATGTACACAAGGGTGTACAAAAGTGTACAAGGGTGCACAAGTTTGTACAAGGTTGTACAAGTGTGTACAAGTTTGTACAAGGTTGTACAAGTGTGTACAAGTTTGTACAAGGTTGTACAAACGTGTACAATTGTGTACAAGGTTGTACAAGTGTGTACAAGGTTGTACAAGTGTGTACAAGGTTGTACAAGTGTGTACAAGGTTGTACAAGTGTGTACAAGGTTGTACAAGTGTGTACAAGGTTGTACAAGTGTGTACAAGGTTGTACAAGTGTGTACAAGGGTGCACAAGTGTGTACAAGGGTGTACAATCGTGTACAAGCTTGTACAATCGTGTACAAGCTTGTACAAGTGTGTACAAGGGTTTACAGGTTTGTACAAGGTTGTACAAGTGTGTACAAGGGTGTACAAATGTGTACAAGGATGTAAAAGTTTGTACAAGTGTGTACAAGTTTGTACAAGGTTGTACAAGTGTGTACAATGTTTTACAATTGTGTACAAGGTTGTACAAGTGTGTACAAGGTTGTACAGGTTTGTACAAGGTTGTACAAGTGTTTACAAGGGAGTACAAGTATGTACAAGAATGTACAAGTTTGTACAAGTGTGTACAAGTAAGTACAAGTTTGTACAAAAATGTACAAGTGTGTACAAGGTTTTACAATTGTGTAAAAGGTTGTACAAGTGTGTACAAGGTTGTACAAGCGTGTACAAGGTTGTACAAGTGTGTACAAGGTTGTACAAGTGTGTACAAGGTTGTACAAGTGTGTACAAGTTTGTTCAAGTGTGTACAAGTTTGTACAAGGTTGTACAAATGTGTACAAGGGTGTACAAAAGTGTACAAGGGTGCACAAGTTTGTACAAGGGTGTACAAGTGTGTACAAGCTTGTACAAGTGTGTACAAGCTTGTACAAGGGTTTACAGGTTTGTACAAGGTTGTACAAGTGTGTACAAGGGTGTACAAGTATGTACAAGAATGTACAAGTTTGTACAAGTCTGTACAAGGGTGTACAAGTATGTACAAGAATGTACAAGTTTGTACAAGTGTGTACAAGGATGTACAAATGTGTACAAGGATGTAAAAGTTTGTACAAGTGTGTACAAACTTGTACACTTGTACAAGTTTGTACAAGTGTGTACAAGGTTGTACAAATGTGTACAAGGGTGTACAAAAGTGTACAAGGGTGCACAAGTTTGTACAAGGGTGTATAAGTGTGTACAAGTTTGTACAAGTGTGTACAATGGTGTACAGGTTTGTACTAGGTTGTACAAATGTGTACAAGGATGTACAAGTATGTACAAGAATGTACAAGTTTGTACAAGTGTGTACAAGGGTGTACAAGTATGTACAAGAATGTACAAGTTTGTACAAGTGTGTACAAGGGTGTACAAATGTGTACAAGGATGTAAAAGTTTGTACAAGTGTGTACAAGTTCGTAGTAGGTTGTACAAGGTTGTACAAGTGTGTACAAGGTTGTACAAGTGTGTACAAGGTTGTACAAGTGTGTACAAGGTTGTACAAGTGTGTACAAGGTTGTACAAGTGTGTACAAGGTTGTACAAGTGTGTACAAGGTTGTACAAGTGTGTACAAGGTTGTACAAGTGTGTACAAGGTTGTACAAGTGTGTACAAGGTTGTACAAGTGTGTACAAGGTTGTACAAGTGTGTACAAGGGTTCACAAGTGTGTACAAGGGTGTAAATCGTGTACAAGCTTGTACAATCGTGTACAAGCTTGTACAAGTGTGTACAAGGGTTTACAGGTTTGTACAAGGTTGTACAAGTGTGTACAAGGGTGTACAAATGTGTACAAGGATGTAAAAGTTTATACAAGTGTGTACAAGTTTGTACAAGGTTGTTTAAGTGTGTACAATGTTTTACAATTGTGTACAAGGTTGTACAAGTGTGTACAAGGTTGTACAAGTGTGTACAAGGATGTACAAGTGTGTACAAGGTTGTACAAGTGTGTACAAGTTTGTACAAGTGTGTACAAGTTTGTACAAGGTTGTACAAATGTGTACAAGGGGGACAAAAGTGTACAAGGGTGCACAAGTTTGTACAAGGGTGTACAAGTGTGTACAAGGGTGTACAGGTTTGTACAAGGTTGTACAAGTGTGTACAAGCTTGAACAAGTGTGTACAAGGTTGTACAAGTGTTTACAAGGTTGTACAAGTGTGTACAAGGTTGCACAAGTGTGTACAAGGTTGCACAAGTGTGTACAAGAGTGTACAATCGTGTACAAGCTTGTACAAGTGTGTACAAGGGTGTACAGGTTTGTACAAGTTTGTACAATTGTGTATAAGGTTTTACAATTGTGTACAAGGTTGTACAAGTGTGTACAAGGTTGTACAAGTGTGTACAAGGTTGTACAAGTGTGTACAAGGTTGTACAAGTGTGTACAAGCTTGTACAAGTGTGTACAAGGTTGTACAAGTGTGTACATGGTTGTTCAAGTGTGTACATGTTTGTACAAGTGTGTTTAAGTTTGTACAAGGTTGTACAAATGTTTACAAGGGTGTACAAAAGTGTACAAGGGTGCACAAGTTTGTACAAGGGTGTACAAGTGTGTACAAGCTTGTACAAGTGTGTACAATGGTGTACAGGTTTGTACTAGGTTGTACAAATGTGTACAAGGATGTACAAGTATGTACAAGAATGTACAATTTTGTACAAGTGTGTACAAGTTTGTAAAAGGTTGTACAAGTGTGTACAAGGGTGAACAAGTGTGTACAAGGTTGTACAACTGTGTACAAGCTTGTACAAGTGTGTACAAGCTTGTACAAGTGTGTACAAGGGTGTACAAGTGTGTACAAGGTTGTACAAGTTTTTACAAGGTTGTACAAGTGTGTACAAGGTTGTACAAGTGTGTACAAGGTTGTACAAGTGTGTACAAGGTTGTACAAGTGTGTACAAGGTTGTATAAGTGTGTACAAGGTTGAAAAAGTGTGTACAAGGTTGTACAAGTGTGTACAAGGTTGTACAAGTGTGTACAAGGTTGTACAAGTGTGTACAAAGGTGTACAAGTGTGTACAAGCTTGTACAATCGTGTACAAGCTTGTACAAGTGTGTACAAGGGTTTACAGGTTTGTACAAGGTTGTACAAGTGTGTACAAGGGTGTACAAATGTGTACAAGGATGTAAAAGTTTGTACAAGTGTGTACAAGTTTGTACAAGGTTGTACAAGTGTGTACAATGTTTTACAATTGTGTACAAGGTTGTACAAGTGTGTACAAGGTTGTACAGGTTTGTACAAGGTTGTACAAGTGTTTACAAGGGAGTACAAGTATGTACAAGAATGTACAAGTTTGTACAAGTGTGTACAAGTAAGTACAAGTTTGTACAAAAATGTACAAGTGTGTACAAGGTTTTACAATTGTGTAAAAGGTTGTACAAGTGTGTACAAGGTTGTACAAGCGTGTACAAGGTTGTACAAGTGTGTACAAGGTTGTACAAGTGTGTACAAGGTTGTACAAGTGTGTACAAGTTTGTTCAAGTGTGTACAAGTTTGTACAAGGTTGTACAAATGTGTACAAGGGTGTACAAAAGTGTACAAGGGTGCACAAGTTTGTACAAGGGTGTACAAGTGTGTACAAGCTTGTACAAGTGTGTACAAGCTTGTACAAGGGTTTACAGGTTTGTACAAGGTTGTACAAGTGTGTACAAGGGTGTACAAGTATGTACAAGAATGTACAAGTTTGTACAAGTCTGTACAAGGGTGTACAAGTATGTACAAGAATGTACAAGTTTGTACAAGTGTGTACAAGGATGTACAAATGTGTACAAGGATGTAAAAGTTTGTACAAGTGTGTACAAACTTGTACACTTGTACAAGTTTGTACAAGTGTGTACAAGGTTGTACAAATGTGTACAAGGGTGTACAAAAGTGTACAAGGGTGCACAAGTTTGTACAAGGGTGTATAAGTGTGTACAAGTTTGTACAAGTGTGTACAATGGTGTACAGGTTTGTACTAGGTTGTACAAATGTGTACAAGGATGTACAAGTATGTACAAGAATGTACAAGTTTGTACAAGTGTGTACAAGGGTGTACAAGTATGTACAAGAATGTACAAGTTTGTACAAGTGTGTACAAGGGTGTACAAATGTGTACAAGGATGTAAAAGTTTGTACAAGTGTGTACAAGTTCGTAGTAGGTTGTACAAGGTTGTACAAGTGTGTACAAGGTTGTACAAGTGTGTACAAGGTTGTACAAGTGTGTACAAGGTTGTACAAGTGTGTACAAGGTTGTACAAGTGTGTACAAGGTTGTACAAGTGTGTACAAGGTTGTACAAGTGTGTACAAGGTTGTACAAGTGTGTACAAGGTTGTACAAGTGTGTACAAGGTTGTACAAGTGTGTACAAGGTTGTACAAGTGTGTACAAGGGTTCACAAGTGTGTACAAGGGTGTAAATCGTGTACAAGCTTGTACAATCGTGTACAAGCTTGTACAAGTGTGTACAAGGGTTTACAGGTTTGTACAAGGTTGTACAAGTGTGTACAAGGGTGTACAAATGTGTACAAGGATGTAAAAGTTTATACAAGTGTGTACAAGTTTGTACAAGGTTGTTTAAGTGTGTACAATGTTTTACAATTGTGTACAAGGTTGTACAAGTGTGTACAAGGTTGTACAAGTGTGTACAAGGATGTACAAGTGTGTACAAGGTTGTACAAGTGTGTACAAGTTTGTACAAGTGTGTACAAGTTTGTACAAGGTTGTACAAATGTGTACAAGGGGGACAAAAGTGTACAAGGGTGCACAAGTTTGTACAAGGGTGTACAAGTGTGTACAAGGGTGTACAGGTTTGTACAAGGTTGTACAAGTGTGTACAAGCTTGAACAAGTGTGTACAAGGTTGTACAAGTGTTTACAAGGTTGTACAAGTGTGTACAAGGTTGCACAAGTGTGTACAAGGTTGCACAAGTGTGTACAAGAGTGTACAATCGTGTACAAGCTTGTACAAGTGTGTACAAGGGTGTACAGGTTTGTACAAGTTTGTACAATTGTGTATAAGGTTTTACAATTGTGTACAAGGTTGTACAAGTGTGTACAAGGTTGTACAAGTGTGTACAAGGTTGTACAAGTGTGTACAAGGTTGTACAAGTGTGTACAAGCTTGTACAAGTGTGTACAAGGTTGTACAAGTGTGTACATGGTTGTTCAAGTGTGTACATGTTTGTACAAGTGTGTTTAAGTTTGTACAAGGTTGTACAAATGTTTACAAGGGTGTACAAAAGTGTACAAGGGTGCACAAGTTTGTACAAGGGTGTACAAGTGTGTACTAGCTTGTACAAGTGTGTACAATGGTGTACAGGTTTGTACTAGGTTGTACAAATGTGTACAAGGATGTACAAGTATGTACAAGAATGTACAATTTTGTACAAGTGTGTACAAGTTTGTAAAAGGTTGTACAAGTGTGTACAAGGGTGAACAAGTGTGTACAAGGTTGTACAACTGTGTACAAGCTTGTACAAGTGTGTACAAGCTTGTACAAGTGTGTACAAGGGTGTACAAGTGTGTACAAGGTTGTACAAGTTTTTACAAGGTTGTACAAGTGTGTACAAGGTTGTACAAGTGTGTACAAGGTTGTACAAGTGTGTACAAGGTTGTACAAGTGTGTACAAGGTTGTATAAGTGTGTACAAGGTTGAAAAAGTGTGTACAAGGTTGTACAAGTGTGTACAAGGTTGTACAAGTGTGTACAAGGTTGTACAAGTGTGTACAAAGGTGTACAAGTGTGTACAAGGTTGTACAAGTGTGTACAAGGTTGTACAAGTGTGTACAAGGTTGTACAAGTGTGTACAAGGTTGTACAAGGTTTTACAATTGTGTACAAGGTTGTACATGTGTGTACAAGGTTGTACAAGTGTGTACAAGGTTGTACAAGTGTGTACAAGGGTGTACAAGTTTGTACAAGTGTGTACAAGTTTGTACAATTGTGTACAAGTTTGTACAAGCTTGTACAAGTGTGTACAAGCTTATACAAGTGTGTACAAGGGTGTACAGGTTTGTACAAGGTTGTACAAGTGTTTACAAGGGTGTACAAGTATGTACAAGAATGTACAAGTTTGTACAAGTGTGTACAAGTTTGTAAAAGGTTGTACAAGTGTGTACAAGGGTGTACAAGTGTGTACAAGGGTGCACAAGTGTGTACAAGCTTGTACAAGTGTGTACAAGGGTGTACAGGTTTGTACAAGGTTGTACAAGTGTGTACAAGGATGTACAAGTATGTACAAGAATGTACAATTTTGTACAAGTGTGTACAAGTTTGTAAAAGGTTGTACAAGTGTGTACAAGGGTGTACAAGTGTGTACAAGGTTGTACAAGTGTGTACAAGGGTGTACAAGTTTGTACAAGGTTGTACAAGTGTGTACAAGCTTGTACAAGTGTGTACAAGGGTGTAAAAGTGTGTACAAGCTTGTACAAGTGTGTACAAAGGTGTACAAGTGTGTACAAGGTTGTACAAGTTTTTACAAGGTTGTACAAGTGTGTACAAGGTTGTACAAGTGTGTACAAGGTTGTACAAGTGTGTACAAGGTTGTACAAGTGAGTACAAGGGTGTACAAGTTTGTACAAGTGTGTACAAGTTTGTACAAGTGTGTACAAGTTTGTACAAGGTTGTACAAATGTATACAAGGGTGTACAAAAGTGTACAAGGGTGCACAAGTTTGTACAAGGGTGTACAAGTGTGTACAAGCTTGTACAAGTGTGTACAAGCTTGTACAAGTGTGTACAAGGGTGTACAGGTTTGTACAAGTGTGTACAAGGTTGTACAAGTGTGTACAAGGTTGTACAAGTGTGTACAAGGGTGTGCAAGTTTGTACAAGCGTGTACAAGTTTGTACAAGTGTGTACAAGTTTGTACAAGGTTGTACAAATGTATACAAGGGTGTACAAAAGTGTACAAGGGTGCACAAGTTTGTACAATGGTGTACAAGTGTGTACAAGCTTGTACAAGTGTGTACAAGGGTGTACAGGTTTGTACAAGGTTGTACAAGTGTTTACAAGGGTGTACAAGTATGTACAAGAATGTAAAAGTTTGTACAAGTGTGTACAAGTTTGTAAAAGGTTGTACAAGTGTGTACAAGGGTGTACAAGTGTGTACAAGGGTGCACAAGTGTGTACAAGGGTGTACAATCGTGTACAATCTTGTACAAGTGTGTACAAGGGTGTACAGGTTTGTACAAGGTTGTACAAGTGTGTACAAGGTTGTACAAGTGTGTACAAGGGTGTACAAGTTTGTACAAGTGTGTACAAGGTTGTACAAGTGTGTACAAGGTTGTACAAGTGTGTACAAGGGTGTGCAAGTTTGTACAAGTGTGTACAAGGTTGTACAAGTGTGTACAAAGGTGTACAAGTGTGTACAAGGTTGTACAAGTGTGTACAAGGTTAAACAAGTGTGTACAAGGTTGTACAAGTGTGTACAAGGTTGTACAAGTGTGTACAAGGTTGTACAAGTGTGTACAAGGTTGTACAAGTGTGTACAAGGTTGTACAAGTGTGTACAAGGTTGTACAAGTGTGTACAAAGGTGTACAAGTGTGTACAAGGTTGTACAAGTGTGTACAAGGTTGTACAAGTGTGTACAAGGTTGTACAAGTGTGTACAAGGTTGTACAAGTGTGTACAAGGGTGTGCAAGTTTGTACAAGTGTGTACAAGTTTGTACAAGTGTGTACAAGTTTGTACAAGGTTGTACAAATGTATACAAGGGTGTACAAAAGTGTACAAGGGTGCACAAGTTTGTACAAGGGTGTACAAGTGTGTACAAGCTTGTACAAGTGTGTACAAGGGTGTACAGGTTTGTACAAGGTTGTACAAGTGTTTACAAGGGTGTACAAGTATGTACAAGAATGTAAAAGTTTGTACAAGTGTGTACAAGTTTGTAAAAGGTTGTACAAGTGTGTACAAGGGTGTACAAGTGTGTACAAGGGTGCACAAGTGTGTACAAGGGTGTACAATCGTGTACAATCTTGTACAAGTGTGTACAAGGGTGTACAGGTTTGTACAAGGTTGTACAAGTGTGTACAAGGTTGTACAAGTGTGTACAAGGGTGTACAAGTTTGTACAAGTGTGTACAAGTTTGTACAATTGTGTACAAGTTTGTACAAGGTTGTACAAATGTATACAAGGGTGTACAAAAGTAAACAAGGGTGCACAAGTTTGTACAAGGGTGTACAAGTGTGTACAAGCTTGTACAAGTGTGTACAAGCTTGTACAAGTGTGTACAAGGGTGTACAGGTTTGTACAAGTTTGTACAAGTGTTTACAAGGGTGTACAAGTATGTACAAGAATGTACAAGTTTGTACAAGTGTGTTCAAGTTTGTAAAAGGTTGTACAAGTGTGTACAAGGGTGTACAAGTGTGTACAAGGGTGCACAAGTGTGTACAAGGGTGTACAATCGTGTACAAGCTTGTACAAGTGTGTTCAAGGGTGTACAGGTTTGTACAAGGTTGTACAAGTGTGTACAAGGGTGTACAAATGTGTACAAGGATGTAAAAGTTTGTACAAGTGTGTACAAGTTTGTACAAGTGTGTACAAGGTTGTACAAGTGTGTACAAGGTTGTACAAGTGTGTACATGGTTGTACAAGTGTGTACAAGGTTGTACAAGTGTGTACAAGGTTGTACAAGTGTGTACAAGGGTGCACAAGTGTGTACAAGGGTGTACAATCGTGTACAAGCTTGTACAATTTTTTACAAGGTTGTACAAGTGTGTACAAGGTTGTACAAGTGTGTACAAGGTTGTACAAGTGTGTACAAGGTTGTACAAGTGTGTACAAGGTTGTACAAGTGTGTACAAGGTTGTACAAGTGTGTACAAGGTTGTACAAGTGTGTACAAGGTTGTATAAGTGTGTACAAAGGTGTACAAGTGTGTACAATGTTGTACAAGTGTGAACAAGGTTGTACAAGTGTGTACATGGTTGTACAAGGTTGTACAATTGTGTACAAGGTTGTACAAGTGTGTACAAGGTTGTACAATGTGTACAAGGGTGTACAAGTTTGTACAAGTGTGTACAAGTTTGTACAAGTGTGTACAAGTTTGTACAAGGTTGTACAAATGTATACAAGGGTGTACAAAAGTGTACAAGGGTGCACAAGTTTGTACAAGGGTGTACAAGTGTGTACAAGCTTGTACAAGTGTGTACAAGCTTGTACAAGTGTGGACAAGGGTGTACAGGTTTGTACAAGGTTGTACAAGTGTTTACAAGGGTGTACAAAAGAATGTACAAGCTTGTACAATTTTTTACAAGGTTGTACAAGTGTGTACAAGGTTGTACAAGTGTGTACAAGGTTGTACAAGTGTGTACAAGTGTGTACAAGCTTGTACAATTTTTTACAAGGTTGTACAAGTGTGTACAAGGTTGTACAAGTGTGTACAAGGTTGTACAAGTGTGTACAAGTGTGTACAAGTTTGTAAAAGGTTGTACAAGTGTGTACAAGGTTGTACAAGTGTGTACAAGGTTGTACCATAGTGTACAAGGTTGTACAAGTGTGTACAAAGGTGTACAAGTGTGTACAAGGTTGTACAAGTGTGTACAAAGTTGTACAAGTGTGTACATGGTTGTACAAGGTTTTACAATTGTGTACATGGTTGTACAAGTGTGTACAAGGTTGTACAAGTGTTTACAAGGGTGTACAAGTTTGTACAAGTGTGTACAAGTTTGTACAAGTGTGTACAAGTTTGTAAAGGTTGTACAAATGTACACAAGGGTGTACAAAAGTGTACAAGGGTGCACAAGTTTGTACAAGGTTGTACAAGTGTGTACAAGTTTGTACAAGGTTGTACAAGTGTGTACAAGTTTGTACAAGGTTGTACAAACGTGTACAATTGTGTACAAGGTTGTACAAGTGTGTACAAGGTTGTACAAGTGTGTACAAGGTTGTACAAGTGTGTACAAGGTTGTACAAGTGTGTACAAGGTTGTACAAGTGTGTACAAGGTTGTACAAGTGTGTACAAGGTTGTACAAGTGTGTACAAGGGTGCACAAGTGTGTACAAGGGTGTACAATCGTGTACAAGCTTGTACAATCGTGTACAAGCTTGTACAAGTGTGTACAAGGGTTTACAGGTTTGTACAAGGTTGTACAAGTGTGTACAAGGGTGTACAAATGTGTACAAGGATGTAAAAGTTTGTACAAGTGTGTACAAGTTTGTACAAGGTTGTACAAGTGTGTACAATGTTTTACAATTGTGTACAAGGTTGTACAAGTGTGTACAAGGTTGTACAGGTTTGTACAAGGTTGTACAAGTGTTTACAAGGGAGTACAAGTATGTACAAGAATGTACAAGTTTGTACAAGTGTGTACAAGTGTGTACAAGGTTGTACAAGGTTGTACAAGTGTGTACAAGGTTGAACAAGTGTGTACAAAGGTGTACAAGTGTGTACAAGGTTGTACAAGTGTGTACAAGGTTGTACAAGTGTGTACAAGGTTGTACAAGTGTGTACAAGGTTGTACAAGTGTGTACAAAATTGTACAAGGTTGTACAATTGTGTACAAGGTTGTACAAGTGTGTACAAGGGTGTACAAGTTTGTACAAGAATGTACAAGTTTGTACAAGTGTGTACAAGTTTGTAAAAGGTTGTACAAGTGTGTACAAGGGTGTACAAGTGTGTACAAGGGTGCACAAGTGTGTACAAGGGTGTACAAGTGTGTACAAGTTTGTACAATTGTGTACAAGTTTGTACAAGCTTGTACAAGTGTGTACAAGCTTATACAAGTGTGTACAAGGGTGTACAGGTTTGTACAAGGTTGTACAAGTGTTTACAAGGGTGTACAAGTATGTACAAGAATGTACAAGTTTGTACAAGTGTGTACAAGTTTGTAAAAGGTTGTACAAGTGTGTACAAGGGTGTACAGGTTTGTACAAGGTTGTACAAGTGTTTACAAGGGTGTACAAGTATGTACAAGAATGTACAAGTTTGTACAAGTGTGTACAAGTTTGTAAAAGGTTGTACAAGTGTGTACAAGGGTGTACAAGTGTGTACAAGGGTGCACAAGTGTGTACAAGCTTGTACAAGTGTGTACAAGGGTGTACAGGTTTGTACAAGGTTGTACAAGTGTGTACAAGGATGTACAAGTATGTACAAGAATGTACAATTTTGTACAAGTGTGTACAAGTTTGTAAAAGGTTGTACAATTGTGTACAAGGTTGTACATGTGTGTACAAGGTTGTACAAGTGTGTACAAGGTTGTACAAGTGTGTACAAGGGTGTACAAGTTTGTACAAGTGTGTACAAGTTTGTACAATTGTGTACAAGTTTGTACAAGCTTGTACAAGTGTGTACAAGCTTATACAAGTGTGTACAAGGGTGTACAGGTTTGTACAAGGTTGTACAAGTGTTTACAAGGGTGTACAAGTATGTACAAGAATGTACAAGTTTGTACAAGTGTGTACAAGTTTGTAAAAGGTTGTACAAGTGTGTACAAGGGTGTACAAGTGTGTACAAGGGTGCACAAGTGTGTACAAGCTTGTACAAGTGTGTACAAGGGTGTACAGGTTTGTACAAGGTTGTACAAGTGTGTACAAGGATGTACAAGTATGTACAAGAATGTACAATTTTGTACAAGTGTGTACAAGTTTGTAAAAGGTTGTACAAGTGTGTACAAGGGTGTACAAGTGTGTACAAGGTTGTACAAGTGTGTACAAGGGTGTACAAGTTTGTACAAGGTTGTACAAGTGTGTACAAGCTTGTACAAGTGTGTACAAGGGTGTACAAGTGTGTACAAGCTTGTACAAGTGTGTACAAAGGTGTACAAGTGTGTACAAGGTTGTACAAGTTTTTACAAGGTTGTACAAGTGTGTACAAGGTTGTACAAGTGTGTACAAGGTTGTACAAGTGTGTACAAGGTTGTACAAGTGAGTACAAGGGTGTACAAGTTTGTACAAGTGTGTACAAGTTTGTACAAGTGTGTACAAGTTTGTACAAGGTTGTACAAATGTATACAAGGGTGTACAAAAGTGTACAAGGGTGCACAAGTTTGTACAAGGGTGTACAAGTGTGTACAAGCTTGTACAAGTGTGTACAAGCTTGTACAAGTGTGTACAAGGGTGTACAGGTTTGTACAAGTGTGTACAAGGTTGTACAAGTGTGTACAAGGTTGTACAAGTGTGTACAAGGGTGTGCAAGTTTGTACAAGCGTGTACAAGTTTGTACAAGTGTGTACAAGTTTGTACAAGGTTGTACAAATGTATACAAGGGTGTACAAAAGTGTACAAGGGTGCACAAGTTTGTACAAGGGTGTACAAGTGTGTACAAGCTTGTACAAGTGTGTACAAGGGTGTACAGGTTTGTACAAGGTTGTACAAGTGTTTACAAGGGTGTACAAGTATGTACAAGAATGTAAAAGTTTGTACAAGTGTGTACAAGTTTGTAAAAGGTTGTACAAGTGTGTACAAGGGTGTACAAGTGTGTACAAGGGTGCACAAGTGTGTACAAGGGTGTACAATCGTGTACAATCTTGTACAAGTGTGTACAAGGGTGTACAGGTTTGTACAAGGTTGTACAAGTGTGTACAAGGTTGTACAAGTGTGTACAAGGGTGTACAAGTTTGTACAAGTGTGTACAAGGTTGTACAAGTGTGTACAAGGTTGTACAAGTGTGTACAAGGGTGTGCAAGTTTGTACAAGTGTGTACAAGGTTGTACAAGTGTGTACAAAGGTGTACAAGTGTGTACAAGGTTGTACAAGTGTGTACAAGGTTAAACAAGTGTGTACAAGGTTGTACAAGTGTGTACAAGGTTGTACAAGTGTGTACAAGGTTGTACAAGTGTGTACAAGGTTGTACAAGTGTGTACAAAGGTGTACAAGTGTGTACAAGGTTGTACAAGTGTGTACAAGGTTGTACAAGTGTGTACAAGGTTGTACAAGTGTGTACAAGGTTGTACAAGTGTGTACAAGGGTGTGCAAGTTTGTACAAGTGTGTACAAGTTTGTACAAGTGTGTACAAGTTTGTACAAGGTTGTACAAATGTATACAAGGGTGTACAAAAGTGTACAAGGGTGCACAAGTTTGTACAAGGGTGTACAAGTGTGTACAAGCTTGTACAAGTGTGTACAAGGGTGTACAGGTTTGTACAAGGTTGTACAAGTGTTTACAAGGGTGTACAAGTATGTACAAGAATGTAAAAGTTTGTACAAGTGTGTACAAGTTTGTAAAAGGTTGTACAAGTGTGTACAAGGGTGTACAAGTGTGTACAAGGGTGCACAAGTGTGTACAAGGGTGTACAATCGTGTACAATCTTGTACAAGTGTGTACAAGGGTGTACAGGTTTGTACAAGGTTGTACAAGTGTGTACAAGGTTGTACAAGTGTGTACAAGGGTGTACAAGTTTGTACAAGTGTGTACAAGTTTGTACAATTGTGTACAAGTTTGTACAAGGTTGTACAAATGTATACAAGGGTGTACAAAAGTAAACAAGGGTGCACAAGTTTGTACAAGGGTGTACAAGTGTGTACAAGCTTGTACAAGTGTGTACAAGCTTGTACAAGTGTGTACAAGGGTGTACAGGTTTGTACAAGTTTGTACAAGTGTTTACAAGGGTGTACAAGTATGTACAAGAATGTACAAGTTTGTACAAGTGTGTTCAAGTTTGTAAAAGGTTGTACAAGTGTGTACAAGGGTGTACAAGTGTGTACAAGGGTGCACAAGTGTGTACAAGGGTGTACAATCGTGTACAAGCTTGTACAAGTGTGTTCAAGGGTGTACAGGTTTGTACAAGGTTGTACAAGTGTGTACAAGGGTGTACAAATGTGTACAAGGATGTAAAAGTTTGTACAAGTGTGTACAAGTTTGTACAAGTGTGTACAAGGTTGTACAAGTGTGTACAAGGTTGTACAAGTGTGTACAAGGTTGTACAAGTGTGTACAAGGTTGTACAAGTGTGTACAAGGTTGTACAAGTTTGTACATGGTTGTACAAGTGTGTACAAGGTTGTACAAGTGTGTACAAGGTTGTACAAGTGTGTACAAGGGTGCACAAGTGTGTACAAGGGTGTACAATCGTGTACAAGCTTGTACAATTTTTTACAAGGTTGTACAAGTGTGTACAAGGTTGTACAAGTGTGTACAAGGTTGTACAAGTGTGTACAAGGTTGTACAAGTGTGTACAAGGTTGTACAAGTGTGTACAAGGTTGTACAAGTGTGTACAAGGTTGTACAAGTGTGTACAAGGTTGTATAAGTGTGTACAAAGGTGTACAAGTGTGTACAATGTTGTACAAGTGTGAACAAGGTTGTACAAGTGTGTACATGGTTGTACAAGGTTGTACAATTGTGTACAAGGTTGTACAAGTGTGTACAAGGTTGTACAATGTGTACAAGGGTGTACAAGTTTGTACAAGTGTGTACAAGTTTGTACAAGTGTGTACAAGTTTGTACAAGGTTGTACAAATGTATACAAGGGTGTACAAAAGTGTACAAGGGTGCACAAGTTTGTACAAGGGTGTACAAGTGTGTACAAGCTTGTACAAGTGTGTACAAGCTTGTACAAGTGTGGACAAGGGTGTACAGGTTTGTACAAGGTTGTACAAGTGTTTACAAGGGTGTACAAAAGAATGTACAAGCTTGTACAATTTTTTACAAGGTTGTACAAGTGTGTACAAGGTTGTACAAGTGTGTACAAGGTTGTACAAGTGTGTACAAGTGTGTACAAGCTTGTACAATTTTTTACAAGGTTGTACAAGTGTGTACAAGGTTGTACAAGTGTGTACAAGGTTGTACAAGTGTGTACAAGTGTGTACAAGTTTGTAAAAGGTTGTACAAGTGTGTACAAGGTTGTACAAGTGTGTACAAGGTTGTACCATAGTGTACAAGGTTGTACAAGTGTGTACAAAGGTGTACAAGTGTGTACAAGGTTGTACAAGTGTGTACAAAGTTGTACAAGTGTGTACATGGTTGTACAAGGTTTTACAATTGTGTACATGGTTGTACAAGTGTGTACAAGGTTGTACAAGTGTTTACAAGGGTGTACAAGTTTGTACAAGTGTGTACAAGTTTGTACAAGTGTGTACAAGTTTGTAAAGGTTGTACAAATGTACACAAGGGTGTACAAAAGTGTACAAGGGTGCACAAGTTTGTACAAGGTTGTACAAGTGTGTACAAGTTTGTACAAGGTTGTACAAGTGTGTACAAGTTTGTACAAGGTTGTACAAACGTGTACAATTGTGTACAAGGTTGTACAAGTGTGTACAAGGTTGTACAAGTGTGTACAAGGTTGTACAAGTGTGTACAAGGTTGTACAAGTGTGTACAAGGTTGTACAAGTGTGTACAAGGTTGTACAAGTGTGTACAAGGTTGTACAAGTGTGTACAAGGGTGCACAAGTGTGTACAAGGGTGTACAATCGTGTACAAGCTTGTACAATCGTGTACAAGCTTGTACAAGTGTGTACAAGGGTTTACAGGTTTGTACAAGGTTGTACAAGTGTGTACAAGGGTGTACAAATGTGTACAAGGATGTAAAAGTTTGTACAAGTGTGTACAAGTTTGTACAAGGTTGTACAAGTGTGTACAATGTTTTACAATTGTGTACAAGGTTGTACAAGTGTGTACAAGGTTGTACAGGTTTGTACAAGGTTGTACAAGTGTTTACAAGGGAGTACAAGTATGTACAAGAATGTACAAGTTTGTACAAGTGTGTACAAGTGTGTACAAGGTTGTACAAGGTTGTACAAGTGTGTACAAGGTTGAACAAGTGTGTACAAAGGTGTACAAGTGTGTACAAGGTTGTACAAGTGTGTACAAGGTTGTACAAGTGTGTACAAGGTTGTACAAGTGTGTACAAGGTTGTACAAGTGTGTACAAGGTTGTACAAGTGTGTACAAAATTGTACAAGGTTGTACAATTGTGTACAAGGTTGTACAAGTGTGTACAAGGGTGTACAAGTTTGTACAAGAATGTACAAGTTTGTACAAGTGTGTACAAGTTTGTAAAAGGTTGTACAAGTGTGTACAAGGGTGTACAAGTGTGTACAAGGGTGCACAAGTGTGTACAAGGGTGTACAAGTGTGTACAAGCTTGTACAAGTGTGTTCAAGGGTGTACAGGTTTGTACAAGGTTGTACAAGTGTGTACAAGGGTGTACAAATGTGTACAAGGATGTAAAAGTTTGTACAAGTGTGTACAAGTTTGTACAAGTGTGTACAAGGTTGTACAAGTGTGTACAAGGTTGTACAAGTGTGTACAAGGTTGTACAAGTGTGTACAAGGTTGTACAAGTGTGTACAAGGTTGTACAAGTTTGTACATGGTTGTACAAGTGTGTACAAGGTTGTACAATTGTGTACAAGGTTGTACAAGTGTGTACAAGGGTGCACAAGTGTGTACAAGGGTGTACAATCGTGTACAAGCTTGTACAATTTTTTACAAGGTTGTACAAGTGTGTACAAGGTTGTACAAGTGTGTACAAGGTTGTACAAGTGTGTACAAGGTTGTACAAGTGTGTACAAGGTTGTACAAGTGTGTACAAGGTTGTACAAGTGTGTACAAGGTTGTACAAGTGTGTACAAGGTTGTACAAGTGTGTACAAGGTTGTACAAGTGTGTACAAGGTTGTACAAGTGTGTACAAGGTTGTATAAGTGTGTACAAAGGTGTACAAGTGTGTACAAGGTTGTACAAGTGTGAACAAGGTTGTACAAGTGTGTACATGGTTGTACAAGGTTGTACAATTGTGTACAAGGTTGTACAAGTGTGTACAAGGTTGTACAATGTGTACAAGGGTGTACAAGTTTGTACAAGTGTGTACAAGTTTGTACAAGTGTGTACAAGTTTGTACAAGGTTGTACAAATGTATACAAGGGTGTACAAAAGTGTACAAGGGTGCACAAGTTTGTACAAGGGTGTACAAGTGTGTACAAGCTTGTACAAGTGTGTACAAGCTTGTACAAGTGTGGACAAGGGTGTACAGGTTTGTACAAGGTTGTACAAGTGTTTACAAGGGTGTACAAAAGAATGTACAAGCTTGTACAATTTTTTACAAGGTTGTACAAGTGTGTACAAGGTTGTACAAGTGTGTACAAGGTTGTACAAGTGTGTACAAGTGTGTACAAGTTTGTAAAAGGTTGTACAAGTGTGTACAAGGTTGTACAAGTGTGTACAAGGTTGTACCATAGTGTACAAGGTTGTACAAGTGTGTACAAAGGTGTACAAGTGTGTACAAGGTTGTACAAGTGTGTACAAAGTTGTACAAGTGTGTACATGGTTGTACAAGGTTTTACAATTGTGTACAAGGTTGTACAAGTGTGTACAAGGTTGTACAAGTGTGTACAAGGGTATACAAGTTTGTACAAGTGTGTACAAGTTTGTACAAGTGTGTACTAGTTTGTAAAGGTTGTACAAGTGTGTACAAGTTTGTACAAGGTTGTACAAGTGTGTACAAGTTTGTACAAGGTTGTACAAACGTGTACAATTGTGTACAAGGTTGTACAAGTGTGTACAAGGTTGTACAAGTTTGTACAAGGTTGTACAAGTGTGTACAAGGTTGTACAAGTGTGTACAAGGTTGTACAAGTGTGTACAAGGTTGTACAAGTGTGTACAAGGTTGTACAAGTGTGTACAAGGGTGCACAAGTGTGTACAAGGGTGTACAATCGTGTACAAGCTTGTACAATCGTGTACAAGCTTGTACAAGTGTGTACAAGGGTTTACAGGTTTGTACAAGGTTGTACAAGTGTGTACAAGGGTGTACAAATGTGTACAAGGTTGTAAAAGTTTGTACAAGTGTGTACAAGTTTGTACAAGGTTGTACAAGTGTGTACAATGTTTTACAATTGTGTACAAGGTTGTACAAGTGTGTACAAGGTTGTACAGGTTTGTACAAGGTTGTACAAGTGTTTACAAGGGAGTACAAGTATGTACAAGAATGTACAAGTTTGTACAAGTGTGTACAAGTGTGTACAAGGTTGTACAAGTGTGTACAAGGTTGTACAAGTGTGTACAAGGTTGTACAAGTGTGTACAAGGTTGAACAAGTGTGTACAAAGGTGTACAAGTGTGTACAAGGTTGTACAAGTGTGTACAAGGTTGTACAAGTGTGTACAAGGTTGTACAAGTGTGTACAAGGTTGTACAAGTGTGTACAAAATTGTACAAGGTTGTACAATTGTGTACAAGGTTGTACAATTGTGTACAAGGTTGTACAAGTGTGTACAAGGGTGCACAAGTGTGTACAAGGGTGTACAAGTGTGTACAAGGTTGTACAAGTGTGTACAAGGTTGTACAAGTGTGTACAAGGTTGTATAAGTGTGTACAAAGGTGTACAAGTGTGTACAAGGTTGTACAAGTGTGAACAAGGTTGTACAAGTGTGTACATGGTTGTACAAGGTTGTACAATTGTGTACAAGGTTGTACAAGTGTGTACAAGGTTGTACAATGTGTACAAGGGTGTACAAGTTTGTACAAGTGTGTACAAGTTTGTACAAGTGTGTACAAGTTTGTACAAGGTTGTACAAATGTATACAAGGGTGTACAAAAGTGTACAAGGGTGCACAAGTTTGTACAAGGGTGTACAAGTGTGTACAAGCTTGTACAAGTGTGTACAAGCTTGTACAAGTGTGGACAAGGGTGTACAGGTTTGTACAAGGTTGTACAAGTGTTTACAAGGGTGTACAAAAGAATGTACACCTTGTGGTAAGCTTGTACAATTTTTTACAAGGTTGTACAAGTGTGTACAAGGTTGTACAAGTGTGTACAAGGTTGTACAAGTGTGTACAAGTGTGTACAAGTTTGTAAAAGGTTGTACAAGTGTGTACAAGGTTGTACAAGTGTGTACAAGGTTGTACCATAGTGTACAAGGTTGTACAAGTGTGTACAAAGGTGTACAAGTGTGTACAAGGTTGTACAAGTGTGTACAAAGTTGTACAAGTGTGTACATGGTTGTACAAGGTTTTACAATTGTGTACAAGGTTGTACAAGTGTGTACAAGGTTGTACAAGTGTGTACAAGGGTATACAAGTTTGTACAAGTGTGTACAAGTTTGTACAAGTGTGTACTAGTTTGTAAAGGTTGTACAAATGTACACAAGGGTGTACAAAAGTGTACAAGGGTGCACAAGTTTGTACAAGGTTGTACAAGTGTGTACAAGTTTGTACAAGGTTGTACAAGTGTGTACAAGTTTGTACAAGGTTGTACAAACGTGTACAATTGTGTACAAGGTTGTACAAGTGTGTACAAGGTTGTACAAGTTTGTACAAGGTTGTACAAGTGTGTACAAGGTTGTACAAGTGTGTACAAGGTTGTACAAGTGTGTACAAGGTTGTACAAGTGTGTACAAGGTTGTACAAGTGTGTACAAGGTTGTACAAGTGTGTACAAGGGTGCACAAGTGTGTACAAGGGTGTACAATCGTGTACAAGCTTGTACAATCGTGTACAAGCTTGTACAAGTGTGTACAAGGGTTTACAGGTTTGTACAAGGTTGTACAAGTGTGTACAAGGGTGTACAAATGTGTACAAGGATGTAAAAGTTTGTACAAGTGTGTACAAGTTTGTACAAGGTTGTACAAGTGTGTACAATGTTTTACAATTGTGTACAAGGTTGTACAAGTGTGTACAAGGTTGTACAGGTTTGTACAAGGTTGTACAAGTGTTTACAAGGGAGTACAAGTATGTACAAGAATGTACAAGTTTGTACAAGTGTGTACAAGTGTGTACAAGGTTGTACAAGTGTGTACAAGGTTGTACAAGTGTGTACAAGGTTGTACAAGTGTGTACAAGGTTGAACAAGTGTGTACAAAGGTGTACAAGTGTGTACAAGGTTGTACAAGTGTGTACAAGGTTGTACAAGTGTGTACAAGGTTGTACAAGTGTGTACAAGGTTGTACAAGTGTGTACAAGGTTGTACAAGTGTGTACAAGGTTGTACAAGTGTGTACAAAATTGTACAAGGTTGTACAATTGTGTACAAGGTTGTACAATTGTGTACAAGGTTGTACAATTGTGTACAAGGTTGTACAAGTGTGTACAAGGGTGTACAAGTTTGTACAAGTGTGTACAAGTTTGTACAAGTGTGCACAAGTTTGTACAAGGTTGTACAAATGTATACAAGGGTGTACAAAAGTGTACAAGGGTGCACAAGTTTGTACAAGGGTGTACAAGTATGTACAAGCTTGTACAAGTGTGTACAAGGGTGTACAGGTTTGTACAAGGTTGTACAAGTGTTTACAAGGGTGTACAAGTATGTACAAGAATGTACAATTTTGTACAAGTGTGTACAAGTTTGTAAAAGGTTGTACAAGTGTGTACAAGGGTGTACAAGTGTGTACAACGGTGCACAAGTTTGAACAAGGGTGTACAAGTGTGTACAAGCTTGTACAAGTGTTTACAAGGGTGTACAAGTATGCACAAGAATGTACAAGTTTTTACAAGTGTGTACAAGTTTGTAAAAGGTTGTACAAGTGTGTACAAAGGTGTACAAGTGTGTACAAGGTTGTACAAGTGTGTACAAGGTTGTACAAGTGTGTACAAGGTTGTACAAGTGTGTACAAGGTTGTACAAGTGTGTACAAAATTGTACAAGGTTGTACAATTGTGTACAAGGTTGTACAATTGTGTACAAGGTTGTACAAGTGTGTACAAGGGTGTACAAGTTTGTACAAGAATGTACAAGTTTGTACAAGTGTGTACAAGTTTGTAAAAGGTTGTACAAGTGTGTACAAGGGTGTACAAGTGTGTACAAGGGTGCACAAGTGTGTACAAGGGTGTACAAGTGTGTACAAGCTTGTACAAGTGTGTTCAAGGGTGTACAGGTTTGTACAAGGTTGTACAAGTGTGTACAAGGGTGTACAAATGTGTACAAGGATGTAAAAGTTTGTACAAGTGTGTACAAGTTTGTACAAGTGTGTACAAGGTTGTACAAGTGTGTACAAGGTTGTACAAGTGTGTACAAGGTTGTACAAGTGTGTACAAGGTTGTACAAGTGTGTACAAGGTTGTACAAGTTTGTACATGGTTGTACAAGTGTGTACAAGGTTGTACAATTGTGTACAAGGTTGTACAAGTGTGTACAAGGGTGCACAAGTGTGTACAAGGGTGTACAATCGTGTACAAGCTTGTACAATTTTTTACAAGGTTGTACAAGTGTGTACAAGGTTGTACAAGTGTGTACAAGGTTGTACAAGTGTGTACAAGGTTGTACAAGTGTGTACAAGGTTGTACAAGTGTGTACAAGGTTGTACAAGTGTGTACAAGGTTGTACAAGTGTGTACAAGGTTGTACAAGTGTGTACAAGGTTGTACAAGTGTGTACAAGGTTGTATAAGTGTGTACAAAGGTGTACAAGTGTGTACAAGGTTGTACAAGTGTGAACAAGGTTGTACAAGTGTGTACATGGTTGTACAAGGTTGTACAATTGTGTACAAGGTTGTACAAGTGTGTACAAGGTTGTACAATGTGTACAAGGGTGTACAAGTTTGTACAAGTGTGTACAAGTTTGTACAAGTGTGTACAAGTTTGTACAAGGTTGTACAAATGTATACAAGGGTGTACAAAAGTGTACAAGGGTGCACAAGTTTGTACAAGGGTGTACAAGTGTGTACAAGCTTGTACAAGTGTGTACAAGCTTGTACAAGTGTGGACAAGGGTGTACAGGTTTGTACAAGGTTGTACAAGTGTTTACAAGGGTGTACAAAAGAATGTACAAGCTTGTACAATTTTTTACAAGGTTGTACAAGTTTGTACAAGGTTGTACAAGTGTGTACAAGGTTGTACAAGTGTGTACAAGTGTGTACAAGTTTGTAAAAGGTTGTACAAGTGTGTACAAGGTTGTACAAGTGTGTACAAGGTTGTACCATAGTGTACAAGGTTGTACAAGTGTGTACAAAGGTGTACAAGTGTGTACAAGGTTGTACAAGTGTGTACAAAGTTGTACAAGTGTGTACATGGTTGTACAAGGTTTTACAATTGTGTACAAGGTTGTACAAGTGTGTACAAGGTTGTACAAGTGTGTACAAGGGTGTACAAGTTTGTAGAAGTGTGTACAAGTTTGTACAAGTGTGTACAAGTTTGTAAAGGTTGTACAAATGTACACAAGGGTGTACAAAAGTGTACAAGGGTGCACAAGTTTGTACAAGGTTGTACAAGTGTGTACAAGTTTGTACAAGGTTGTACAAGTGTGTACAAGTTTGTACAAGGTTGTACAAACGTGTACAATTGTGTACAAGGTTGTACAAGTGTGTACAAGGTTGTACAAGTTTGTACAAGGTTGTACAAGTGTGTACAAGGTTGTACAAGTGTGTACAAGGTTGTACAAGTGTGTACAAGGTTGTACAAGTGTGTACAAGGTTGTACAAGTGTGTACAAGGGTGCACAAGTGTGTACAAGGGTGTACAATCGTGTACAAGCTTGTACAATCGTGTACAAGTTTGTACAAGTGTGTACAAGGGTTTACAGGTTTGTACAAGGTTGTACAAGTGTGTACAAGGGTGTACAAATGTGTACAAGGATGTAAAAGTTTGTACAAGTGTGTACAAGTTTGTACAAGGTTGTACAAGTGTGTACAATGTTTTACAATTGTGTACAAGGTTGTACAAGTGTGTACAAGGTTGTACAGGTTTGTACAAGGTTGTACAAGTGTTTACAAGGGAGTACAAGTATGTACAAGAATGTACAAGTGTGTACAAGGTTGTACAAGTGTGTACAAGGTTGTACAAGTGTGTACAAGGTTGTACAAGTGTGTACAAGGTTGAACAAGTGTGTACAAAGGTGTACAAGTGTGTACAAGGTTGTACAAGTGTGTACAAGGTTGTACAAGTGTGTACAAGGTTGTACAAGTGTGTACAAGGTTGTACAAGTGTGTACAAAATTGTACAAGGTTGTACAATTGTGTACAAGGTTGTACAATTGTGTACAAGGTTGTACAAGTGTGTACAAGGGTGTACAAGTTTGTACAAGTGTGTACAAGTTTGTACAAGTGTGCACAAGTTTGTACAAGGTTGTACAAATGTATACAAGGGTGTACAAAAGTGTACAAGGGTGCACAAGTTTGTACAAGGGTGTACAAGTATGTACAAGCTTGTACAAGTGTGTACAAGGGTGTACAGGTTTGTACAAGGTTGTACAAGTGTTTACAAGGGTGTACAAGTATGTACAAGAATGTACAATTTTGTACAAGTGTGTACAAGTTTGTAAAAGGTTGTACAAGTGTGTACAAGGGTGTACAAGTGTGTACAACGGTGCACAAGTTTGAACAAGGGTGTACAAGTGTGTACAAGCTTGTACAAGTGTTTACAAGGGTGTACAAGTATGCACAAGAATGTACAAGTTTTTACAAGTGTGTACAAGTTTGTAAAAGGTTGTACAAGTGTGTACAAGGGTGTACAAGTGTGTACAAGGGTGCACAAGTGTGTACAAGGGTGTACAATCTTGTACAAGCTTGTACAATCGTGTACAAGGGTGTACAGGTTTGTACAAGGTTGTACAAGTGTGTACAAGGGTGTACAAATGTGTACAAGGATGTAAAAGTTTGTACAAGTGTGTACAAGTTTGTACAAGGTTGTACAAGTAAGTACAAGTTTGTACAAGAATGTACAAGTGTGTACTAGGTTTTACAAGTGTGTAAAAGGTTGTACAAGTGTGTACAAGGTTGTACAAGTGTGTACAAGGTTGTACAAGTGTGTACAAGGTTGTACAAGTGTGTACAAGGTTGTACAAGTGTGTACAAGGTTGTACAAGTGTGTACAAGGGTGTACAGGTTTGTACAAGGTTGTACAAGTGTGTACAAGTGTGTACAAGGTTGTACAAGTGTGTAAAAGGTTGTACAAGTGTGTACAAGGTTGTACAAGTGTGTACAAGGTTGTACAAGTGTGTACAAGGTTGTACAAGTGTGTACAAGGGTGTACAGGTTTGTACAAGGTTGTACAAGTGTGTACAAGTGTGTACAAGGTTGTACAAGTGTGTACAAGGTTGTACAAGTGTGTACAAGGTTGTATAAGTGTGTACAAAGATGTACAAGTGTGTACAAGGTTGTACAAGTGTGTACAAGGTTGTACAAGTGTGTACATGGTTGTACAAGGTTGTACAATTGTGTACAAGGTTGTACAAGTGTGTACAAGGTTGTACAATGTGTACAAGGGTGTACAAGTTTGTACAAATGTGTACAAGTTTGTACAAGTGTGTACAAGTTTGTACAAGGTTGTACAAATGTATACAAGGGTGTACAAAAGTGTACAAGGGTGCACAAGTTTGTACAAGGGTGTACAAGTGTGTACAAGCTTGTACAAGTGTGTACAAGCTTGTACAAGTGTGGACAAGGGTGTACAGGTTTGTACAAGGTTGTACAAGTGTTTACAAGGGTGTACAAAAGAATGTACAAGTTTGTACAAGTGTGTACAAGTTTGTAAAAGGTTGTACAAGTGTGTACAAGGTTGTACAAGTGTGTACAAGGTTGTACTATAGTGTACAAGGTTGTACAAGTGTGTACAAAGGTGTACAAGTGTGTACAAGGTTGTACAAGTGTGTACAAAGTTGTACAAGTGTGTACATGGTTGTACAAGGTTTTACAATTGTGTACAAGGTTGTACAAGTGTGTACAAGGTTGTACAAGTGTGTACAAGGGTGTACAAGTTTGTACAAGTGTGTACAAGTTTGTACAAGTGTGTACAAGTTTGTAAAGGTTGTACAAATGTACACAAGGGTGTACAAAAGTGTACAAGGGTGCACAAGTTTGTACAAGGTTGTACAAGTGTGTACAAGTTTGTACAAGGTTGTACAAGTGTGTACAAGTTTGTACAAGGTTGTACAAACGTGTACAATTGTGTACAAGGTTGTACAAGTGTGTACAAGGTTGTACAAGTGTGTACAAGGTTGTACAAGTGTGTACAAGGTTGTACAAGTGTGTACAAGGTTGTACAAGTGTGTACAAGGTTGTACAAGTGTGTACAAGGTTGTACAAGTGTGTACAAGGGTGCACAAGTGTGTACAAGGGTGTACAATCGTGTACAAGCTTGTACAATCGTGTACAAGCTTGTACAAGTGTGTACAAGGGTTTACAGGTTTGTACAAGGTTGTACAAGTGTGTACAAGGGTGTACAAATGTGTACAAGGATGTAAAAGTTTGTACAAGTGTGTACAAGTTTGTACAAGGTTGTACAAGTGTGTACAATGTTTTACAATTGTGTACAAGGTTGTACAAGTGTGTACAAGGTTGTACAGGTTTGTACAAGGTTGTACAAGTGTTTACAAGGGAGTACAAGTATGTACAAGAATGTACAAGTTTGTACAAGTGTGTACAAGTGTGTACAAGGTTGTACAAGTGTGTACAAGGTTGTACAAGTGTGTACAAGGTTGTACAAGTGTGTACAAGGTTGAACAAGTGTGTACAAAGGTGTACAAGTGTGTACAAGGTTGTACAAGTGTGTACAAGGTTGTACAAGTGTGTACAAGGTTGTACAAGTGTGTACAAGGTTGTACAAGGTTGTACAATTGTGTACAAGGTTGTACAATTGTGTACAAGGTTGTACAAGTGTGTACAAGGGTGTACAAGTTTGTACAAGTGTGTACAAGTTTGTACAAGTGTGCACAAGTTTGTACAAGGTTGTACAAATGTATACAAGGGTGTACAAAAGTGTACAAGGGTGCACAAGTTTGTACAAGGGTGTACAAGTGTGTACAAGCTTGTACAAGTGTGTACAAGGGTGTACAGGTTTGTACAAGGTTGTACAAGTGTTTACAAGGGTGTACAAGTATGTACAAGAATGTACAAGTTTGTACAAGTGTGTACAAGTTTGTAAAAGGTTGTACAAGTGTGTACAAGGGTGTACAAGTGTGTACAAGGGTGCACAAGTGTGTACAAGGGTGTACAATCTTGTACAAGCTTGTACAATCGTGTACAAGGGTGTACAGGTTTGTACAAGGTTGTACAAGTGTGTACAAGGGTGTACAAATGTGTACAAGGATGTAAAAGTTTGTACAAGTGTGTACAAGTTTGTACAAGGTTGTACAAGTAAGTACAAGTTTGTACAAGAATGTACAAGTGTGTACAAGGTTTTACAATTGTGTAAAAGGTTGTACAAGTGTGTACAAGGTTGTACAAGTGTGTAAAAGGTTGTACAAGTGTGTACAAGGTTGTACAAGTGTGTACAAGGTTGTACAAGTGTGTACAAGGTTGTACAAGTGTGTACAAGGGTGTACAGGTTTGTACAAGGTTGTACAAGTGTGTACAAGGTTGTACGAGTGTGTACAAGGGTGTACAAGTTTGTACAAGTGTGTACAAGTTTGTACAATTGTGTACAAGTTTGTACAAGGTTGTACAAATGTATACAAGGGTGTACAAAAGTGTACAAGGGTGCACAAGTTTGAACAAGGTTGTACAAGTGTGTACAAGCTTGTACAAGTGTGTTCAAGCTTGTACAAGTGTTTACAAGGGTGTAAAAGTATGCACAAGAATGTACAAGTTTGTACAAGTGTGTACAAGTTTGTAAAAGGTTGTACAAGTGTGTACAAGGGTGTACAAGTGTGTACAAGGGTGCACAAGTGTGTACAAGGGTGTACAATCTTGTACAAGCTTGTACAATCGTGTACAAGGGTGTACAGGTTTGTACAAGGTTGTACAATTGTGTACAAGGGTGTACAAATGTGTACAAGGATGTAAAAGTTTGTACAAGTGTGTACAAGTTTGTACAAGGTTGTACAAGTAAGTACAAGGTTGTACAAGAATGTACAAGTGTGTACAAGGTTTTACAATTGTGTAAAAGGTTGTACAAGTGTGTACAAGGTTGTACAAGTGTGTACAAGCTTGTACAAGTGTGTACAAGGTTGTACAAGTGTGTACAAGGTTGTACAAGTGTCAGTCGTCCACCCGCTACCGAACCGTCAGTACGTTTGCTGTTTGGAGACAATCCAACAGTCTATAACCTCCTAAATTCTGGTCGATTAAAGATTTCCCCCGTTCCTGGTAGAATCATAAGTCATCAGGTTAGTGTGCTACCGAATTTATTTTGTTTAATCTCATTTTTAGAGAAGTTGTATTATTTTTATTTTACTGTGCCGCAGTCGCGCGCACCCCGCACGCTTTTTCACGTACGAGCACACTACCTTTTGTCTTAAACCAGCTTCGGAAATCAGTCAAGTTGCCGGAACGGTTTACGTACGACTTACCCCGTTACCCCGGACCGTCCTACGTAAATTTGGTTTAAGAAACCCCGTACCGACTCTGGTGATCGACCGAGTCTAATTTTCCCGACACGTTTACTTTGGTTATTACCAAGTATAACGACCGAATCACGTTTTAGTTCAGTTTCTAATTAATTAGGCTTATTCGAATTTTGATAGGTTATTCAAAATTCTAAATTTAACTTTACATATTTTTCGAGTGGCTATGATGAGCACTTGTTGAAGGTAAGCTTAACATTGTAAGCATTATTGTTGTAATTAATATTCTGAGCCAATAAACTCGAAACGATCATTAATTAACGAACACGTTAGAGTCCTGGACTATCTCATTGTAGGCTAAGCTATCTGGACAAATTTAAGGTGTGACAGAATTTCAGGTGAGACGACAATTACGTACTATAAAATCTTAATTTTGTCTCTCAACCCGAAATTTCGTCATATCAAATGGCGTACTTGTACACCCTTGTACACACTTGTACAACCTTGTACACACTTGTACAACCTTGTACACACTTGTACAACCTTGTACACACTTGTACAACCTTGTACACACTTGTACAACCTTGTACACAATTGTACACGTTTGTACAACCTTGTACAAACTTGTACACACTTGTACAACCTTGTACAAACTTGTACACACTTGTACAACCTTGTACAAACTTGTGCACCCTTGTACACTTTTGTACACCCTTGTGTACATTTGTACAACCTTGTACAAACTTGTATACACTTGTACAAACTTGTACACACTTGTACAAACTTGTACACCCTTGTACACACTTGTACAACCTTGTACACACTTGTACAACCTTGTACACAATTGTAAAACCTTGTACAACCATGTACACACTTGTACAACTTTGTACACACTTGTACAACCTTGTACACACTTGTACACCGTTGTACACACTTGTACAACCTTGTACACTATGGTACAACCTTGTACACACTTGTACAACCTTGTACACACTTGTACAACCTTTTACAAACTTGTACACACTTGTACAAACTTGTACATTCTTTTGTACACCCTTGTAAACACTTGTACAACCTTGTACAAACCTGTACACCCTTGTACACACTTGTACAAGCTTGTACACACTTGTACAAGCTTGTACACACTTGTCTACCCTTGTACAAACTTGTGCACCCTTGTACACTTTTGTACACCCTTGTATACATTTGTACAACCTTGTACAAACTTGTACACACTTGTACAAACTTGTACACACTTGTACAAACTTGTACACCCTTGTACACATTGTACAACCTTGTACACACTTGTACAACCTTGTACACAATTGTACAACCTTGTACAACCATGTACACACTTGTACAACCTTGTACACACTTGTACAACCTTGTACACACTTGTACACCTTTGTACACACTTATACAACCTTGTACACACTTGTACAACCTTGTACACACTTGTACAACCTTGTACACACTTGTACAACCTTGTACAAACTTGTACAACCTTGTACACACTTGTACAACCTTGTAAAAACTTGTACAAGCTTGTACACGATTGTACACCCTTGTACACACTTGTGCACCCTTGTACACACTTGTACAACCTTGTACACACTTGTACAACCTTGTACACACTTGTACAACCATGTACACACTTGTACAACCTTGTACACACTTGTACAACCTTGTACACACTTGTACAACCTTGTACACACTTGTACAACCTTGTACACACTTGTACAACCTTGTAAAAACTTGTACAACCTTGTACACACTTGTACAACCTTGTACACACTTGTACAAGCTTGTACACACTTGTACAACCTTGTACACACTTGTGCACCCTTGTACAAACTTGTACTTACTTGTACAACCTTGTACAAACTTGTACACACTTGTACAAACTTGTACACACTTGTACAAACTTTTACATCCTTGTACACATTTGTACACCCTTGTACACACTTGTACAACCTTGTACAAACCTGTACACCCTTGAACACACTTGTACAAGCTTGTACACGATTGTACACCCTTGTACACACTTGTGCACCCTTGTACACACTTGTACACCCTTGTACACACTTGTACAACCTTTTACAAACTTGTACACACTTGTACAAACTTGTACATTCTTGTACATACTTGTACACCCTTGTAAACACTTGTACAAACTTGTACAAACCTGTACACCCTTGTACACACTTGTACAAGCTTGTACACACTTGTACAAGCTTGTACACACTTGCACACCCTTGTACAAACTTGTGCACCCTTGTTTATTTTTGTACACCCTTGTATACATTTGTACAACCTTGTACAAACTTGTACACAATTGTACAAACTTGTACACACTTGTACAAACTTGTACACCCTTGTACACACTTGTACAACCTTGTACACACTTGTACAACCTTGTACAAACCTGTACACCCTTGTACACACTTGTGCAAGATTGTACACGATTGTACACCCTTGTACACACTTGTGCACCCTTGTACACACTTGTACACCCTTGTACACACTTGTACAACCTTTTACAAACTTGTACACACTTGTACAAACTTTTACATTCTTGTACATACTTGTACACCCTTGTAAACACTTGTACAACCTTGTACAAACCTGTACACCCTTGTACACACTTGTACAAGCTTGTACACACTTGTACACCCTTGTACAAACTTGTGCACCCTTGTACACTTTTGTACACCCTTGTATACATTTGTACAACCTTGTACAAACTTGTACACACTTGTACAAACTTGTACACACTTGTACAAACTTGTACACCCTTGTACACACTTGTACAACCTTGTACACACTTGTACAACCTTGTACACAATTGTACAACCTTGTACAACCTTGTACACACTTGTACATCCTTGTACACACTTATTCAACCTTGTACAAACCTGTACACCCTTGTACACACTTGTACAAGCTTGTACACACTTGTGCACCCTTGTACACACTTGTACACCCTTGTACACACTTGTACAACCTTTTACAAACTTCTACACACTTGTACAAACTTGTACATTCTTGTACATACTTGTACACCCTTGTAAACACTTGTACAACCTTGTACAAACCTGTACACCCTTGTACACACTTGTACAAGCTTGTACACACTTGTACAAGCTTGTACACACTTGTACACCCTTGTACAAACTTGTGCACCCTTGTACACTTTTGTACACCCTTGTATACATTTGTACAACCTTGTACAAACTTGTACACAATTGTACAAACTTGTACACACTTGTACAAACTTGTACACCCTTGTACACACTTGTACAACCTTGTACACACTTGTACAACCTTGTACACACATGTACAACCTTGTACACAATTGTACAACCTTGTACAACCTTGTACACACTTGTACAACCTTGTACACACTTGTACAACCTTGTACAAACTTGTACAACCTTGTACACACTTTTTCAACCTTGTACACACTTGTACAAAATTGTACATTCTTGTACATACTTGTACATCCTTGTACACATTTGTACAACCTTGTACAAACCTGTACACCCTTGTACACACTTGTACAAGCTTGTACACACTTGTACACCCTTGTACAAACTTGTGCACCCTTGTACACTTTTGTACACCCTTGTACACATTTGTACAACCTTGTACAAACTTAAACACACTTGTACAAACATGTACACACTTGAACAACCATGTACACACTTGTACAACCTTGTACACACTTGTACAAGCTTGTACACACTTGTACAAACTTGTACACACTTGTACAACCTTGTACACACTTGTACAACCTTGTACACAATTGTAAAACCTTGTACACACTTGTACAACCTTGTACAAACCTGTACACCCTTGTACACACTTGTACAAGCTTGTACACGATTGTACACTCTTGTACACACTTGTGCAACCTTGTACACACTTGTACAACCTTGTAAACACTTGTACAACCTTGTACAAACCTGTACACCCTTGTACACACTTGTACACCCTTGTACAAACTTGTGCACCCTTGTACACTTTTGTACACCCTTGTACATATTTGTACAACCTTGTACAAACTTGTACACACTTGTACAAACTTGTACACACTTGTACAACCTTGTACACACTTGTACAACCTTGTACACACTTGTACAACCTTGTACAACCTTGTACAAACTTGTACACACTTGTACAAACTTTTACATCCTTGTACACATTTGTACACCCTTGTACACACTTGTACAAACTTGTACATTCTTGTACATACTTGTACACCCTTGTACACACTTGTACAACCTTGTACAAACCTGTAAACCCTTGTACAAACTTGAAACAAGCATGTACACGATTGTACAAGCTTGTACACGATTGTACACCCTTGTACACACTTGTGCACCCTTGTACACACTTGTACAACCTTGTACACACTTTTACAACCTTGTACACACTTGTACAACCTTGTACACACTTGTACAACCTTGTACACACTTGTACAACCTTGTACAACCTTGTACAAACTTGTACACACTTGTACAAACTTTTACATCCTTGTACACATTTGTACATCCTTGTACACACTTGTACAAACTTGTACATTCTTGTACATACTTGTACACCCTTGTACACACTTGTACAAACTTGTACATTCTTGTACATACTTGTACACCCTTGTACACACTTGTACAACCTTGTACAAACCTGTAAACCCTTGTACAAGCTTGTACACACTTGTACAAGCTTGTACACACTTGTACACCCTTGTACAAACTTGTGCACCCTTGTACACTTTTGTACACCCTTGTACACATTTGTACAACCTTGTACAAACTTGTACACACTTGAACAAACTTGTACACACTTGTACAACCTTGTACACACTTGTACAACCTTGTACACACTTGTACAACCTTGTACACGCTTGTACAACCTTGTACACACTTGTACAACCTTTTACACAATTGTAAAACCTTGTACACACTTGTACATTCTTGTACAAACTTGTACTTACTTGTACAACCTTGTACAAACTTGTACACACTTGTACAAACTTTTACATCCTTGTACACATTTGTACACCCTTGTACACACTTGTACAACCTTGTACAAACCTGTACACCCTTGTACACACTTGTACAAGCTTGTACACGATTGTACACCCTTGTACACACTTGTGCAGCCTTGTATACATTTGTACAACCTTGTACAAACTTGTACACAATTGTACAAACTTGTACACACTTGTACAAACTTGTACACCCTTGTACACACTTGTACAACCTTGTACACACTTGTACAAACTTGTACACCCTTGTACACACTTGTATAACCTTGTACACACTTGTACAACCTTGTACACACTTGTACAACCTTGTACACAATTGTACAACCTTGTACAACCTTGTACACACTTGTACAACCTTGTACACACTTGTACAACCTTGTACACACTTGTACAACCTTGTAAAAACTTGTATAACCTTGTAAACACTTGTACACCCTTGTACACACTTGTACAAGCTTGTACACACTTGTACAAGCTTGTACACACTTGTACAACCTTGTACACACTTGTTCACCCTTGTACACACTTGTACAACCTTTTACAAACTTGTACACACTTGTACAAAATTGTACATTCTTGTACATACTTGTACATCCTTGTACACATTTGTACAACCTAGTACAAACCTGTACACCATTGTACACACTTGTACAAGCTTGTACACACTTGTACACCCTTGTACAAACTTGTGCACCCTTGTACACTTTTGTACACCCTTGTACACATTTGTACAACCTTGTACAAACTTAAACACACTTGTACAAACATGTACACACTTGAACAACCATGTACACACTTGTACAACCTTGTACACACTTGTACAAGCTTGTACACACTTGTACAACCTTGTACACACTTGTACAACCTTGTACACACTTGTACAACCTTGTACACAATTGTAAAACCTTGTACACATTTGTACAACCTTGTACAAACTTGTACACACTTGTAAAAACTTGTACACACTTGTACAACCTTGTACACACTTGTACATCCTTGTACACACTTGTACAACCTTGTACACACTTGTACAACCTTGTACACAATTGTAAAACATTGTACACACTTAAACAAACTTGTACAAACTTGTACACACTTGTATAAACTTTTACATCCTTGTACACATTTGTACACCCTTGTACACACTTGTACAACCTTGTACAAACCTGTAAACCCTTGTACACACTTGTACAACCTTGTACACACTTGTACAACCTTGGGGTACAAGTGTGTACAAGGTTGTACAAGTGTGTACAAGGTTGTACAAGTGTGTACAAGGGTTCACAAGTGTGTACAAGGGTGTACACGATTGTACACCCTTGTACACACTTGTGAACCCTTGTACACACTTGTACAACCTTGTACACACTTGTACAACCTTGTACACACTTGTACAACCTTGTACACACTTGTACAACCTTGTACACACTTGTACAACCTTGTACACACTTGTACAACTTTGTACACACTTGTACAACCTTGTACAACCTACTACAAACTTGTACACACTTGTACAAACTTTTACATCCTTGTACACATTTGTACACCCTTGTACACACTTGTACAAACTTGTACATTCTTGTACATACTTGTACACCCTTGTACACACTTGTAAAAACTTGTACATTCTTGTACATACTTGTACACCCTTGTACACACTTGTACAACCTTGTACAAACCTGTAAACCCTTGTACAAGCTTGTACACACTTGTACAAACTTGTACACACTTGTACACCCTTGTACAAACTTGTGCACCCTTGTACACTTTTGTACACCCTTGTACACATTTGTACAACCTTGTACAAACTTGTACACACTTGAACAAACTTGTACACACTTGTACAACCTTGTACACACTTGTACAACCTTGTACACACTTGTACAACCTTGTACACACTTGTACAAGCTTGTACACACTTGTACAACCTTGTACACACTTGTACAACCTTGTACACACTTGTACAACCTTTTACACAATTGCAAAACCTTGTACACACTTGTACATTCTTGTACAAACTTGTACTTACTTGTACAACCTTGTACAAACTTGTACACACTTGTACAAACTTTTACATCCTTGTACACATTTGTACACCCTTGTACACACTTGTACAACCTTGTACAAACCTGTACACCCTTGTACACACTTGTACAAGCTTGTACACGATTGTACACCCTTGTACACACTTGTGCACCCTTGTACACACTTGTACACCCTTGTACACACTTGTACAACCTTTTACAAACTTGTACACACTTGTACAAACTTGAACATTCTTGTACATACTTGTACACCCTTGTAAACACTTGTACAACCTTGTACACACTTGTACAACCTTGTACACACTTGTACAACCTTGTACACAATTGTACAACCTTGTACAACCTTGTACACACTTGTACAACCTTGTACACACTTGTACAACCTTGTACACACTTGTACAACCTTGTAAAAACTTGTATAACCTTGTAAACACTTGTACACCCTTGTACACACTTGTACAAGCTTGTACACACTTGTACAAGCTTGTACACACTTGTACAACCTTGTACACACTTGTTCACCCTTGTACACACTTGTACAACCTTTTACAAACTTGTACACACTTGTACAAAATTGTACATTCTTGTACATACTTGTACATCCTTGTACACATTTGTACAACCTAGTACAAACCTGTACACCATTGTACACACTTGTACAAGCTTGTACACACTTGTACACCCTTGTACAAACTTGTGCACCCTTGTACACTTTTGTACACCCTTGTACACATTTGTACAACCTTGTACAAACTTAAACACACTTGTACAAACATGTACACACTTGAACAACCATGTACACACTTGTACAACCTTGTACACACTTGTACAAGCTTGTACACACTTGTACAACCTTGTACACACTTGTACAACCTTGTACACACTTGTACAACCTTGTACACAATTGTAAAACCTTGTACACACTTGTACAACCTTGTATAAACCTGTACACCCTTGTACACACTTGTACAAGCTTGTACACGATTGTACACTCTTGTACACACTTGTGCAACCTTGTACACACTTGTGCAACCTTGTACACACTTGTACAACCTTGTAAACACTTGTACAACCTTGTACACACTTGTTCAAGCTTGTACACACTTGTACAACCTTGTACAAACCTGTACACCCTTGTACACACTTGTACACCCTTGTACAAACTTGTGCACCCTTGTACACTTTTGTACACCCTTGTACACATTTGTACAACCTTGTACAAACTTGTACACAATTGTACAAACTTGTACACACTTGTACAACCTTGTACACACTTGTACATCCTTGTACACACTTGTACAACCTTGTACACACTTGTACAACCTTGTACACAATTGTAAAACATTGTACACACTTAAACAAACTTGTACAAACTTGTACACACTTGTATAAACTTTTACATCCTTGTACACATTTGTACACCCTTGTACACACTTGTACAACCTTGTACAAACCTGTAAACCCTTGTACACACTTGTACAACCTTGTACACACTTGTACAACCTTGGGGTACAAGTGTGTACAAGGTTGTACAAGTGTGTACAAGGTTGTACAAGTGTGTACAAGGGTTCACAAGTGTGTACAAGTGTGTACACGATTGTACACCCTTGTACACACTTGTGAACCCTTGTACACACTTGTACAACCTTGTACACACTTGTACAACCTTGTACACACTTGTACAACCTTGTACACACTTGTACAACCTTGTACACACTTGTACAACCTTGTACACACTTGTACAACTTTGTACACACTTGTACAACCTTGTACAACCTACTACAAACTTGTACACACTTGTACAAACTTTTACATCCTTGTACACATTTGTACACCCTTGTACACACTTGTACAAACTTGTACATTCTTGTACATACTTGTACACCCTTGTACACACTTGTAAAAACTTGTACATTCTTGTACATACTTGTACACCCTTGTACACACTTGTACAACCTTGTACAAACCTGTAAACCCTTGTACAAGCTTGTACACACTTGTACAAACTTGTACACACTTGTACACCCTTGTACAAACTTGTGCACCCTTGTACACTTTTGTACACCCTTGTACACATTTGTACAACCTTGTACAAACTTGTACACACTTGAACAAACTTGTACACACTTGTACAACCTTGTACACACTTGTACAACCTTGTACACACTTGTACAACCTTGTACACACTTGTACAAGCTTGTACACACTTGTACAACCTTGTACACACTTGTACAACCTTGTACACACTTGTACAACCTTTTACACAATTGTAAAACCTTGTACACACTTGTACATTCTTGTACAAACTTGTACTTACTTGTACAACCTTGTACAAACTTGTACACCCTTGTACACACTTGTAAAACCTTGTACAAACCTGTACACCCTTGTACACACTTGTACAATTTTGTACACGATTGTACACCCTTGTACACACTTGTGCACCCTTGTACACACTTGTACACCCTTGTACACACTTGTACAACCTTTTACAAACTTGTACACACTTGTACAAACTTGAACATTCTTGTACATACTTGTACACCCTTGTAAACACTTGTACAACCTTGTACAAACTTGTACACACTTGTACACACTTGTACAAGCTTGTACACACTTGTACAAGCTTGTACACACTTGTACACCCTTGTACAAACTTGTGCACCCTTGTACACACTTGTACAACCTTGTACACAATTGTACAACCTTGTACAACCATGTACACACTTGTACAACTGTGTACACACTTGTACAACCTTGTACACACTTGTACACCTTTGTACACACTTGTACAACCTTTTACACTATGATACAACCTTGTACACACTTGTACAACCTTGTACACACTTGTACAACCTTGTACACACTTGTACAACCTTTTACAAACTTGTACACACTTGTACAAACTTGTACATTCTTTTGTACACCCTTGTAAACACTTGTACAACCTTGTACAAACCTGTACACCCTTGTACACACTTGTACAAGCTTGTACACACTTGTACAAGCTTGTACACACTTGTACACCCTTGTACAAACTTGTGCACCCTTGTACACTTTTGTACACCCTTGTATACATTGGTACAACCTTGTACAAACTTGTACACACTTGTACAAACTTGTACACACTTGTACAAACTTGTACACCCTTGTACACACTTGTACAACCTTGTACACACTTGTACAACCTTGTACACAATTGTACAACCTTGTACAACCATGTACACACTTGTACAACCTTGTACACACTTGTACAACCTTGTACACACTTGTACACCTTTGTACACACTTATACAACCTTGTACACACTTGTACAACCTTGTACACACTAGTACAACCTTGTACACGTTTGTACAACCTTGTACACACTTGTACAACCTTGTACACACTTGTACAACCTTGTAAAAACTTGTACAAGCATGTACACGATTGTACACCCTTGTACACACTTGTGCACCCTTGTACACACTTGTACAACCTTGTACACACTTGTACAACCTTGTACACACTTGTACAACCTTGTACACACTTGTTCAAGCTTGTACACACTTGTACAACCTTGTACAAACCTGTACACCCTTGTACACACTTGTACACCCTTGTACAAACTTGTGCACCCTTGTACACTTTTGTACACCCTTGTACACATTTGTACAACCTTGTACAAACTTGTACACACTTGTACAAACTTGTACACACTTGTACAACCTTGTACACACTTGTACATCCTTGTACACACTTGTACAACCTTGTACACAATTGTAAAACATTGTACACACTTAAACAAACTTGTACAAACTTGTACACACTTGTATAAACTTTTACATCCTTGTACACATTTGTACACCCTTGTACACACTTGTACAACCTTGTACAAACCTGTAAACCCTTGTACACACTTGTACAACCTTGTACACACTTGTACAACCTTGTACACACTTGTACAACCTTTTACACAATTGTAAAACCTTGTACACACTTGTACATTCTTGTACAAACTTGTACTTACTTGTACAACCTTGTACAAACTTGTACACACTTGTACAAACTTTTACATCCTTGTACACATTTGTACACCCTTGTACACACTTGTACAACCTTGTACAAACCTTTACACCCTTGTACACACTTGTACAACCTTGTACAAACCTGTACACCCTTGTACACACTTGTACAAGCTTGTACAAGATTGTACACCCTTGTACACACTTGTGCACCCTTGTACACACTTGTACACCCTTGTATACACTTGTACAACCTTTTACAAACTTGTACACACTTGTACAAACTTGTACATTCTTGTACATACTTGTACACCCTTGTAAACACTTGTACAACCTTGTACAAACCTGTACACCCTTGTACACACTTGTACAAGCTTGTACACACTTGTACTAGCTTGTACACACTTGTACACCCTTGTACAAACTTGTGCACCCTTGTACACTTTTGTACACCCTTGTATACATTTGTACAACCTTGTACAAACTTGTACACAATTGTACAAACTTGTACACACTTGTACAAACTTGTACACCCTTGTACACACTTGTACAACCTTGTACACACTTGTACAACCTTGTACAAACCTGTACACCCTTGTACACACTTGTACAAGCTTGTACACGATTGTACACCCTTGTACACACTTGTGCACCCTTGTACACACTTGTACACCCTTGTACACACTTGTACACACTTGTACAAACTTGTACACACTTGTACAAACTTGTACACCCTTGTACACACTTGTACAACCTTGTACACACTTGTGTCTAAGATGTCTTTTTATTTAGAGGGATGTCTTGTTTTTTAGAGGGTTGTCTTGTTTTTTAGAGGGTTTTCTTGTAATTTAGATGGGATGTCTTGTTATTTAGAGGGATGTCTTAATATTTAGCGGAATGTCTTGTTTATTAGAGGGATGTCTTGCTATTTAGAGGGATGTCTTTTTATTTGGAGGGATGTCTTGTTATTTAGAGGGATGTCTTAATATTTAGAGGGATGTCTTGTTATTTAGAGGAATGTATTGTTATTTAAAAGGGATGTCTTGTTATTTAGAGGGATGTCTTGTTATTTAGTGGGATGTCTTGTTATTTAGAGGGATGTCTTGTTATTTAGAGAGATGTCTTGTTATTTAAAGGGATGTCTTAATATTTAGAGGGATGTCTTGTTATTTAGAGGGATGTCTTAATATTTAGAGGGATGTCTTGTTATTTGAAGGGATGTCTTAATATTTAGAGGGATGTCTTGTTATTTAGAGGGATGTCTTGTTATTTAGAGGGATGTCTTGTTTTTTAAAGGGTTGTCTTGTTATTTGGAGGGATGTCTTAATATTTAGAGTGATGTCTTGTTATTTAGAGGGATGTCTTGTTATTTAGAGGGATGTCTTGTTTTTTAGAGGGTTGTCTTGTTATTTGGAGGGCTGTCTTGTTTTTTAGAGGGTTGTCTTGTAATTTAGATAGGATGTCTTGTTATTTAGAGGGATGTCTTGTTATTTACAGGTATGTCTTGTTATTTAGAGGGATGTCTTACTATTTAGAGGAATGTCTTGTTATATAGATGGATGTCTTGTTATTTATAAGGATGTCTTGATATTTAGAGGGATGTCTTGTTTTTTAGAGAGATGTCTTGTTATTTAAAGGGTTTTTTTGTTTTTTAGAGGGTTGTCTTGTTATTTGGAGGGATGTCTTGTTATTTAGATTGATGTCTTAATATTTAGAGGAATGTCTTGTTTTTTAGAGGGATGTCTTGTTATTTAGAGGGATGTCTTGTTATTTAGAGGGATGTCTTGTTATTTAGAGGGATGTCTTGTTATTTAGAGGGATGTCTTGTTATTTGAAGGGATGTCTTAATATTTAGAGAGATGTCTTGTTATTTAGAGGGATGTCTTGTTATTTAGAGGGATGTCTTGTTATTTAGAGGGATGTCTTCATATTTGGAGGGATGTCTTGTTATTTAGAGGGATGTCTTGTTATTTGGAGGGATGCTTGTTATTAAGAGGGATGTCTTATAATTTAGAGGGATGTTTCGTTATTTGGAGGTATGTCTTGTTATTTAGAGGGATGTCTTGTTATTTAGAGGGATGTCTTGGTATTTGGAGGGATGTCTAGTTATTTAGAGGGATGTCTTTTTATTTAGAGGGATGTCTTGTTATTTAGAGGGATGTCTTGTTATTTAGAGGGATGTCTTGTTATTTGAAGAAATGTCTTAATATTTAGAGGGATGTCTTGCTTTTTTGAGGGATTTCTTGTTATTTGGAGGGATGTCTTGTTATTTAGAGGGATGTCTTGTTATTTAGAGGAATGTCTTGTTATTTAAAAGGGATGTCTTGTTATTTAGAGGGATGTCTTGTTTTTTAGTGAGATGTCTTGTTATTTAGAGGGATGTCTTGTTATTTAGAGAGATGTCTTGTTATTTAAAGGGATGTCTTAATATTTAGAGGGATGTCTTGTTATTTAGAGGGATGTCTTAATATTTAGAGGGATGTCTTGTTATTTGGAGGGATGTCTTAATATTTAGAGGGATGTCTTGTTATTTAGAGGGATGTCTTGTTATTTAGAGAGATGTCTTGTTATTTAAAGGGATGTCTTAATATTTAGAGGAATGTCTTGTTATTTAGAGGGATGTCTTAATATTTAGAGGGATGTCTTGTTATTTGAAGGGATGTCTTGTTATTTAGAGGGATGTCTTGTTATTTAGAGGGATGTCTTGTTATTTAGAGGGATGTCTTGTTTTTTAAAGGGTTGTCTTGTTATTTGGAGGGATGTCTTAATATTTAGAGGGATGTCTTGGTATTTAGAGGGATGTCTTGTTATTTAGAGGGATGTCTTGTTATTTAGAGGGATGTCTTCTTATTTGAAGGGAAGTCTTGTTATTTGGAGGAATGTCTTGTTATTTAGAGGGATATCTTGTTATTTGGAGGGATGTCTTGTTATTTAGAGGGATGTCTTGCTATTTAGAGGGATGTCTTTTTATTTGGAGGGATGTCTTGTTATTTAGAGGGATGTCTTGTTATTTAGAGGAATGTCTTGTTATTTAAAAGGGATGTCTTGTTATTTAGAGGGACGTCTTGTTATTTAGTGGGATGTCTTGTTATTTAGAGGGATGTCTTGTTATTTAGAGAGATGTCTTGTTATTTAAAGGGATGTCTTAATATTTAGAGGGATGTCTTGTTATTTAGAGGGATGTCTTAATATTTAGAGGGATGTCTTGTTATTTGGAGGGATGTCTTAATATTTAGAGGGATGTCTTTTTATTTAGAGGGATGTCTTGTTATTTAGAGGGATGTCTTGTTATTTAGAGGGATGTCTTGTTTTTTAGAGGGTTGTCTTGTAATTTAGATGGGATGTCTTGTTATTTAGAGGGATGTCTTGTTATTTGGAGAGATGTCTTTTTATTTAGAGGGATGTCTTGTTTTTTAGAGGGTTGTCTTGTTATTTGGAGGGATGTCTTGTTTTTTAGAGGGTTGTCTTGTAATTTAGATGGGATGTCTTGTTATTTAGAGGGATGACTTAATATTTAGCGGAATGTCTTGTTTATTAGAGGGATGTCTTGCTATTTAGAGGGATGTCTTTTTATTTGGAGGGATGTCTTGTTATTTAGAGGGATGTCTTGTTATTTAGAGGAATGTCTTGTTATTTAAAAGGGATGTCTTGTTATTTAGAGGGATGTCTTGTTATTTAGTGGGATGTCTTGTTATTTAGAGGGATGTCTTGTTATTTAGAGAGATGTCTTGTTATTTAAAGGGATGTCTTAATATTTAGAGGGATGTCTTAATATTTAGCGGAATGTCTTGTTTATTAGAGGGATGTCTTGCTATTTAGAGGGATGTCTTTTTATTTGGAGGGATGTCTTGTTATTTAGAGGGATGTCTTGTTATTTAGAGAGATGTCTTGTTATTTAAAGGGATGTCTTAATATTTAGAGGGATGTCTTGTTATTTAGAGGGATGTCTTAATATTTAGAGGAATGTCTTGTTATTTAAAAGGGATGTCTTGTTATTTAGAGGGATGTCTTGTTATTTAGTGGGATGTCTTGTTATTTAGAGGGATGTCTTGTTATTTAGAGAGATGTCTTGTTATTTAAAGGGATGTCTTAATATTTAGAGGGATGTCTTGTTATTTAGAGGGATGTCTTAATATTTAGAGGGATGTCTTGTTATTTGAAGGGATGTCTTAATATTTAGAGGGATGTCTTGTTATTTAGAGGGATGTCTTGTTATTTAGAGGGATGTCTTGTTATTTAGAGGGATGTCTTGTTTTTTAAAGGGTTGTCTTGTTGTTTGGAGGGATGTCTTAATATTTAGAGGGATGTCTTGGTATTTAGAGGGATGTCTTGTTATTTACAGGTATGTCTTGTTATTTAGAGGGATGTCTTAATATTTAGCGGAATGTCTTAAGGGATGTCTTGTTTTTTAGAGGGTTGTCTTGTAATTTAAATGGGATGTCTTGTTATTTAGAGGGATGTCTTGTTATTTACAGGTATGTCTTGTTATTTAGAGGGATGTCTTAATATTTAGAGGAATGTCTTGTTATATAGATGGATGTCTTGTTATTTAGAGGGATGTCTTGATATTTAGAGGGATGTCTTGTTTTTTAGAGAGATGTCTTGTTATTTAGAGGGTTTTTTTTGTTTTTTAGAGGGTTGTCTTGTTATTTGGAGGGATGTCTTGTTATTTAGATTGATGTCTTTTTATTTGGAGGGATGTCTTGTTATTTAGAGGGATGTCTTGTTATTTAGAGGAATGTCTTGTTATTTAAAAGGGATGTCTTGTTATTTAGAGGGATGTCTTGTTATTTAGAGGGATGTCTTGTTATTTAGAGGGATGTCTTGTTATTTAGAGGGATGTCTTGTTATTTAGAGGGATGTCTTGTTATTTGAAGGGATGTCTTAATATTTAGAGAGATGTCTTGTTATTTAGAGGGATGTCTTGTTATTTAGAGGGATGTCTTGTTATTTAGAGGGATGTCTTCTGAACCATGCCCTCGAGCCTGCCCCCAGACTAACGAAATGGAAGCGTGATCCATGCGCAGGCCCGAGAAGCGGCTCACAAAACATTACTTAACAAAATGAGAACCATGGATGGAGGTTCAAGAACAACACGCCATTTGAGAGAAACGAGCTGTAATTAACCATTAAAAAAATAAACAACAACAACATTAACAACAATACATGAAGTAAATACTCTCAATTAAAGTTTAAATAAATTTTTGTTACCAATTTGGCCTACTGACTTACAAAGGAACATTAATTTAAAAAATTCAAAATAGGCTAAATTCAGTCAAAATAAATTTAATCAGTTTTAACCTTAGTAAAATAAAATTTGTAAAATAGCAACAATGAATATATAAAAATCTCTTCCTTTAAATAACTGGTAACAATTTAACATTTAGGGGCCCCAAAAAGAAATTTAATTGGATATGTAAAAAATTATAAAATCTAAAAAATCAACAAGTAGCCTAGGCTAAAGAATTTAAAATTTAAAAAGAATAACAATTAATAAACTATGTATAGGCCTATAACAAATAATAATTTTTAAATAGTCTCTTGGGTTGCCTTTTTTATAAATAAAATCAAAACATAACAACAGTGGGGGTAACTTGCGGTAGGGCGTATTCAGTTCAATGGTTCTGGGCAAGCAGCACCGGAGGGGGAAACGAGCATGACGGAAGAGGGGGGCCATGATCCAGGGGTGGCCAAGAGTAGTAGAATCCACTCCGTCAATGCTGATGCGGCTGCTACATGTTCCTCCTCACGGGCCCTGAGTAACAAACCCAGAAACACAGTAGTACCAGAAGGAGTTCAAGTCCATATCCGCAAAATTCACTGTCACACATTTCACTATTTTCACTGACTTCCAAAAATCCACAGATTAGGCCTAACATAATATTTTCAAAAAAAAATTATAAATTTTTAAAAGGTTTATCTCTCTTTAACAGCTCTTTATCAATATAAAACATTTCAAACAATAACAATTTTTTAAATAAAACAACTAACAGGTTAAACAGTACAAGAATGGTAACATTAATATTTGCGGTAAAACCGTCAGCAGGCCAGACAGGTATGTGACAGTGATCAATTTCACCAATAGAGAGAAAATATTTAAATTGCCTGGTCCAAAGTGGCCAGAAGAACAAGTTAACAATAAACAATTGACACTTAAACACAGAGAAATACTTTAAAATTGACAAAAAACGTTCCATACAAAAATTTTAGGCCTAACGCAACGACTCATGTATTTTTGCTAATTTCTCCAAAAGTTGTGATCCGAATTTGTTCGGAATGGTCTTAAAAGCTGGGGGAAATGTTCCAGCAGCTTCTCCAGATCATTCCAAACCTTAACTCAAAGGCTGAAACCAGTGGCCTTCCGTGTTACCCAGTTCAAACCTGAATGGAGAATTGCCAAACTCTTAATTCCTCATAACTTTCTTAAAACTTGAGCAAAATGACTCAAACTTTCTGGGGAGCTTTAAGAGCAGTTAATTCAACTTAATTTAACTAGTTTGGCAAGGACAAAGCAAAATAAAAGACTTTAACCTTACTTGACTGGGTAACACAAACTGAACATTTTACAAGACAAAACAACACTAAAAATTGTACGGGACACAGAAACAAAAGACTACCAGAGTAGTAGCCTAAGACAATTACATTTACTGAGCAAAAATTGTAAGCCTAGGCCTACCACAAAACAGTCAGAAGGACCCACAACTGACTTGGCAGTTTCTCTCAAATAGCGGCTTTCCAACAAACATTTCTCAGTCAATTCTAGGCCTAGCATTTCGGGCAAAGCCCTGAATTATACAAAACAACAGAGAACAGGGAAACTAACTATCAAAAGTCTTCCACGACCCCAAGACTAGGTTCCAGACCTAGTGCAACATGTGCTCTAACCTAAGTATCAGAAAATAGTCCAAACTTACCCATCAAGCGCGCTGGGCGCTCTTAATTTACTGCATAGTAGAGAATATCTTCACACAAGTAAGAAAAAGGCAAAAATACAACGCAAACATACTACAAAATTAAGATGGAAGACGATGCAAAATTTATGCCGATGCAGCGCTAACGAAAGTCTCGGAGCCTCTGAATCGTCGGCGGTGGGAGTAATAAGAACAAAACCCACAGCCTTGTTCGGGGTCGTGGAGTGAGAAACACTGAACTAGCCTACTATAAAAAAAACACTTGAACCATTGATCATGAGTCGTGACATTCGCCCGGTGGAAATAGTCACGGCTCAACCTCCCTCCCCAAAAGAGGACACTCCTCTCCAAATGGGACAAACAAACAAGCCTCTCCCCCACTTCCTGAAAAGAAATTGACCTGAAAGACAACTCAGGTGTCTGTGGTGGGGAACGCCAAGGGACTTCCAAACTGAGGGGAAAACTCACCCCCAGGGTTTGCTCTGGCCAGAGCTGGAAAATTTTGTGAGGGAAATTCCTTCGCAGAACACAGGGGACAGGAGAAGTGATCAGGTTCTCTGGCCCAGTGCACTTCCCACCCAGACACAAGAGGAAGGAAAATTGCCTACGGAAGAGTTCCGCGGAAGGGCTTGAGATGAGAAATGTGCGCCCTCCGGAACACTTTTCCAGTCCGCGGATCTCCAAGCTCCGCCGTGACAGGCGTCAAAAACCTCAGGATGCGGTGGGGACCTGACCACCGATGACACAACTTGGCAGCTCTCTTGTCCACAGCCGAACTGGCCGGATGAGCTTTACAAAACACCAAATCCCCCACATGGAAAGGGTTGTCTACTCTACCACGATTGTGCTTCCTCCGGACCAATTCCCTAGCTCTGATCAAGTTTCTCCTGGCCGCTTGCCAAGTTGCCTTGACATCAGCCGCACCAGGAGGTGGCAGAAGGTCGCCAATTCCCCACACATTCGCTAACGGGTTGTTAGGCGGATAGCCTAGAAACAGCTCGAAAGGGACCGCCTTGTGACTCTCATGGTGAGCAGTATTGAAAGCAAACTGAAGCCAAGGGAGTTCCTGATCCCAGGTGGTCTGCTTGTCAGCATGGAAAGCTATGAGAGCGGAACGAAGATTGCGATTGAACCTTTCAGCATGAGAAGGCTGTGGATAGTAAGGGGAAGTAGTCACATGGCGGATTCCGTGCCCAAAGCACATTCTTTTGAACAGATGGGAAACAAACTGTGTTCCGTTGTCGGAAACAATGGTGGCGGGTATTCCAAAATGTTGGAAGAGGTGAGTTCGAAGTACCTGCACGGTGAGCTGTGCAGTGGCATTCCTTAAGGGGAAAAGCCAACAAAACTTGGAGAAGGCATCCACACAAACAAGTAGGAACTTATTTCCTGACTTGCTACGCGGGAGAGGCCCTACATAGTCAATGAAAACCTTCTCCAAAGGTCTTTCCGCCACCTCAGATGACAACAAACCAAACTTAGAGTTTTGAGCGGGCTTGCTCAGTGAGCACGTTTGACAAGAACGCACCCTAGCAGCAAGATCCCGATCCATACCCTTCCAGATGAACATTTCCCTAACCTTCGCAATGGTCTTGTGGATACCTAGATGCCCACCCACAGGAGAAGAATGAAAATACTCAAAGACCATAGGGATTAGAAGACTAGGCAGCACAACTTTAGGTTTACCTCGCTGCCGAGCGCGACAGCAAAGGGCACCCTGGGACAGAAAATATGGGGGGTGGGCTCCCCCATTTTGAAGCTCACCAATGATCTTTGCCAGCTCAGGATCCTTCAGCTGATGGGGAATGAAATCAGAAAAGGCGAGTGGAAACTCCAAGAGCACGGCACAACCCGGTTGCTCTTGGTCAGAAGGAGGATCGTCGGGTGAATGGTACATCCTAGATAGTGTGTCCGCAATCACATTCTGAGTGCCTCGAACGTGTTGCACCTGGAACTTAAGGGACGATATTTGGACAACCCAACGACCAATTTTCCCAAGCTGGCGTGGATGTGCAAGAAGCCACGAGAGTGCCTGGTTGTCGGTTTCCAATAAAAACTCCTTGTGCTCCAAAAAGCGTCTGAATTTATTGACTCCAAACACGACAGCCAAACACTCGAGTTCATACACAGAAGAGCTTTTCTTTTCGCAGGGACTCAAAGTGCGTGAGGCGTACGCAATTGGCTGCCTAACACCATCCACCTCTTGTGACAACACAGCCGCAATTGCGACGGAGGAAGCATCTGTTTGCAAGACAAAGTTTTGATTGAAATCCGGCATCGCCAAAACAGGGGGCTGCATGATAGCCTCCTTGAGAAGATCAAAAGACGTCTGCTGCGCTTCACCCCAGACAAACTTGGCGCCCTTCTTCCGAAGCTCATTGAGAGGAGCCGCCAATTCAGCAACATTGGGGATGAAGCGTCGGTAAAAACCTACCATGCCGATGAACCTAGCAATACCCTTGACATCTCTGGGAGGAGGAAACTCCCTGATAGCCTGGGTTCTAGCGGGGTCGATGCAGACGCCTCTATGAGAGATAAGATGACCAAGGAACGAAATTTCCGGCTTTGCAAAACTAACCTTGTCAGGATTCACGGTAAGGCCAGCCCTATTCAATCTACTCATGACTTCTTCAAGATGAATCAGGTGATCTTCGAAGCTCTCACTGTACACCAAGAGATCGTCGAGGTAATTGAACACAAACTTGAACTTGACATCATGAAAGATGGAATCAAGGAGTCTGGTGAGAGTCTGGGCCCCCACAGCAAGACCCATCGGAACTCTTGTGAACTGATACAAATTCCACGGAACGCAGAAAGCAGTGAGAGGTCGAGACTCAGGTTTCAAAGGAATCTGATGATAGGCCTGATTCAGATCAAAAACAGAAAAATACTTGGCCTTACCGAACCAATCAAACGCAGAATGCAAATCGGGGAGAGGCACAGAGTCGATTTCAATTTGCGCATTCAATTTGCGATAGTCCAAAACCATTCGGGACTTGCCATTGGGTTTTGGGACGAGAAAGGCTGGACTAGCGTAGCTCGAACGGGAAGGTTCAATGACACCATTTTCCAGAAGTTCGTCAATGATTTTTCTGAGAGTTTCCATTTTGGGTGGAGCTAATTTGTATGGGTGAGAGCGAACGGGACGGGTATCTGTTAGACGAATCTCGTACTCTAACAGGTTAGTGACTCCAAGCTTTGGCGTCAGCACATCTGGGAAACGAGAACACAAGGTTCTGATGGCTTCAGCCTCGCAAGTAGTCAGATGCCCTAACGGATCAATTGTTGGCTTGCTGGGTATCTCAGGCTCGACTACCGCAGCACCACCACCAATTTCATCAGCAAAAGATATTAATACCCGTCTCGCAAATCGGAAAAAACACTGACCTCTGCCTAAATCCAAAATTAGGCCAGTGTGCTTGATAAAATCCGCTCCCAAAATGACAGGGAAACAAAGGTCCTCAGCCACCCAAAAACTCCAAACCCAAGAAAAATGTTCAATTTTGAACTTGAAACGGGCTTCATAGATGATGGGAAGGGGTGAATTTGACGCAGTCCAGCAGATAGGGGTTTTTCGCTCAACTTGCTTGATAAGCCCAGACGATTCAAGTTTTTCAAAAAGGGACAAGGAAATGAGGCAACGGGCTGACCCAGAATCCACTAGGGCCTTCTGCACCGTGGAACCTATGAAGATGTTGAGACGTGGGCAAGTTGAGCGCGCCGCTTTCACGCCCATGGTAGCAAGGCCCGCAATCCCCCGCAGCAGAGGCTCGGTCACAGGCACAACACTCCCAGAAGGGGAGGCAACAGAAACATTAACTGACTTTAACTTAGACTTTGACTTACTTGAAAAAACTTTCAGATTATTGCCCTTTACATTATCACCAACAACCTCACAGGAAGGATTGGGCAATTTTTCCTCCTGTGAGCAAACTAGTTTTTTGGACCACGTCCAAAATTTCCACCTTGACGGCAATGCCGCCGAATGTGACCTGGTTGCCCACAACCAAAACAAACAACAGGTTGCCTCTGCCACTGCGGCGGTTCAGGACCCAACACTCCCACGGGTGCTACGACAGCATGATGACCAGCTAGGGGAAGATGCCCCGCCGCTTGGTCTCTCTGAAAATCAGCGTCCTGGACAGATCTCGAAAGGATAGAAAGTCTGTCCAGATCCGCAAAAGATGAAGGCCGTGGTGCAAAAACCAGACGGGAGCGTTCCTCAGGCTTCAACCCCTGAAGCACAATGTCAATGAGCTCAAGCTCACTGATCCCCAAACGCAAGACCCTTTCCACCGTGCGAATGTCCCCCACGTACTGGCTGAGAGACTCGGCTGGCTGCTGAGGACGAAAAACTCTCTCAACTTTCAGCTTCTCCATGACCCGACGGGGCATGAAAAGCTCCAAAACTTCTTTATGAAAAACATCAAAGGTGACGCCTCTGCGCAAACAATCAAGCAATCTGTCCCCCAACGGTTTCAGACAGTATGGAGCAATGAGTTCCATCAAAGTTGCGTCTGACATGCCAGGGTATTCACGCATGCGCAAAACACTCTCCAGAAAAAAACAAAGACCATTCACATCTAACCCGTCCACCGGCCGGAAACCACTCAGGACAGAGGCAAGGGGATGGGGAAGTTTGCCAAAGGAGTTAGAGATGAAAGGGGAACTATGAACTTGAGAAGGAAAGGGAGATGGGGACTGGACATTCAGCGTAGCCGCAGCCAAGGTGGACGTGTGAGAGGGGGACGGTGTGACATTTGCATTTGACATTTGAACACTTGCAGGCAACTGGAGCAGTGTACTTGGCGTAGTCGGAGCCTGGGGGGTACCCACTGGAGCCACAACTTCAACAACAGACTTTGGCACTTCGTTTGAAATTTCCAAAGAACGGTTGTCTTCAAAAATTTCGACTTTCTCTTTGACAGACTTTCCTGCCTTAATACTCTCCAAAATTCCTTCCAGCTCAAGAATTCTGGCTTCCACCCAACTCTTGTCTTCATCCTGGATTTCAGGTTGCCCTGAAACCAAGAGCAGACGCTTACGCCAGTGCGTCAGCTGTGTGATAGCCGAACCCTTAGCTGAGCCCATAGGCAAACTACTCCAACTATCAATTTCCCCACTTAGCTCTTCCATCCTCTCTTTACATGCCTCCAGTTCCTCATCCAAACTGAGCGACTCAACCCAAGCTTGAGGCATGCTAGCAATTTGTCTGAACTGTGTACGCAAAGTGCGTACATCAGTTCCAGGAGTCTCCCCCCGGGACCGCACCTCGTACACCAGCTCCGGCTTCCTCAAATATTCCGGCACAATTGACGCCATACCGAGTCTCAACCAGTACTTGACTCAAAACAGACAACAAAAATTTTTCACAAAACAAACACAGAAATTTAATTCCTAAGGCTTCTGGACGTTGATGCCTGCGCACCTGATGGGGCCCAAAAGAAGAACCTGCCCATTCATACCGCAAGTACCGCAAGAAAAAAACAACAACAAATGACCCACGAACGTACACACACACAAACATACACCGATACATACACTAGACAACACCTAACACTTGTGTGATGGGGTGTACACACAAACCTTTTTTTTTTTTTTTTTTTTTTTTTTTTTGACACATGACCATGCTTTTGACACTCTTGCTCCCGAAGGATGCAAGTCATTACCACCGATTCCACCCGGTGCCTCGGCCAAAGGGCGAGCTCCTAATAAAAAGTGTTTACGCCCCACCACAACACAACAAGGCCCTTTTCCAAAACTGCCAGGCCAGAACATTTCCAAGAAACCAATCCATCCACGGCTCTTCAAACAAAACAAAAATAGAACGTGGACAGTGATCGCATCCCTAAGTATCCGAGTCGTGAAACCAAGTTTCACGACAAGGCACCCAAGACGCAACCCACTAACCACGCTCTGCTACCAGATGAACCATGCCCTCGAGCCTGCCCCCAGACTAACGAAATGGAAGCGTGATCCATGCGCAGGCCCGAGAAGCGGCTCACAAAACATTACTTAACAAAATGAGAACCATGGATGGAGGTTCAAGAACAACACGCCATTTGAGAGAAACGAGCTGTAATTAACCATTAAAAAAAATAAACAACAACAACATTAACAACAATACATGAAGTAAATACTCTCAATTAAAGTTTAAATAAATTTTTGTTACCAATTTGGCCTACTGACTTACAAAGGAACATTAATTTAAAAAATTCAAAATAGGCTAAATTCAGTCAAAATAAATTTAATCAGTTTTAACCTTAGTAAAATAAAATTTGTAAAATAGCAACAATGAATATATAAAAATCTCTTCCTTTAAATAACTGGTAACAATTTAACATTTAGGGGCCCCAAAAAGAAATTTAATTGGATATGTAAAAAATTATAAAATCTGAAAAATCAACAAGTAGCCTAGGCTAAAGAATTTAAAATTTAAAAAGAATAACAATTAATAAACTATGTATAGGCCTATAACAAATAATAATTTTTAAATAGTCTCTTGGGTTGCCTTTTTTATAAATAAAATCAAAACATAACAACAGTGGGGGTAACTTGCGGTAGGGCGTATTCAGTTCAATGGTTCTGGGCAAGCAGCACCGGAGGGGGAAACGAGCATGACGGAAGAGGGGGGCCATGATCCAGGGGTGGCCAAGAGTAGTAGAATCCACTCCGTCAATGCTGATGCGGCTGCTACATGTTCCTCCTCACGGGCCCTGAGTAACAAACCCAGAAACACAGTAGTACCAGAAGGAGTTCAAGTCCATATCCGCAAAATTCACTGTCACACATTTCACTATTTTCACTGACTTCCAAAAATCCACAGATTAGGCCTAACATAATATTTTCAAAAAAAAATTATAAATTTTTAAAAGGTTTATCTCTCTTTAACAGCTCTTTATCAATATAAAACATTTCAAACAATAACAATTTTTTAAATAAAACAACTAACAGGTTAAACAGTACAAGAATGGTAACATTAATATTTGCGGTAAAACCGTCAGCAGGCCAGACAGGTATGTGACAGTGATCAATTTCACCAATAGAGAGAAAATATTTAAATTGCCTGGTCCAAAGTGGCCAGAAGAACAAGTTAACAATAAACAATTGACACTTAAACACAGAGAAATACTTTAAAATTGACAAAAAACGTTCCATACAAAAATTTTAGGCCTAACGCAACGACTCATGTATTTTTGCTAATTTCTCCAAAAGTTGTGATCCGAATTTGTTCGGAATGGTCTTAAAAGCTGGGGGAAATGTTCCAGCAGCTTCTCCAGATCATTCCAAACCTTAACTCAAAGGCTGAAACCAGTGGCCTTCCGTGTTACCCAGTTCAAACCTGAATGGAGAATTGCCAAACTCTTAATTCCTCATAACTTTCTTAAAACTTGAGCAAAATGACTCAAACTTTCTGGGGAGCTTTAAGAGCAGTTAATTCAACTTAATTTAACTAGTTTGGCAAGGACAAAGCAAAATAAAAGACTTTAACCTTACTTGACTGGGTAACACAAACTGAACATTTTACAAGACAAAACAACACTAAAAATTGTACGGGACACAGAAACAAAAGACTACCAGAGTAGTAGCCTAAGACAATTACATTTACTGAGCAAAAATTGTAAGCCTAGGCCTACCACAAAACAGTCAGAAGGACCCACAACTGACTTGGCAGTTTCTCTCAAATAGCGGCTTTCCAACAAACATTTCTCAGTCAATTCTAGGCCTAGCATTTCGGGCAAAGCCCTGAATTATACAAAACAACAGAGAACAGGGAAACTAACTATCAAAAGTCTTCCACGACCCCAAGACTAGGTTCCAGACCTAGTGCAACATGTGCTCTAACCTAAGTATCAGAAAATAGTCCAAACTTACCCATCAAGCGCGCTGGGCGCTCTTAATTTACTGCATAGTAGAGAATATCTTCACACAAGTAAGAAAAAGGCAAAAATACAACGCAAACATACTACAAAATTAAGATGGAAGACGATGCAAAATTTATGCCGATGCAGCGCTAACGAAAGTCTCGGAGCCTCTGAATCGTCGGCGGTGGGAGTAATAAGAACAAAACCCACAGCCTTGTTCGGGGTCGTGGAGTGAGAAACACTGAACTAGCCTACTATAAAAAAAAACACTTGAACCATTGATCATGAGTCGTGACATTCGCCCGGTGGAAATAGTCACGGCTCAACCTCCCTCCCCAAAAGAGGACACTCCTCTCCAAATGGGACAAACAAACAAGCCTCTCCCCCACTTCCTGAAAAGAAATTGACCTGAAAGACAACTCAGGTGTCTGTGGTGGGGAACGCCAAGGGACTTCCAAACTGAGGGGAAAACTCACCCCCAGGGTTTGCTCTGGCCAGAGCTGGAAAATTTTGTGAGGGAAATTCCTTCGCAGAACACAGGGGACAGGAGAAGTGATCAGGTTCTCTGGCCCAGTGCACTTCCCACCCAGACACAAGAGGAAGGAAAATTGCCTACGGAAGAGTTCCGCGGAAGGGCTTGAGATGAGAAATGTGCGCCCTCCGGAACACTTTTCCAGTCCGCGGATCTCCAAGCTCCGCCGTGACAGGCGTCAAAAACCTCAGGATGCGGTGGGGACCTGACCACCGATGACACAACTTGGCAGCTCTCTTGTCCACAGCCGAACTGGCCGGATGAGCTTTACAAAACACCAAATCCCCCACCTGGAAAGGGTTGTCTACTCTACCACGATTGTGCTTCCTCCGGACCAATTCCCTAGCTCTGATCAAGTTTCTCCTGGCCGCTTGCCAAGTTGCCTTGACATCAGCCGCACCAGGAGGTGGCAGAAGGTCGCCAATTCCCCACACATTCGCTAACGGGTTGTTAGGCGGATAGCCTAGAAACAGCTCGAAAGGGACCGCCTTGTGACTCTCATGGTGAGCAGTATTGAAAGCAAACTGAAGCCAAGGGAGTTCCTGATCCCAGGTGGTCTGCTTGTCAGCATGGAAAGCTATGAGAGCGGAACGAAGATTGCGATTGAACCTTTCAGCATGAGAAGGCTGTGGATAGTAAGGGGAAGTAGTCACATGGCGGATTCCGTGCCCAAAGCACATTCTTTTGAACAGATGGGAAACAAACTGTGTTCCGTTGTCGGAAACAATGGTGGCGGGTATTCCAAAATGTTGGAAGAGGTGAGTTCGAAGTACCTGCACGGTGAGCTGTGCAGTGGCATTCCTTAAGGGGAAAAGCCAACAAAACTTGGAGAAGGCATCCACACAAACAAGTAGGAACTTATTTCCTGACTTGCTACGCGGGAGAGGCCCTACATAGTCAATGAAAACCTTCTCCAAAGGTCTTTCCGCCACCTCAGATGACAACAAACCAAACTTAGAGTTTTGAGCGGGCTTGCTCAGTGAGCACGTTTGACAAGAACGCACCCTAGCAGCAAGATCCCGATCCATACCCTTCCAGATGAACATTTCCCTAACCTTCGCAATGGTCTTGTGGATACCTAGATGCCCACCCACAGGAGAAGAATGAAAATACTCAAAGACCATAGGGATTAGAAGACTAGGCAGCACAACTTTAGGTTTACCTCGCTGCCGAGCACGACAGCAAAGGGCACCCTGGGACAGAAAATATGGGGGGTGGGCTCCCCCATTTTGAAGCTCACCAATGATCTTTGCCAGCTCAGGATCCTTCAGCTGATGGGGAATGAAATCAGAAAAGGCGAGTGGAAACTCCAAGAGCACGGCACAACCCGGTTGCTCTTGGTCAGAAGGAGGATCGTCGGGTGAATGGTACATCCTAGATAGTGTGTCCGCAATCACATTCTGAGTGCCTCGAACGTGTTGCACTTGGAACTTAAGGGACGATATTTGGACAACCCAACGACCAATTTTCCCAAGCTGGCGTGGATGTGCAAGAAGCCACGAGAGTGCCTGGTTGTCGGTTTCCAATAAAAAGTCTTTGTGCTCCAAAAAGCGTCTGAATTTATTGACTCCAAACACGACAGCCAAACACTCGAGTTCATACACAGAAGAGCTTTTCTTTTCGCAGGGACTCAAAGTGCGTGAGGCGTACGCAATTGGCTGCCTAACACCATCCACCTCTTGTGACAACACAGCCGCAATTGCGACGGAGGAAGCATCTGTTTGCAAGACAAAGTTTTGATTGAAATCCGGCATTGCCAAAACAGGGGGCTGCATGATAGCCTCCTTGAGAAGGTCAAAAGACGTCTGCTGCGCTTCACCCCAGACAAACTTGGCGCCCCTCTTCCGAAGCTCATTGAGAGGAGCCGCCAATTCAGCAACATTGGGGATGAAGCGTCGGTAAAAACCTACCATGCCGATGAACCTAGCAATACCCTTGACATCTCTGGGAGGAGGAAACTCCCTGATAGCCTGGGTTCTAGCGGGGTCGATGCAGACGCCTCTATGAGAGATAAGATGACCAAGGAACGAAATTTCCGGCTTTGCAAAACTAACCTTGTCAGGATTCACGGTAAGGCCAGCCCTATTCAATCTACTCATGACTTCTTCAAGATGAATCAGGTGATCTTCGAAGCTCTCACTGTACACCAAGAGATCGTCGAGGTAATTGAACACAAACTTGAACTTGACATCATGAAAGATGGAATCAAGGAGTCTGGTGAGAGTCTGGGCCCCCACAGCAAGACCCATCGGAACTCTTGTGAACTGATACAAATTCCACGGAACGCAGAAAGCAGTGAGAGGTCGAGACTCAGGTTTCAAAGGAATCTGATGATAGGCCTGATTCAGATCAAAAACAGAAAAATACTTGGCCTTACCGAACCAATCAAACGCAGAATGCAAATCGGGGAGAGGCACAGAGTCGATTTCAATTTGCGCATTCAATTTGCGATAGTCCAAAACCATTCGGGACTTGCCATTGGGTTTTGGGACGAGAAAAGCTGGACTAGCGTAGCTCGAACGGGAAGGTTCAATGACACCATTTTCCAGAAGTTCGTCAATGATTTTTCTGAGAGTTTCCATTTTGGGTGGAGCTAATTTGTATGGGTGAGAGCGAACGGGACGGGTATCTGTTAGACGAATCTCGTACTCTAACAGGTTAGTGACTCCAAGCTTTGGCGTCAGCACATCTGGGAAACGAGAACACAAGGTTCTGATGGCTTCAGCCTCGCAAGTAGTCAGATGCCCTAACGGATCAATTGTTGGTTTGCTGGGTATCTCAGGCTCGACTACCACCACCACCAATTTCATCAGCAAAAGATATTAATACCCGCCTTGCAAATCGGAAAAAACACTGACCTCTGCCTAAATCCAAAATTAGGCCAGTGTGCTTGATAAAATCCGCTCCCAAAATGACAGGGAAACAAAGGTCCTTAGCCACCCAAAAACTCCAAACCCAGGAAAAATGTTCAATTTTGAACTTGAAACGGGCTTCATAGATGATGGGAAGGGGTGAATTTGACGCAGTCCAGCAGATAGGGGTTTTTCGCTCAACTTGCTTGATAAGCCCAGACGATTCAAGTTTTTCAAAAAGGGACAAGGAAATGAGGCAACGGGCTGACCCAGAATCCACTAGGGCCTTCTGCACCGTGGAACCTATGAAGATGCTGAGACGTGGGCAAGTTGAGCGCGCCGCTTTCACGCCCATGGAAGCAAGGCCCGCAATCCCCCGCAGCAGAGGCTCGGTCACAGGCACAACACTCCCAGAAGGGGAGGCAACAGAAACATTAACTGACTTTAACTTAGACTTTGACTTACTTGAAAAAACATTCAAATTATTGCCCTTTACATTATCACCAACAACCTCACAGGAAGGATTGGGCAATTTTTCCTCCTGTGAGCAAACTAGTTTTTTGGACCACGTCCAAAATTTCCACCTTGACGGCAATGCCGCCGAATGTGACCTGGTTGCCCACAACCAAAACAAACAACAGGTTGCCTCTGCCACTGCGGCGGTTCAGGACCCAACACTCCCACGGGTGCTACGACAGCATGATGACCAGCTAGGGGAAGATGCCCCGCCGCTTGGTCTCTCTGAAAATCAGCGTCCTGGACAGATCTCGAAAGGATGGAAAGTCTGTCCAGATCCGCAAAAGATGCAGGCCGTGGTGCAAAAACCAGACGGGAGCGTTCCTCAGGCTTCAACCCCTGAAGCACAATGTCAATGAGTTCAAGCTCACTGATCCCCAAACGCAAGACCCTTTCCACCGTGCGAATGTCCCCCACGTACTGGCTGAGAGACTCGGCTGGCTGCTGAGGACGAAAAACTCTCTCAACTTTCAGCTTCTCCATGACCCGACGGGGCATGAAAAGCTCCAAAACTTCTTTATGAAAAACATCAAAGGTGACGCCTCTGCGCAAACAATCAAGCAATCTGTCCCCCAACGGTTTCAGACAGTATGGAGCAATGAGTTCCATCAAAGTTGCGTCTGACATGCCAGGGTATTCACGCATGCGCAAAACACTCTCCAGAAAAAAACAAAGACCATTCACATCTAACCCGTCCACCGGCCGGAAACCACTCAGGACAGAGGCAAGGGGATGGGGAAGTTTGTCAAAGGAGTTAGAGATGGAAGGGGAACTATGAACTTGAGAAGGAAAGGGAGATGGGGACTGGACATTCAGCGTAGCCGCAGCCAAGGTGGACGTGTGAGAGGGGGACGGTGTGACATTTGCATTTGAAATTTGAACATTTGCAGGCAACTGGAGCAGTGCACTCGGCGTAGGCGGAGCCTGGGGGGTACCCACTGGACCCACAACATCAACAACAGACTTTGGCACTTCGTTTGAAATTTCCAAAGAACGGTTGTCTTCAAAAATTTCAACTTTCTCTTTGACAGACTTTCCTGCCTTAATACTCTCCAAAATTCCTTCCAGCTCAAGAATTCTGGCTTCCACCCAGCTCTTGTCCTCATCTTGGATTTCAGGTTGCCCCAAAACCAAGAGTAGACGCTTACGCCAGTGCGTCAGCTGTGTGATAGCAGAACCCTTAGCTGAGCCCGTAGGCAAACTACTCCAACTATCAATTTCCCCACTTAGCTCTTCCATCCTCTCTTTACATGCCTCCAGTTCCTCATCCAAACTGAGCGACTCAACCCAAGCTTGAGGCATGCTAGCAATTTGTCGGAACTGTGTACGCAAAGTGCGTACATCAGTTCCAGGAGTCTCCCCCCGGGACCGCACCTCGTACACCAGCTCCGGCTTCCTCAAATATTCTGGCACAATTGACGCCATACCGAGTCTCAACCAGTACTTGACTCAAAACAGACAACAAAAATTTTTTCACAAAACAAACACAGAAATTTAATTCCTAAGGCTTCTGGACGTTGATGCCTGCGCACCTGATGGGGCCCAAAAGAAGAACCTGCCCATTCATACCGCAAGTACCGCAAGAAAAAAACAACGAATGACCCACGAACGTACACACACACAAACATACACCGATACATACACTAGACAACACCTAATACTTGTGTGATGGGGTGTACACACAAACCTTTTTTTTTTTTTTTTTTTTTTTTTGACACATGACCATGCTTTTGACACTCTTGCTCCCGACGGATGCAAGTCATTACCACCGATTCCACCCGGTGCCTCGGCCAAAGGGCGAGCTCCTAATAAAATGTGTTTACGCCCCACCACAACAACAACAAGACCTTTTTCCAAAACTGCCAGGCCAGAACATTTCCAAGAAACCAATCCATCCACGGCTCTTCAAAACAAAACAAAAAACAGAACGCGGACAGCGATCGCATCTCTAAGTATCCGAGTCGTGAAACCAAGTTTCACGACAAGGCACCCAGGACGCAACCCACTAACCACGCTCTGCTACCAGATGAACCATGCCCTCGAGCCTGCCCCCAGACTAACGAAATGGAAGCGTGATCCATGCGCAGGCCCGAGGAGCGGCTCACAAAACTTTACTTAACAAAATGAGAACCATGGATGGAGGCTCAAGAACAACACGCCATTTGAGAGAAACGAGCTGTAATTAACCATTTAAAAGAATAACACAACAACAATAATTAACAATAATACATGAATTAAATACTCTCAATTAAACTTTAAAAAATGTTGATACCACTCTGACCTACTCACTTACAAACATTAATTTAAAAAAATTCAAAATAGGCTAATTTCAGTCAAAGTAAATTTAATCAGTTTTAACCTTTTAAATTAACAAATTACAACAATGAAATATCTAATGACTCTTTTAATAAATTCATTTCATGGTAACTATCGAAAATTTAGGGGCCCCAAAATTGAAATTTAATAGAATATGTATTTGATAATATGATAGAATTTAAAAGTGTCAACAAATAGGCTAATACACTGAAAATAAAATTTTAAACAGATAACAATAAATATAACTTTGTAGGCCTATGACAACTAATACTGTAAATAGTCTCTTCCTTTTGTAGAATAAAACTATAAAACATAACAACAACAGCAACAATGGTAACTTGCGGTAGGGCGGTGTAGAATGTCACTACTTTCGGGCGGACAGCACCGGAGGGGAGATGCAGCAGGGCGGAGAGGGAGCCATAATTCAAGAAGCAGCCAGGGTGTTGCGAACTTCCCCTCTGCTGTGGTAGAACATGTCCATCTTAGTCCTCCTCACGGGCCCTGAGTAACAAACCCAGAAACACAGTAGTACCAGAAAGAGTTCAAGTCCATATCCGCAAAATTCACTGTCACACATTTCACTATTTTCACTGACTTCCGAAAATCCACAGATTAGGCCTAACATAATATTTTCAAAAAAATTATAAATTTTTAAAAGGTTTATCTCTCTTTAACAACTCTTTATCAATATAAAACATTTCAAACAATAACAATTTTTAAATAAAACAACTAACAGGTTAAACAGTACAAGAATGGTAACATTAATATTTGCGGTAAAACCGTCAGTAGGCCAGACAGGTATGTGACAGTGGTAAATTTCACCAATAGAGAGAAAATATTTAAATTGTCTGGTCCAAAGTGGCCAGAAGAACAAGTTAACAGAGAACAATTGACACTTAAACACAGAAAAATACTTTAAGATGAAATCGGATAACCAAAATGAGCCGACCCGGAGTCGAGCAACGCCACACAACCTATGAGTTGCTGGCGGAAAAAGAGTAATAAGAACAAAACCCACAGCCTTGTTCGGGGGGCCGTGGAGTGACAACGAAACACTGAACTAGCCTACTATAAAAAAAAAAACACTTGAACCATTGATCATGAGTCGTGACATTCGCCCGGTGGAAATAGTCACGGCTCAGAGGGAATTGTTTGTTGAAAGTTAAAGATACGAGGCATTTTCAAATGTAAATGTGTTATGTAAATCTTCAATATAAATCTATTTAGACAAATTACCTCTTGTGTTTTATTTTTAATTTCAAAGAATTCTGAATTCTACGTACTGAATAGTAATAATATGTAAAATTGTAGGGTTGAAAACTATAATAACTCATGTTTTCCTGCTCTTTTATAAAAATAAGTTTGTAGATGGTATCTCGCTTTTTTATTTAGAGAAGTGTCTTGGCATTTAACAACTAGAGGCATTGAAGTTATTAGATTATGTTGTGATTGTGAAAAATTATCTGAAATATTGGAAGGTTATATTGTGCTATGCTCCTCAACCTAAAAAATATGAAATTTGTATTACATGTGTCAAGACTGTGTGAATCCTGGTAAAAGCATATGAATTAAATTTTCAGAAATAAAAAACAAAAAGAGCTTGTAAGTGGCTAAAAAAGAATTATTTCTTGTACTCTTCAATTTATATTCAAAATAGATGTTTCAATTTTTATTCAAATTAGATATTTCAAGTTTTATTAAAATTGGATTTTTCAAGTTTTATTCAAACTGGAAGAGCAGGAACTTCGACGCATGATTTTAACTTGAATCAAGTTTACAAACCCGATCCTTCAAGTTTGCAGATTTGACAAACCAAACTTATTTCAAGCTTGAATCAAGTATTTTTTTCAATTTATATTTAGATTAGATGGTTCAAGTGTTATTCAAATTAGATGTTTCAATTTTTATTCAAATTAGAAATTTCAAGTTTTATTCAAATAAAACTGGAAGAGCGGGAACTTCGACGCATGATATTAACTTGAATCACGTTTACGGACCCATCTGAGCAAACTTGATTCAACAAGATATCCCTCTAAATAACAAGACATTCCTCCAAATAACAAGACTTCCCTCCAAATAAGAAGACATCCTTCTAAATATTAAGACATCCCTCTAAATAACAAGACATCCCTCTAAATAACAAGACATCCCTCCAAATACCATGACATCCCTCCAAATACCAAGACATCCCTCTAAGTATTAAGACATCCCTCCAAATTACAAGAAAATCCTTTAAAAAACAAGACATCCCTCTAAATAACAAGACATCCCTTTAAATAACAAGACATCTCTCTAAATAACAAGACATCCCACTAAATAACAAGACGTCCCTCTAAATAACAAGACATCCCTTTTAAATAACAAGACATTCCTCTAAATAACAAGACATCCCTCTAAATAACAAGACATCCCTCCAAATAAAAAGACATCCCTCTAAATAGCAAGACATCCCTCTAAATAACAAGACATCCCTCCAAATAACAAGATATCCCTCTAAATAACAAGACATTCCTCCAAATAACAAGACTTCCCTCCAAATAAGAAGACATCCTTCTAAATAACAAGACATACCTCTAAATAACAAGACATCCCTCTAAATACCAATACATCCCTCCAAATAACAAGACAACCCTTTAAAAAACAAGACATCCCTCTAAATAACAAGACATCCCTCTAAATAACAAGACATCCCTCTAAATATTAAGACATCCCTTCAAATAACAAGACATCCCTCTAAATATTAAGACATCCCTCTAAATAACAAGACATCCCTCTAAATATTAAGACATCCCTTTAAATAACAAGACATCTCTCTAAATAACAAGACATCCCTCTAAATAACAAGACATCCCTCTAAATATTAAGACATCCCTCCAAATAACAAGACATCCCTCTAAATATTAAGACATCCCTCTAAATAACAAGACATCCCTCTAAATATTAAGACATCCCTTTAAATAACAAGACATCTCTCTAAATAACAAGACATCCCTCTAAATAACAAGACATCCCACTAAATAACAAGACATCCCTCTAAATAACAAGACATCCCTTTTAAATAACAAGACATTCCTCTAAATAACAAGACATCCCTCTAAATAACAAGGCATCCCTCCAAATAACAAGAAATCCCTCAAAATAGCAAGACATCCCTCTAAATATTAAGACATCCCTTCAAATAACAAGACATCCCTCTAAATAACAAGACATCCCTCTAAATAACAAGACATCCCTCTAAATAAAAAGACATCCCTCTAAATAACTAGACATCCCTCCAAATACCAAGACATCCCTCTAAATAACAAGACATCCCTCTAAATAAAAAGACATCCCTCTAAATAACTAGACATCCCTCCAAATACCAAGACATCCCTCTAAATAACAAGACATCCCTCTAAATAACAAGACATACCTCCAAATAACAAGACATTCCTCTAAATTATAAGACATCCCTCTTAATAACAAGCATCCCTCCAAATAACAAGACATCCCTCTAAATAACAAGACATCCCTCCAAATATGAAGACATCCCTCCAAATATGAAGACATCCCTCTAAATAACAAGACATCCCTCTAAATAACAAGACATCCCTCTAAATAACAAGACATCTCTCTAAATATTAAGACATCCCTTCAAATAACAAGACATCCCTCTAAATAACAAGACATCCCTCTAAATAACAAGACATCCCTCTAAATAACAAGACATCCCTCTAAATAACAAGACATCCCTCTAAATAACAAGACATCCCTCTAAATATTAAGACATCAATCTAAATAACAAGACATCCCTCCAAATAACAAGACAACCCTCTAAAAAACAAAAAAACCCTCTAAATAACAAGACATCTCTCTAAAAAACAAGACATCCCTCTAAATATCAAGACATCCCTCTAAATAACAAGACATCCATCTATATAACAAGACATTCCTCTAAATATTAAGACATCCCTCTAAATAACAAGACATACCTGTAAATAACAAGACATCCCTCTAAATAACAAGACATCCCATCTAAATTACAACACAACCCTCTAAAAAACAAGACATCCCTCCAAATAACAAGACAACCCTCTAAAAAACAAGACATCCCTCTAAATAACAAGACATCCCTCTAAATAACAAGACATCCCTCTAATAAACTAGACATTCCGCTAAATATTAAGACATCCCTCTAAATATTAAGACATCCCTTTAAATAACAAGACATCTCTCTAAATAACAAGACATCCCTCTAAATAACAAGACATCCCACTAAATAACAAGACATCCCTCTAAATAACAAGACATCCCTTTTAAATAACAAGACATTCCTCTAAATAAAAAGACATCCCTCTAAATAACAAGACATCCCTCCAAATAAAAAGACATCCCTCTAAATAGCAAGACATCCCTCTAATAAACAAGACATTCCGCTAAATATTATTACATCCCTCTAAATAACAAGACATCCCATCTAAATTACAAGACAACCCTCGAAAAAACAAGACATCCCTCCAAATAACAAGACAACCCTCTAAAAAACAAGACATCCCTCTAAATAAAAAGACATCTCTCCAAATAACAAGACATCCCTCTAAATAACAAGACATCCCACTAAAAAACAAGACATCCCTCTAAATATTAAGACATCCCTCTAAATAACAAGACATCCCTCCAAATATTAAGACATCCCTCTAAATAACAAGACATCCCTCTAAATAACAAGACATCCCTCTAATAAACTAGACATTCCGCTAAATATTAAGACATCCCTCTAAATAACAAGACATCCCTCCAAATACCAAGACATCCCTCTAAATATTAAGACATCCCTCCAAATAACAAGAAAACCCTTTAAAAAACAAGACATCCCTCTAAATAACAAGACATCCCTCTAAATAACAAGACATCCCTCTAAATATTAAGACATCCCTCCAAATAACAAGACATCCCTCTAAATATTAAGACATCCCTCTAAATAACAAGACATCCCTCTAAATATTAAGACATCCCTTTAAATAACAAGACATCCCTCTAAATAACAAGACATCCCTCTAAATAACAAGACATCCCACTAAATAACAAGACGTCCCTTTAAATAACAAGACATTCCTTTTAAATAACAAGACATTCCTCTAAATAACAAGACATCCCTCTAAATAACAAGACATCCCTCCAAATAAAAAGACATCCCTCTAAATAGCAAGACATCCCTCTAAATAACAAGACATCCCTCCAAATAACAAGATATCCCTCTAAATAACAAGACATTCCTCCAAATAACAAGACTTCCCTCCAAATAAGAAGACATCCTTCTAAATAACAAGACATCCCTCTAAATAACAAGACATCCCTCTAAATACCAATACATCCCTCCAAATAACAAGACAACCCTTTAAAAAACAATACATCCCTCTAAATAACAAGACATCCCTCTAAATAACAAGACATCCCTCTAAATATTAAGACATCCCTTCAAATAACAAGACATCCCTCTAAAAATTAAGACATCCCTCTAAATAACAAGACATCCCTCTAAATATTAAGACATCTCTTTAAATAACAAGACATCTCTCTAAATAACAAGACATCCCTCTAAATAACAAGACATCCCTCTAAATATTAAGACATCCCTCCAAATAACAAGACATCCCTCTAAATATTAAGACATCCCTCTAAATAACAAGACATCCCTCTAAATATTAAGACATCCCTTTAAATAACAAGACATCTCTCTAAATAACAAGACATCCCTCTAAATAACAAGACATCCCACTAAATAACAAGACATCCCTCTAAATAACAAGACATCCCTTTTAAATAACAAGACATTCCTCTAAATAACAAGACATCCCTCTAAATAACAAGACATCCCTCCAAATAACAAGAAATCCCTCAAAATAGCAAGATCCCTCTAAATATTAAGACATCCCTTCAAATAAGAAGACATCCCTCTAAATAACAAGACATCCCTCTAAATAACAAGACATCCCTCTAAATAAAAAGACATCCCTCTAAATAACTAGACATCCCTCCAAATACCAAGACATCCCTCTAAATAACAAGACATCCCTCTAAATAAAAAGACATCCCTCTAAATAACTAGACATCCCTCCAAATACCAAGACATCCCTCTAAATAACAAGACATCCCTCTAAATAACAAGACATACCTCCAAATAACAAGACATCCCTCTAAATTATAAGACATCCCTCTTAATAACAAGCATCCCTCCAAATAACAAGACATCCCTCTAAATAACAAGACATCCCTCCAAATATGAAGACATCCCTCCAAATATGAAGACATCCCTCTAAATAACAAGACATCCCTCTAAATAACAAGACATCCCTCTAAATAACAAGACATCTCTCTAAATATTAAGACATCCCTTCAAATAACAAGACATCCCTCTAAATAACAAGACATCCCTCTAAATAACAAGACATCCCTCTAAATAACAAGACATCCCTCTAAATAACAAGACATCCCTCTAAATAACAAGACATCCCTTTTAAATAACAAGACATTCCTCTAAATAACAAGACATCCCTCTAAATAACAAGACATCCCTCCAAATAAAAAGACATCCCTCTAAATATTAAGACATCAATCTAAATAACAAGACATCCCTCCAAATAACAAGACAACCCTCTAAAAAACAAAAAAAACCCTCTAAATAACAAGACATCTCTCTGAAAAACAAGACATCCCTCTAAATATCAAGACATCCCTCTAAATAACAAGACATCCATCTATATAACAAGACATTCCTCTAAATATTAAGACATCTCTCTAAATAACAAGACATACCTGTAAATAACAAGACATCCCTCTAAATAACAAGACATCCCATCTAAATTACAAGACAACCCTCTAAAAACAAGACATCCCTTAAGACATTCCGCTAAATATTAAGACATCCCTCTAAATAACAAGACATCCCTCTAAATACCAAGACATCCCTCTAAATATTAAGACATCCCTCCAAATAACAAGACAACCCTTTAAAAAACAAGACATCCCTCTAAATAACAAGACATCCCTTTAAATAACAAGACATCCCTCTAAATAACAAGACATCCCTCTAAATATTAAGACATCCCTTCAAATAACAAGACATCCCTCTAAATATTAAGACATCCCTCTAAATAACAAGACATCCCTCTAAATATTAAGACATCCCTTTAAATAACAAGACATCCCTCTAATAAACAAAACATTCCGCTAAATATTAAGACATCCCTCTAAATATTAAGACATCCCTTTAAATAACAAGACATCTCTCTAAATAACAAGACATCCCTCTAAATAACAAGACATCCCACTAAATAACAAGACATCCCTCTAAATAACAAGAAATCCCTTTTAAATAACAAGACATTCCTCTAAATAACAAGACATCCCTCTAAATAACAAGACATCCCTCCAAATAAAAAGACATCCCTCTAATAAACAAGACATTCCGCTAAATATTAAGACATCCCTCTAAATAACAAGACATCCCATCTAAATTACAAGACAACCCTCTAAAAAACAAGACATCCCTCCAAATAACAAGACAACCCTCTAAAAAACAAGACATCCCTCTAAATAAAAAGACATCTCTCCAAATAACAAGATATCCCTCTAAATAACAAGACATCCCATCTAAATTACAAGACAACCCTCTAAAAAACAAGACATCCCTCTAAATATCAAGACATCCCTCTAAATAACAAGACATCCCTCTAAATATTAAGACATCCCTCCAAATAACAAGACATCCCTCCAAATATTAAGACATCCCTCTAAATAACAAGACATCCCTCTAAATAACAAGACATCCATCCAAATAAAAAGACATCCCTCTAAATAGCAAGACATCCCTCTAAATAACAAGACATCCCTCCAAATAACAAGATATCCCTCTAAATAACAAGACATTCCTCCAAATAACAAGACTTCCCTCCAAATAAGAAGACATCCATCTAAATAACAAGACATCCCTCTAAATAACAAGACATCCCTCTAAATACCAAGACATCCCTCTAAATATTAAGACATCCCTCCAAATAACAAGACAACCCTTTAAAAAACAAGACATCCCTCTAAATAACAAGACATCCCTCTAAATAACAAGTTATCCCTCTAAATATTAAGACATCCCTTCAAATAACAAGACATCCCTCTAAATATTAAGACATCCCTCTAAATAACAAGACATCCCTCTAAATATTAAGACATCCCTCTAAATAACAAGACATCCCTCCAAATATTAAGACATCCCTCTAAATAACAAGACATCCCTCTAAATAACAAGACATCCCTCTAATAAACTAGACATTCCGCTAAATATTATGACATCCCTCTAAATAACAAGACATCCCTCTAAATAACAAGACATCCCTTTAAATATGAAGACATCCCTCTAAATAACAAGACATCCCTCTAAATAACAAGACATCCCTCTAAATAACAAGACATCTCTCTAAATATTAAGACATCCCTTCAAATAACAAGACATCCCTCTAAATAACAAGACATCCCTCTAAATAACAAGACATCCCTCTAAATAACAAGACATCCCTCTAAATAACAAGACATCCCTCTAAAAAACAAGACATCCCTCTAAATATTAAGACATCAATCTAAATAACAAGACATCCCTCCAAATAACAAGACAACCCTCTAAAAAACAAAAAAACCCTCTAAATAACAAGACATCTCTCTAAAAAACAAGACATCCCTCTAAATATCAAGACATCCCTCTAAATAACAAGACATCCATCTATATAACAAGACATTCCTCTAAATATTAAGACATCCCTCTAAATAACAAGACATACCTGTAAATAACAAGACATCCCTCTAAATAACAAGACATCCCATCTAAATTACAACACAACCCTCTAAAAAACAAGACATCCCTCCAAATAACAAGACAACCCTCTAAAAAACAAGACATCCCTCTAAATAACAAGACATCCCTCTAAATAACAAGACATCCCTCTAATAAACTAGACATTCCGCTAAATATTAAGACATACCTCTAAATAACAAGACATCCCTCTAAATACCAAGACATCCCTCTAAATATTAAGACATCCCTCCAAATAACAAGACAACCCTTTAAAAAACAAGACATCCCTCTAAATAACAAGACATCCCTCTAAATAACAAGACATCCCTCTAAATATTAAGACATCCCTACAAATAACAAGACATCCCTCTAAATATTAAGACATCCCTCTAAATAACAAGACATCCCTCTAAATATTAAGACATCCCTTTAAATAACAAGACATCTCTCTAAATAACAAGACATCCCTCTAAATAACAAGACATCCCTTTTAAATAACAAGACATTCCTCTAAATAACAAGACATCCCTCTAAATAACAAGACATCCCTCCAAATAAAAAGACATCCCTCTAAATATTAAGACATCAATCTAAATAACAAGACATCCCTCCAAATAACAAGACAACCCTCTAAAAAACAAAAAAAACCCTCTAAATAACAAGACATCTCTCTGAAAAACAAGACATCCCTCTAAATATCAAGACATCCCTCTAAATAACAAGACATCCATCTATATAACAAGACATTCCTCTAAATATTAAGACATCCCTCTAAATAACAAGACATACCTGTAAATAACAAGACATCCCTCTAAATAACAAGACATCCCATCTAAATTACAAGACAACCCTCTAAAAACAAGACATCCCTTAAGACATTCCGCTAAATATTAAGACATCCCTCTAAATAACAAGACATCCCTCTAAATACCAAGACATCCCTCTAAATATTAAGACATCCCTCCAAATAACAAGACAACCCTTTAAAAAACAAGACATCCCTCTAAATAACAAGACATCCCTGTAAATAACAAGACATCCCTCTAAATAACAAGACATCCCTCTAAATATTAAGACATCCCTTCAAATAACAAGACATCCCTCTAAATATTAAGACATCCCTCTAAATAACAAGACATCCCTCTAAATATTAAGACATCCCTTTAAATAACAAGACATCCCTCTAATAAACAAAACATTCCGCTAAATATTAAGACATCCCTCTAAATATTAAGACATCCCTTTAAATAACAAGACATCTCTCTAAATAACAAGACATCCCTCTAAATAACAAGACATCCCACTAAATAACAAGACATCCCTCTAAATAACAAGAAATCCCTTTTAAATAACAAGACATTCCTCTAAATAACAAGACATCCCTCTAAATAACAAGACATCCCTCCAAATAAAAAGACATCCCTCTAAATAGCAAGACATCCCTCTAATAAACAAGACATTCCGCTAAATATTAAGACATCCCTCTAAATAACAAGACATCCCATCTAAATTACAAGACAACCCTCTAAAAAACAAGACATCCCTCCAAATAACAAGACAACCCTCTAAAAAACAAGACATCCCTCTAAATAAAAAGACATCTCTCCAAATAACAAGATATCCCTCTAAATAACAAGACATCCCATCTAAATTACAAGACAACCCTCTAAAAAACAAGACATCCCTCTAAATATCAAGACATCCCTCTAAATAACAAGACATCCCTCTAAATATTAAGACATCCCTCCAAATAACAAGACATCCCTCCAAATATTAAGACATCCCTCTAAATAACAAGACATCCCTCTAAATATTAAGACATCCCTTTAAATAACAAGACATCTCTCTAAATAACAAGACATCCCTCTAAATAACAAGACATCCCACTAAATAACAAGACGTCCCTCTAAATAACAAGACATCCCTTTTAAATAACAAAACATTCCTCTAAATAACAAGACATCCCTCTAAATAACAAGACATCCATCCAAATAAAAAGACATCCCTCTAAATAGCAAGACATCCCTCTAAATAACAAGACATCCCTCCAAATAACAAGATATCCCTCTAAATAACAAGACATTCCTCCAAATAACAAGACTTCCCTCCAAATAAGAAGACATCCATCTAAATAACAAGACATCCCTCTAAATAACAAGACATCCCTCTAAATACCAAGACATCCCTCTAAATATTAAGACATCCCTCCAAATAACAAGACAACCCTTTAAAAAACAAGACATCCCTCTAAATAACAAGACATCCCTCTAAATATCAAGTTATCCCTCTAAATATTAAGACATCCCTTCAAATAACAAGACATCCCTCTAAATATTAAGACATCCCTCTAAATAACAAGACATCCCTCTAAATATTAAGACATCCCTCTAAATAACAAGACATCCCTCCAAATATTAAGACATCCCTCTAAATAACAAGACATCCCTCTAAATAACAAGACATCCCTCTAATAAACTAGACATTCCGCTAAATATTATGACATCCCTCTAAATAACAAGACATCCCTCTAAATAACAAGACATCCCTTTAAATATGAAGACATCCCTCTAAATAACAAGACATCCCTCTAAATAACAAGACATCCCTCTAAATAACAAGACATCTCTCTAAATATTAAGACATCCCTTCAAATAACAAGACATCCCTCTAAATAACAAGACATCCTTCTAAATAACAAGACATCCCTCTAAATAACAAGACATCCCTCTAAATAACAAGACATCCCTCTAAAAAACAAGACATCCCTCTAAATATTAAGACATCAATCTAAATAACAAGACATCCCTCCAAATAACAAGACAACCCTCTAAAAAACAAAAAAACCCTCTAAATAACAAGACATCTCTCTAAAAAACAAGACATCCCTCTAAATATCAAGACATCCCTCTAAATAACAAGACATCCATCTATATAACAAGACATTCCTCTAAATATTAAGACATCCCTCTAAATAACAAGACATACCTGTAAATAACAAGACATCCCTCTAAATAACAAGACATCCCATCTAAATTACAACACAACCCTCTAAAAAACAAGACATCCCTCCAAATAACAAGACAACCCTCTAAAAAACAAGACATCCCTCTAAATAACAAGACATCCCTCTAAATAACAAGACATCCCTCTAATAAACTAGACATTCCGCTAAATATTAAGACATCCCTCTAAATAACAAGACATCCCTCTAAATACCAAGACATCCCTCTAAATATTAAGACATCCCTCCAAATAACAAGACAACCCTTTAAAAAACAAGACATCCCTCTAAATAACAAGACATCCCTCTAAATAACAAGACATCCCTCTAAATATTAAGACATCCCTACAAATAACAAGACATCCCTCTAAATATTAACACATCCCTCTAAATAACAAGACATCCCTCTAAATATTAAGACATCCCTTTAAATAACAAGACATCTCTCTAAATAACAAGACATCCCTCTAAATAACAAGACATCCCACTAAATAACAAGACATCCCTCTAAATAACAAGACATCCCTTTTAAATAACAAGACATTCCTCTAAATAACAAGACATCCCACTAAATAACAAGACATCCCTCCAAATAAAAAGACATCCCTCTAAATAGCAAGACATCCCTCTAATAAACAAGACATTCCGCTAAATATTAAGACATCCCTCTAAATAACAAGACATCCCTCTAAATATTAAGACATCCCTTTAAAAAACAAGACATCTCTCTAAATAACAAGACATCCCTCTAAATAACAAGACATCCCACTAAATAACAAGACATCCCTCTAAATAACAAGACATCCCTTTTAAATAACAAGACATTCCTCTAAATAACAAGACATCCCTCTAAATAACAAGACATCCCTCCAAATAAAAAGACATCCCTCTAAATAGCAAGACATCCCTCTAATAAACAAGACATTCCGCTAAATATTAAGACATCCCTCTAAATAACAAGACATCCCATCTAAATTACAAGACAACCCTCGAAAAAACAAGACATCCCTCCAAATAACAAGACAACCACTAAAAAACAAGACATCCCTCTAAATAAAAAGACATCTCTCCAAATAACAAGACATCCCACTAAAAAACAAGACATCCCTCTAAATATTAAGACATCCCTCTAAATAACAAGACATCCCTCCAAATATTAAGACATCCCTCTAAATAACAAGACATCCCTCTAAATAACAAGACATCCCTCTAATAAACTAGACATTCCGCTAAATATTAAGACATCCCTCTAAATAACAAGACATCCCTCCAAATACCAAGACATCCCTCTAAATATTAAGACATTCCTTTCAAATAACAAGAAAACCCTTTAAAAAACAAGACATCCCTCTAAATAACAAGACATCCCTCTAAATAACAAGACATCCCTCTAAATATTAAGACATCCCTCCAAATAACAAGACATCCCTCTAAATATTAAGACATCCCTCTAAATAACAAGACATCCCTCTAAATATCAAGACATCCCTTTAAATAACAAGACATCCCTCTAAATAACAAGACATCCCTCTAAATAACAAGACATCCCACTAAATAACAAGACGTCCCTCTAAATAACAAGACATCCCTTTTAAATAACAAGACATTCCTCTAAATAACAAGACATCCCTCTAAATAACAAGACATCCCTCCAAATAAAAAGACATCCCTCTAAATAGCAAGACATCCCTCTAAATAACAAGACATCCCTCCAAATAACAAGATATCCCTCTAAATAACAAGACATTCCTCCAAATAACAAGACTTCCCTCCAAATAAGAAGACATCCTTCTAAATAACAAGACATTCCTCTAAATAACAAGACATCCCTCTAAATAACAAGACATCCCTCCAAATAACAAGAAATCCCTCAAAATAGCAAGACATCCCTCTAAATATTAAGACATCCCTTCAAATAACAAGACATCCCTCTAAATAACAAGACATCCCTCTAAATAACAAGACATCCCTCTAAATAAAAAGACATCCCTCTAAATAACTAGACATCCCTCCAAATACCAAGACATCCCTCTAAATAACAAGACATCCCTCTAAATAAAAAGACGTCCCTCTAAATAACTAGACATCCCTCCAAATACTAAGACATCCCTCTAAATAACAAGACATCCCTCTAAATAACAAGACATACCTCCAAATAACAAGACATCCCTCTAAATTATAAGACATCCCTCTTAATAACAAGCATCCCTCCAAATAACAAGACATCCCTCTAAATAACAAGACATCCCTCCAAATATGAAGACATCCCTCTAAATATGAAGACATCCCTCTAAATAACAAGACATCCCTCTAAATAACAAGACATCCCTCTAAATAACAAGACATCCCTCTAAATATTAAGACATCCCTCCAAATAACAAGACATCCCTCTAAATAAAAAGACGTCCCTCTAAATAACTAGACATCCCTCCAAATACTAAGACATCCCTCTAAATAACAAGACATTCCTCTAAATAACAAGACATCCCTCTAAATAAAAAGACGTCCCTCTAAATAACAAGACATCTCTCTAAATATTAAGACATCCCTTCAAATAACAAGACATCCCTCTAAATAACAAGACATCCCTCTAAATAACAAGACATCCCTCTAAATAACAAGACATCCCTCTAAATAACAAGACATCAATCTAAATAACAAGACATCCCTCCAAATAACAAGACAACCCTCTAAAAAACAAAAAAACCCTCTAAATAACAAGACATCCCTCTAAATAACAAGACATCCCACTAAAAAACAAGACATCCCTCTAAATATTAAGACATCCCTTTAAATAACAAGACATCCCTCCAAATATTAAGACATCCCTCTAAATAACAAGACATCCCTCTAAATAACAAGACATCCCTCTAATAAACTAGACATTCCGCTAAATATTAAGACATCCCTCTAAATAACAAGACATCCCTCCAAATACCAAGACATCCCTCTAAATATTAAGACATCCCTCCAAATAACAAGAAAACCCTTTAAAAAACAAGACATCCCTCTAAATAACAAGACATCCCTCTAAATAACAAGACATCCCTCTAAATATTAAGACATCCCTCCAAATAACAAGACATCCCTCTAAATATTAAGACATCCCTCTAAATAACAAGACATCCCTCTAAATATTAAGACATCCCTATAAATAACAAGACATCTCTCTAAATAACAAGAAATCCCTCTAAATAACAAGACATCCCACTAAATAACAAGACGTCCCTCTAAATAACAAGACATCCCTTTTAAATAACAAGACATTCCTCTAAATAACAAGACATCCCTCTAAATAACAAGACATCCCTCCAAATAACAAGATATCCCTCTAAATAACAAGACATTCCTCCAAATAACAAGACTTCACTCCAAATAAGAAGACATCCCTCTAAAAAACAAGACATCCCTCTAAATAACAAGACATCCCTCTAAATACCAAGACATCCCTCTAAATATTAAGACATCCCTCCAAATAACAAGACAACCCTTTAAAAAACAAGACATCCCTCTAAATAACAAGACATCCCTCTAAATAACAAGACATCCCTCTAAATATTAAGACATCCCTTCAAATAACAAGACATCCCTTTAAATATTAAGACATCCCTCTAAATAACAAGACATCCCTCTAAATATTAAGACATCCCTTTAAATAACAAGACATCTCTCTAAATAACAAGACATCCCTCTAAATAACAAGACATCCCTCTAAATATTAAGACATCCCTCCAAATAACAAGACATCCCTCTAAATATTAAGACATCCCTCTAAATAACAAGACATCCCTCTAAATATTAAGACATCCCTTTAAATAACAAGACATCTCTCTAAATAACAAGACATCCCTCTAAATAACAAGACATCCCACTAAATAACAAGACATCCATCTAAATAACAAGACATCCCTTTTAAATAACAAGACATTCCTCTAAATAACAAGACATCCCTCTAAATAACAAGACATCCCTCCAAATAACAAGAAATCCCTCAAAATAGCAAGACATCCCTCTAAATATTAAGACATCCCTTCAAATAACAAGACATCCCTCTAAATATTAAGACATCCCTCTAAATAACAAGACATCCCTCTAAATATTAAGACATCCCTTTAAATAACAAGACATCTCTCTAAATAACAAGACATCCCTACAAGTGTGTACAAGGTTGAACAAGTGTGTACAAAGGTGTACAAGTGTGTACAAGGTTGTACAAGTGTGTACAAGGTTGTACAAGTGTGTACAAGGTTGTACAAGTGTGTACAAGGTTGTACAAGGTTGTACAATTGTGTACAAGGTTGTACAAGTGTGTACAAGGTTGTACAAGTGTGTACAAGGGTGTACAAGTGTGTACAAGCTTGTACAAGTGTGTACAAGGGTGTACAGGTTTGTACAAGTTTGTACAAGTGTTTACAAGGGTGTACAAGTATGTACAAGAATGTACAAGTTTGTACAAGTGTGTACAAGTTTGTAAAAGGTTGTACAAGTGTGTAAAAGGGTGTACAAGTGTGTACAAGGGTGCACAAGTGTGTACAAGGGTGTACAATCGTGTACAAGCTTGTACAAGTGTGTACAAGGGTGTACAGGTTTGTACAAGGTTGTACAAGTGTGTACAAGGTTGTACAAGTGTGTACAAGGGTGTACAAGTTTGTACAAGTGTGTACAAGTTTGTACAATTGTGTACAAGTTTGTACAAGGTTGTACAAATGTATACAAGGGTGTACAAAAGTGTACAAGGGTGCACAAGTTTGTACAAGGATGTACAAGTGTGTACAAGCTTGTACAAGTGTGTACAAGGTTGTACAAGTGTTTACAAGGGTGTACAAGTATGCACAAGAATGTACAAGTTTGTACAAGTGTGTACAAGTTTGTAAAAGGTTGTACAAGTGTATACAAGGGTGTACAAGTGTGTACAAGGGTGCACAAGTGTGTACAAGGGTGTACAATCTTGTACAAGCTTGTACAAGTGTGTACAAGGGTGTACAGGTTTGTACAAGGTTGTACAAGTGTGTACAAGGGTGTACAAATGTGTACAAGGATGTAAAAGTTTGTACAAGTGTGTACAAGTTTGTACAAGGTTGTACAAGTAAGTACAAGTTTGTACAAGAATGTACAAGTTTGTACAAGGTTTTACAATTGTGTAAAAGGTTGTACAAGTGTGTACAAGGTTGTACAAGTGTGTACAAGGTTGTACAAGTGTGTACAAGGTTGTACAAGTGTGTACAAGTTTGTACAAGTGTGTACAAGGTTGTACAAGTGTGTACAAGGTTGTACAAGTGTGTACAAGGTTGTACAAGTGTGTACAAGGTTGTACAAGTGTGTACAAGGTTGTACAAGTGTGTACAAGGTTGTACAAGTGTGTACAAGGTTGTACAAGTGTGTACAAGGGTGCACAAGTGTGTACAAGGTTGTACAAACGTGTACAAGGTTGTACAAGTGTGTACAAGGTTGTACAAGTGTGTACAAGGTTGTATAAGTGTGTACAAAGGTGTACAAGTGTGTACAAGATTGTACAAGTGTGTACAAGGTTGTACAAGTGTGTACATGGTGGTTGTACAAGGTTGTACAATTGTGTACAAGGTTGTACAAGTGTGTACAAGGTTGTACAAGTGTGTACAAGGGTGTACAAGTTTGTACAAGTGTGTACAAGTTTGTACAAGTGTGTACAAGTTTGTACAAGGTTGTACCAATGTATACAAGGGTGTACAAAAGTGTACAAGGGTGCACAAGTTTGTACAAGGGTGTACAAGTGTGTACAAGCTTGTACAAGTGTGTACAAGCTTGTACAAGTGTGTACAAGGGTGTACAGGTTTGTACAAGATTGTACAAGTGTTTACAAGGGTGTACAAAAGAATGTACAAGTTTGTACAAGTGTGTACAAGTTTGTAAAAGGTTGTACAAGTGTGTACAAGGTTGTACAAGTGTGTACAAGGTTGTATCATAGTGTACAAGGTTGTACAAGTGTGTACAAAGGTGTACAAGTGTGTACAAGGTTGTACAATTGTGTACAAAGTTGTACAAGTGTGTACATGGTTGTACAAGGTTGTACAATTGTGTACAAGGTTGTACAAGTGTGTATAAGGGTGCACAAGTTTGTACAAGGGTGTACAAGTGTGTACAAGCTTGTACAAGTGTGTACAAGCTTGTACAAGTGTGTACAAGTGTGTACAAGTTTGTACAAGGTTGTACAAGTGTGTACAAGTTTGTTCAAGTGTGTACAAGTTTGTACAAGGTTGTACAAATGTGTACAAGGGTGTACAAAAGTGTACAAGGGTGCACAAGTTTGTACAAGGGTGTACAAGTGTGTACAAGGGTGTACAAATGTGTACAAGGATGTAAAAGTTTGTACAAGTGTGTACAAGTTTGTACAAGGTTGTACAAGTAAGTACAAGTTTGTACAAGAATGTACAAGTGTGTACAAGGTTTTACAATTGTGTAAAAGGTTGTACAAGTGTGTACAAGGTTGTACAAGTGTGTACAAGGTTGTACAAGTGTGTACAAGGTTGTACAAGTGTGTACAAGGTTGTACAAGTGTGTACAAGGTTGTACAAGTGTGTACAAGTTTGTTCAAGTGTGTACAAGTTTGTACAAGGTTGTACAAATGTGTACAAGGGTGTACAAAAGTGTACAAGGGTGCACAAGTTTGTACAAGGGTGTACAAGTGTGTACAAGTTTGTACAAGTGTGTACAAGCTTGTACAAGGGTTAACAGGTTTGTACAAGGTTGTACAAGTGTGTACAAGGGTGTACAAGTATGTACAAGAATGTACAAGTTTGTACAAGTGTGTACAAGGGTGTACAAGTATGTACAAGAATGTACAAGTTTGTACAAGTGTGTACAAGGGTGTACAAATGTGTAAAAGGATGTAAAAGTTTGTACAAGTGTGTACAAGTTTGTAGTAGGTTGTACAAGGTTGTACAAGTGTGTACAAGGTTGTACAAGTGTGTACAACGTTGTACAAGTGTGTACAAGGTTGTACAAGTGTGTACAAGGTTGTACAAGTGTGTACAAGGTTGTACAAGTGTGTACAAGGTTGTACAAGTGTGTACAAGGGTTCACAAGTGTGTACAAGGGCGTACAATCGTGTACAAGCTTGTACAATCGTGTACAAGCTTGTACAAGTGTGTACAAGGGTGTACAAATGTGTACAAGGATGTAAAAGTTCATACAAGTGTGTACAAGTTTGTACAAGGTTGTTTAAGTGTGTACAATGTTTTAAAATTGTGTACAAGGTTGTACAAGTGTGTACAAGGTTGTACAAGTGTGTACAAGGATGTACAAGTGTGTACAAGGTTGTACAAGTGTGTACAAGTTTGTACAAGTGTGTACAAGTTTGTACAAGGTTGTACAAATGTGTACAAGGGTGTACAAAAGTGTACAAGGGTGCACAAGTTTGTACAAGGGTGTACAAGTGTGTACAAGGGTGTACAGGTTTGTACAAGGTTGTACAAGTGTGTACAAGCTTGAACAAATGTGTACAAGGTTGTACAAGTGTTTACAAGGTTGTACAAGTGTGTACAAGGTTGCACAAGTGTGTACAAGGTTGCACAAGTGTGTACAAGAGTGTACAATCGTGTACAAGCTTGTACAAGTGTGTACAAGGGTGTACAGTTTTGTACAAGGTTGTACAAGTGTGTACAAGGTTTTACAATTGTGTACAAGGTTGTACAAGTGTGTACAAGGTTGTACAAGTGTGTACAAGGTTGTACAAGTGTGTACAAGCTTGTACAAGTGTGTACAAGGTTGTACAAGTGTGTACATGGTTGTTCAAGTGTGTACATGTTTGTACAAGTGTGTTTAAGTTTGTACAAGGTTGTACAAATGTGTACAAGGGTGTACAAAAGTGTACAAGGGTGCACAAGTTTGTACAAGGGTGTACAAGTGTGTACAAGCTTGTACAAGTGTGTACAATGGTGTACAGGTTTGTACTAGGTTGTACAAATGTGTACAAGGATGTACAAGTATGTACAAGAATGTACAATTTTGTACAAGTGTGAACAAGTTTGTAAAAGGTTGTACAAGTGTGTACAAGGGTGAACAAGTGTGTACAAGGTTGTACAAGTGTGTACAAGCTTGTACAAGTGTGTACAAGCTTGTACAAGTGTGTACAAGGGTGTACAAGTGTGTACAAGGTTGTACAAGTTTTTACAAGGTTGTACAAGTGTGTACAAGGTTGTACAAGTGTGTACAAGGTTGTACAAGTGTGTACAAGGTTGTACAAGGTTGTACAATTGTGTACAAGGTTGTACAAGTGTGTACAAGGGTGTACAAGTTTGTACAAGTGTGTACAAGGATGTACAAGTGTGTACAAGGGTGTACAAGTTTGTACAAGTGTGTACAAGTTTGTACAATTGTGTACAAGGTTGTACAAATGTATACAAGGGTGCACAAGTGTGTACAAGGGTGTACAATCGTGTACAAGCTTGTACAAGTGTGTACAAGGGTGTACAGGTTTGTACAAGGTTGTACAAGTGTGTACAAGGGTGTACAAATGTGTACAAGGATGTAAAAGTTTGTACAAGTGTGTACAAGTTTGTACAAGGTTGTACAAGTAAGTACAAGTTTGTACAAGAATGTACAAGTGTGTACAAGTTTTTACAATTGTGTAAAAGGTTGTACAAGTGTGTACAAGGTTGTACAAGCGTGTACAAGGTTGTACAAGTGTGTACAAGGTTGTACAAGTGTGTACAAGGTTGTACAAGTGTGTACAAGGTTGTACAAGTGTGTACAAGTTTGTTCAAGTGTGTACAAGTTTGTACAAGGTTGTACAAATATGTACAAGGGTGTACAAAAGTGTACAAGGGTGCACAAGTTTGTACAAGGGTGTACAAGTGTGTACAAGCTTGTACAAGTGTGTACAAGCTTGTACAAGGGTTTACAGGTTTGTACAAGGTTGTACAAGTGTGTACAAGGGTGTACAAGTATGTACAAGAATGTACAAGTTTGTACAAGTGTGTACAAGGGTGTACAAGTATGTACAAGAATGTACAATTTTGTACAAGTGTGTACAAGGATGTACAAATGTGTACAAGGATGTAAAAGTTTGTACAAGTGTGTACAAGTTTGTACAAGGTTGTACAAGGTTGTACAAGTGTGTACAAGGTTGTACAAGTGTGTACAAGGTTGTACAAGTGTGTACAAGGTTGTACAAGTGTGTACAAGGTTGTACAAGTGTGTACAAGGGTGCACAAGTGTGTACAAGGGTGTACAATCGTGTACAAGCTTGTACAATCGTGTACATGCTTGTTTCAAGTTTGTACAAGGGTTTACAGGTTTGTACAAGGTTGTACAAGTGTGTACAAGGGTGTACAAGTATGTACAAGAATGTACAAGCTTGTACAAGTGTGTACAAGGGTGTACAGTTTTGTACAAGGTTGTACAAGTGTGTACAAGGTTTTACAATTGTGTACAAGGTTGTACAAGTGTGTACAAGGTTGTACAAGTGTGTACAAGGTTGTACAAGTGTGTACAAGCTTGTACAAGTGTGTACAAGGTTGTACAAGTGTGTACATGGTTGTTCAAGTGTGTACATGTTTGTACAAGTGTGTTTAAGTTTGTACAAGGTTGTACAAATGTGTACAAGGGTTTACAAAAGTGTACAAGGGTGCACAAGTTTGTACAAGGGTGTACAAGTGTGTACAAGCTTGTACAAGTGTGTACAATGGTGTACAGGTTTGTACTAGGTTGTACAAATGTGTACAAGGATGTACAAGTATGTACAAGAATGTACAATTTTGTACAAGTGTGAACAAGTTTGTAAAAGGTTGTACAAGTGTGTACAAGGGTGAACAAGTGTGTACAAGGTTGTACAAGTGTGTACAAGCTTGTACAAGTGTGTACAAGCTTGTACAAGTGTGTACAAGGGTGTACAAGTGTGTACAAGGTTGTACAAGTTTTTACAAGGTTGTACAAGTGTGTACAAGGTTGTACAAGTGTGTACAAGGTTGTACAAGTGTGTACAAGGTTGTACAAGGTTGTACAATTGTGTACAAGGTTGTACAAGTGTGTACAAGGGTGTACAAGTTTGTACAAGTGTGTACAAGGATGTACAAGTGTGTACAAGGGTGTACAAGTTTGTACAAGTGTGTACAAGTTTGTACAATTGTGTACAAGGTTGTACAAATGTATACAAGGGTGCACAAGTGTGTACAAGGGTGTACAATCGTGTACAAGCTTGTACAAGTGTGTACAAGGGTGTACAGGTTTGTACAAGGTTGTACAAGTGTGTACAAGGGTGTACAAATGTGTACAAGGATGTAAAAGTTTGTACAAGTGTGTACAAGTTTGTACAAGGTTGTACAAGTAAGTACAAGTTTGTACAAGAATGTACAAGTGTGTACAAGTTTTTACAATTGTGTAAAAGGTTGTACAAGTGTGTACAAGGTTGTACAAGCGTGTACAAGGTTGTACAAGTGTGTACAAGGTTGTACAAGTGTGTACAAGGTTGTACAAGTGTGTACAAGGTTGTACAAGTGTGTACAAGTTTGTTCAAGTGTGTACAAGTTTGTACAAGGTTGTACAAATATGTACAAGGGTGTACAAAAGTGTACAAGGGTGCACAAGTTTGTACAAGGGTGTACAAGTGTGTACAAGCTTGTACAAGTGTGTACAAGCTTGTACAAGGGTTTACAGGTTTGTACAAGGTTGTACAAGTGTGTACAAGGGTGTACAAGTATGTACAAGAATGTACAAGTTTGTACAAGTGTGTACAAGGGTGTACAAGTATGTACAAGAATGTACAATTTTGTACAAGTGTGTACAAGGATGTACAAATGTGTACAAGGATGTAAAAGTTTGTACAAGTGTGTACAAGTTTGTACAAGGTTGTACAAGGTTGTACAAGTGTGTACAAGGTTGTACAAGTGTGTACAAGGTTGTACAAGTGTGTACAAGGTTGTACAAGTGTGTACAAGGTTGTACAAGTGTGTACAAGGGTGCACAAGTGTGTACAAGGGTGTACAATCGTGTACAAGCTTGTACAATCGTGTACATGCTTGTTTCAAGTTTGTACAAGGGTTTACAGGTTTGTACAAGGTTGTACAAGTGTGTACAAGGGTGTACAAGTATGTACAAGAATGTACAAGTTTGTACAAGTGTGTACAAGTGTGTACAAATGTGTACAAGGATGTAAAAGTTTGTACAAGTGTGTACAAGTTTGTACAAGGTTGTACAAGGTTGTACAAGTGTGTACAAGGTTGTACAAGTGTGTACAAGGTTGTACAAGTGTGTACAAGTTTGTACAAGTGTGTACAAGTTTGTACAAGGTTGTACAAATGTGTACAAGGGTGTACAAAAGTGTACAAGTGTGCACAAGTTTGTACAAGGGTGTACAAGTGTGTACAAGGGTGTACAGGTTTGTACAAGGTTGTACAAGTGTTTACAAGGTTGTACAAGTGTGTACAAGGTTGCACAAGTGTGTACAAGAGTGTACAATCGTGTACAAGCTTGTACAAGTATGTACAAGGGTGTACAGGTTTGTACAAGGTTGTACAAGTGTGTACAAGGTTTTACAATTGTTTACAAGGTTGTACAAGTGTGTACAAGGTTGTACAAGTGTGTACAAGTTTGTACAAGTGTGTACAAGCTTGTACAAGTGTGTACAAGGTTGTACAAGTGTGTACATGGTTGTTCAAGTGTGTACATGTTTGTACAAGTGTGTTTAAGTTTGTACAAGGTTGTACAAATGTGTACAAGGGTGTACAAAAGTGTACAAGGGTGCACAAGTTTGTACAAGGGTGTACAAGTGTGTACAAGCTTGTACAAGTGTGTACAAGGGTGTACAGGTTTGTACAAGGTTGTACAAATGTGTACAAGGATGTACAAGTATGTACAAGAATGTACAATTTTGTACACGTGTGTACAAGTTTGTAAAAGGTTGTACAAGTGTGTACAAGGGGGAACAAGTGTGTACAAGGTTGTACAAGTGTGTACAAGCTTGTACAAGTGTGTACAAGGGTGTACAAGTGTGTACAAGGTTGTACAAGTTTTTACAAGGTTGTACAAGTGTGTACAAGGTTGTACAAGTGTGTACAAGGTTGTACAAGTGTGTACAAGGTTGTACAAGTGTGTACAAGGTTGTATAAGTGTGTACAAGGTTGAAAAAGTTTGTACAAGGTTGTACAAGTGTGTACAAGGTTGTACAAGTGTGTACACACTTGTACAAACTTTTACATCCTTGTACACATTTGTACACCCTTGTACACACTTGTACAAACTTGTACATTCTTGTACATACTTGTACACCCTTGTACACACTTGTACAACCTTGTACAAACCTGTAAACCCTTGTACAAACTTGAAACAAGCATGTACACGATTGTACAAGCTTGTACACGATTGTACACCCTTGTACACACTTGTGCACCCTTGTACACACTTGTACAACCTTGTATACACTTGTACAACCTTGTACACACTTGTACAACCTTGTACACACTTGTACAACCTTGTACACATTGTACAACCTTGTACAACCTTGTACAAACTTGTACACACTTGTACAAACTTTTACATCCTTGTACACATTTGTACATCCTTGTACACACTTGTACAAACTTGTACATTCTTGTACATACTTGTACACCCTTGTACACACTTGTACAAACTTGTACACACTTGTACAAACTTGTACATTCTTGTACATACTTGTACACCCTTGTACACACTTGTACAACCTTGTACAAACCTGTAAACCCTTGTACAAGCTTGTACACACTTGTACAAGCTTGTACACACTTGTACACCCTTGTACAAGCTTGTGCACCCTTGTACACTTTTGTACACCCTTGTACACATTTGTACAACCTTGTACAAACTTGTACACACTTGAACAAACTTGTACACACTTGTACAACCTTGTACACACTTGTACAACCTTGTACACACTTGTACAACCTTGTACACGCTTGTACAACCTTGTACACACTTGTACAACCTTTTACACACTTGTACAACCTTGTACACGCTTGTACAACCTTGTACACACTTGTACAACCTTTTACACAATTGGAAAACCTTGTACACACTTGTACATTCTTGTACAAACTTGTACTTACTTGTACAACCTTGTACAAACTTGTACACACTTGTACAAACTTTTACATCCTTGTACACATTTGTACACCCTTGTACACACTTGTACAACATTGTACAAACCTGTACACCCTTGTACACACTTGTACAAGCTTGTACACGATTGTACACCCTTGTACACACTTGTGCACCCTTGTATACATTTGTACAACCTTGTACAAACTTGTACACAATTGTACAAACTTGTACACACTTGTACAACCTTGTACACCCTTGTACACACTTGTACAACCTTGTACACACTTGTACAAACTTGTACACCCTTGTACACACTTGTACAACCTTGTACACACTTGTACAACCTTGTACACACTTGTACAACCTTGTACACAATTGTACAACCTTGTACAACCTTGTACACACTTGTACAACAGTGTACACACTTGTACAACCTTGTACACACTTGTACAACCTTGTACACACTTGTACAACCTTGTAAAAACTTGTACAACCTTGTACACACTTGTACAAGCTTGTACACACTTGTACAACCTTGTACACACTTGTTCACCCTTGTACACACTTGTACAACCTTTTACAAACTTGTACACACTTGTACAAAATTGTACATTCTTGTACATACTTGTACATCCTTGTACACATTTGTACAACCTAGTACAAACCTGTACACCATTGTACACACTTGTACAAGCTTGTACACACTTGTACACCCTTGTACAAACTTGTGAACCCTTGTACACTTTTGTACACCCTTGTACACATTTGTACAACCTTGTACAAACTTAAACACACTTGTACAAACATGTACACACTTGAACAACCATGTACACACTTGTACAACCTTGTACACACTTGTACAAGCTTGTACACACTTGTACAACCTTGTACACACTTGTACAACCTTGTACACACTTGTACAACCTTGTACACAATTGTAAAACCTTGTACACACTTGTACAACCTTGTACAAACCTGTACACCCTTGTACACACTTGTACAAGCTTGTACACGATTGTACACTCTTGTACACACTTGTGCAACCTTGTACACACTTGTGCAACCTTGTACACACTTGTACAACCTTGTAAACACTTGTACAACCTTGTACACACTTGTTCAAGCTTGTACACACTTGTACAACCTTGTACAAACCTGTACACCCTTGTACAAACTTGTGCACCCTTGTACACTTTTGTACACCCTTGTACACATTTGTACAACCTTGTACAAACTTGTACACACTTGTACAAACTTGTACACACTTGTACAAACTTGTACACACTTGTACAACCTTGTACACACTTGTACATCCTTGTACACACTTGTACAACATTGTACACACTTGTACAACCTTGTACACAATTGTAAAACATTGTACACACTTAAACAACCTTGTACAAACTTGTACACACTTGTATAAACTTTTACATCCTTGTACACATTTGTACACCCTTGTACACACTTGTACAACCTTGTACAAACCTGTAAACCCTTGTACACACTTGTACAATCTTGTACACGATTGTACAAGCTTGTACACGATTGTACACCCTTGTACACACTTGTGAACCCTTGTACACACTTGTACAACCTTGTACACACTTGTACAACCTTGTACACACTTGTACAACCTTGTACACACTTGTACAACCTTGTACACACTTGTACAACCTTGTACACACTTGTACAACCTTGTACACACTTGTACAACCTTGTACAACCTACTACAAACTTGTACACACTTGTACAAACTTTTACATCCTTGTACACATTTGTACACCCTTGTACACACTTGTACAAACTTGTACATTCTTGTACATACTTGTACACCCTTGTACACACTTGTACAAACTTTTACATTCTTGTACATACTTGTACACCCTTGTACACACTTGTACAACCTTGTACAAACCTGTAAACCCTTGTACAAGCTTGTACACACTTGTACAAACTTGTACACACTTGTACACCCTTGTACAAACTTGTGCACCCTTGTACACTTTTGTACACCCTTGTACACATTTGTACAACCTTGTACAAACTTGTACACACTTGAACAAACTTGTACACACTTGTACAACCTTGTACACACTTGTACAACCTTGTACACACTTGTACAACCTTGTACACACTTGTACAAGCTTGTACACACTTGTACAACCTTGTACACACTTGTACAACCTTGTACACACTTGTACAACCTTTTACACAATTGTAAAACCTTGTACACACTTGTACATTCTTGTACAAACTTGTACTTACTTGTACAACCTTGTACAAACTTGTACACACTTGTACAAACTTTTACATCCTTGTACACATTTGTACACCCTTGTACACACTTGTACAACCTTGTACAAACCTGTACACCCTTGTACACACTTGTACAAGCTTGTACACGATTGTTTACCCTTGTACACACTTGTGCACCCTTGTACACACTTGTGCACCCTTGTACACACTTGTACACCCTTGTACACACTTGTACAACCTTTTACAAACTTGTACACACTTGTACAAACTTGAACATTCTTGTACATACTTGTACACCCTTGTAAACACTTGTACAACCTTGTACAAACTTGTACACACTTGTACAACTTTGTACACACTTGTACAACCTTGTACACACTTGTACACCTTTGTACACACTTGTACAACCTTGTACACTATGATACAACCTTGTACACACTTGTACAACCTTGTACACTATGATACAACCTTGTACACACTTGTACAACCTTGTACACACTTGTACAACCTTTTACAAACTTGTACACACTTGTACAAACTTGTACATTCTTTTGTACACCCTTGTAAACACTTGTACAACCTTGTACAAACCTGTACACCCTTGTACACACTTGTACAAGCTTTTACACACTTGTACAAGCTTGTACACACTTGTACACCCTTGTACAAACTTGTGCACCCTTGTACACTTTTGTACACCCTTGTATACATTGGTACAACCTTGTACAAACTTGTACACACTTGTACAAGCTTGTACACACTTGTACAACCTTGTACACAATTGTACAACCTTGTACAACCATGTACACACTTGTACAACTTTGTACACACTTGTACAACCTTGTACACACTTGTACACCTTTGTACACACTTGTACAACCTTGTACACTATGATACAACCTTGTACACACTTGTACAACCTTGTACACTATGATACAACCTTGTACACACTTGTACAACCTTGTACACACTTGTACAACCTTTTACAAACTTGTACACACTTGTACAAACTTGTACATTCTTTTGTACACCCTTGTAAACACTTGTACAACCTTGTACAAACCTGTACACCCTTGTACACACTTGTACAAGCTTTTACACACTTGTACAAGCTTGTACACACTTGTACACCCTTGTACAAACTTGTGCACCCTTGTACACTTTTGTACACCCTTGTATACATTGGTACAACCTTGTACAAACTTGTACACACTTGTACAAACTTGTACACACTTGTACAAACTTGTACACACTTGTACAAACTTGTACACCCTTGTACACACTTGTACAACCTTGTACACACTTGTACAACCTTGTACACAATTGTACAACCTTGTACAACCATGTACTCACTTGTACAACCTTGTACACACTTGTACAACCTTGTACACACTTGTACAACTTTGTACACACTTATACAACCTTGTACACACTTGTACAACCTTGTACACACTTGTACAACCTTGTACACGTTTGTACAACCTTGTACACACTTGTACAACCTTGTACACACTTGTACAACCTTGTAAAAACTTGTACAAGCATGTACACGATTGTACACCCTTGTACACACTTGTGCACCCTTGTACACACTTGTACAACCTTGTACACACTTGTACAACCTTGTACACACTTGTACAACCTTGTACACACTTGTACAACCTTGTACACACTTGTACAAACTTGTACACACTTGTACAACCTTGTACACACTTGTACAACCTTGTACACACTTGTACAACCTTGTACACACTTGTACAACCTTTTACACAATTGTAAAACCTTGTACACACTTGTACATTCTTGTACAAACTTGTACTTACTTGTACAACCTTGTACAAACTTGTACACACTTGTACAAACTTTTACATCCTTGTACACATTTGTACACCCTTGTACACACTTGTACAACCTTGTACAAACCTGTACACCCTTGTACACACTTGTACAAGCTTGTACAAGATTGTACACCCTTGTACACACTTGTGCACCCTTGTACACACTTGTACACCCTTGTATACACTTGTACAACCTTTTATAAACTTGTACACACTTGTACAAACTTGTACATTCTTGTGCATACTTGTACACCCTTGTAAACACTTGTACAACCTTGTACAAACCTGTACACCCTTGTACACACTTGTACAAGCTTGTACACACTTGTACAAGCTTGTACACACTTGTACACCCTTGTACAAACTTGTGCACCCTTGTACACTTTTGTACACCCTTGTATACATTTGTACAACCTTGTACAAACTTGTACACAATTGTACAAACTTGTACACACTTGTACAAACTTGTACACCCTTGTACACACTTGTACAACCTTTTACACACTTGTACAACCTTGTACAAACCTGTACACCCTTGTACACACTTGTACAAGCTTGTACACGATTGTACACCCTTGTACACACTTGTGCACCCTTGTACACACTTGTACACCCTTGTACACACTTGTACAACCTTTTACAAACTTGTACACACTTGTACAAACTTGTACATTCTTGTTCATACTTGTACACCGTTGTAAACACTTGTACAACCTTGTACACAATTGTACAACCTTGTACAACTTTGTACACACTTGTACAACCTTGTACACACTTGTACAACCTTGTACACACTTGTACAACCTTGTACACACTTGTACAACCTTGTACACACTTGTACACCTTTGTACACACTTGTTCAACCTTGTACACACTTGTACATTCTTGTACATACTTGTACTCCCTTGTAAACACTTGTACAACCTTGTACAAACCTGTACACCCTTGTACACACTTGTACAAGCTTGTACACACTTCTACAAGCTTGTACACACTTCTACAAGCTTGTACACACTTGTACACCCTTGTACAAACTTGTGCACCCTTGTACACTTTTGTACACCCTTGTATACATTTGTACAACCTTGTACAAACTTGAACACACTTGTACAAACTTGTACACACTTGTACAAACTTGTACACCCTTGTACACACTTGTAAAACCTTGTACACACTTGTACAACCTTGTACACACTTGTGTCTAAGATGTCTTTTTATTTAGAGGGATGTCTTGTTTTTTAGAGGGTTGTCTTGTTTTTTAGAGGGTTTTCTTGTAATTTAGATGGGATGTCTTGTTATTTAGAGGGATGTCTTAATATTTAGCGGAATGTCTTGTTTATTAGAGGGATGTCTTGCTATTTAGAGGGATGTCTTTTTATTTGGAGGGATGTCTTGTTATTTAGAGGGATGTCTTAATATTTAGAGGGATGTCTTGTTATTTAGAGGAATGTCTTGTTATTTAAAAGGGATGTCTTGTTATTTAGAGGGATGTCTTGTTATTTAGTGGGATGTCTTGTTATTTAGAGGGATGTCTTGTTATTTAGAGAGATGTCTTGTTATTTAAAGGGATGTCTTAATATTTAGAGGGATGTCTTGTTATTTAGAGGGATGTCTTAATATTTAGAGGGATGTCTTGTTATTTGAAGGGATGTCATAATATTTAGAGGGATGTCTTGTTATTTAGAGGGATGTCTTGTTATTTAGAGGGATGTCTTGTTTTTTAAAGGGTTGTCTTGTTATTTGGAGGGATGTCTTAATATTTAGAGTGATGTCTTGTTATTTAGAGGGATGTCTTGTTATTTAGAGGGATGTCTTGTTTTTTAGAGGGTTGTCTTGTAATTTAGATGGGATGTCTTGTTATTTAGAGGGATGTCTTGTTATTTACAGGTATGTCTTGTTATTTAGAGGGATGTCTTAATATTTAGAGGAATGTCTTGTTATATAGATGGATGTCTTGTTATTAAGAGGGATGTCTTATAATTTAGAGGGATGTTTCGTTATTTGGAGGGATGTCTTGTTATTTAGAGGGATGTCTTGTTATTTAGAGGGATGTCTTGGTATTTGGAGGGATGTCTAGTTATTTAGAGGGATGTCTTTTTATTTAGAGGGATGTCTTGTTATTTAGAGGGATGTCTTGTTATTTAGAGGGATGTCTTGTTATTTGAAGGGATGTCTTAATATTTAGAGGGATGTCTTGCTTTTTTGAGGGATTTCTTGTTATTTGGAGGGATGTCTTGTTATTTAGAGGGATGTCTTGTTATTTAGAGGAATGTCTTGTTATTTAAAAGGGATGTCTTGTTATTTAGAGGGATGTCTTGTTTTTTAGTGAGATGTCTTTTATTTAGAGGGATGTCTTGTTATTTAGAGAGATGTCTTGTTATTTAAAGGGATGTCTTAATATTTAGAGGGATGTCTTGTTATTTAGAGGGATGTCTTAATATTTAGAGGGATGTCTTGTTATTTAGAGGGATGTCTTGTTATTTAGAGGGATGTCTTGTTTTTTAAAGGGTTGTCTTGTTATTTGGAGGGATGTCTTAATATTTAGAGGGATGTCTTGGTATTTAGAGGGATGTCTTGTTATTTAGAGGGATGTCTTGTTATTTAGAGGGATGTCTTAATATTTAGAGGGATGTCTTGTTATTTAGAGGGATGTCTTAATATTTAGAGGGATGTCTTGTTATTTGAAGGGATGTCTTAATATTTAGAGGGATGTCTTGTTATTTAGAGGGATGTCTTGTTATTTAGAGGGATGTCTTGTTTTTTAAAGGGTTGTCTTGTTATTTGGAGGGATGTCTTAATATTTAGAGGGATGTCTTGGTATTTAGAGGGATGTCTTGTTATTTAGAGGGATGTCTTGTTATTTAGAGGGATGTCTTCTTATTTGGAGGGAAGTCTTGTTATTTGGAGGAATGTCTTGTTATTTAGAGGGATATCTTGTTATTTGGAGGGATGTCTTGTTATTTAGAGGGATGTCTTGCTATTTAGAGGGATGTCTTTTTATTTGGAGGGATGTCTTGTTATTTAGAGGGATGTCTTGTTATTTAGAGGAATGTCTTGTTATTTAAAAGGGATGTTTTGTTATTTAGAGGGACGTCTTGTTATTTAGTGGGATGTCTTGTTATTTAGAGGGATGTCTTGTTATTTAGAGAGATGTCTTGTTATTTAAAGGGATGTCTTAATATTTAGAGGGATGTCTTGTTATTTAGAGGGATGTCTTAATATTTAGAGGGATGTCTTGTTATTTGGAGGGATGTCTTAATATTTAGAGGGATGTCTTGTTATTTAGAGGGATGTCTTGTTATTTAGAGGGATGTCTTGTTTTTTAGAGGGTTGTCTTGTAATTTAGATGGGATGTCTTGTTATTTAGAGGGATGTCTTGTTATTTGGAGAGATGTCTTTTTATTTAGAGGGATGTCTTGTTTTTTAGAGGGTTGTCTTGTTATTTGGAGGGATGTCTTGTTTTTTAGAGGGTTGTCTTGTAATTTAGATGGGATGTCTTGTTATTTAGAGGGATGTCTTAATATTTAGCGGAATGTCTTGTTTATTAGAGGGATGTCTTGCTATTTAGAGGGATGTCTTTTTATTTGGAGGGATGTCTTGTTATTTAGAGGGATGTCTTGTTATTTAGAGGAATGTCTTGTTATTTAAAAGGGATGTCTTGTTATTTAGAGGGATGTCTTGTTATTTAGTGGGATGTCTTGTTATTTAGAGGGATGTCTTGTTATTTAGAGAGATGTCTTGTTATTTAAAGGGATGTCTTAATATTTAGAGGGATGTCTTAATATTTAGCAGAATGTCTTGTTTATTAGAGGGATGTCTTGCTATTTAGAGGGATGTCTTTTTATTTGGAGGGATGTCTTGTTATTTAGAGAGATGTCTTGTTATTTAGAGGAATGTCTTGTTATTTAAAAGGGATGTCTTGTTATTTAGAGGGATGTCTTGTTATTTAGTGGGATGTCTTGTTATTTAGAGGGATGTCTTGTTATTTAGAGAGATGTCTTGTTATTTAAAGGGATGTCTTAATATTTAGAGGGATGTCTTGTTATTTAGAGGGATGTCTTAATATTTAGAGGGATGTCTTGTTATTTGAAGGGATGTCTTAATATTTAGAGGGATGTCTTGTTATTTAGAGGGATGTCTTGTTATTTAGAGGGATGTCTTGTTATTTAGAGGGATGTCTTGTTTTTTAAAGGGTTGTCTTGTTATTTGGAGGGATGTCTTAATATTTAGAGGAATGTCTTGGTATTTAGAGGGATGTCTTGTTATTTAGAGGGATGTCTTAATATTTAGTGGAATGTCTTAAGGGATGTCTTGTTTTTTAGAGGGTTGTCTTGTAATTTAGATGGGATGTCTTGTTATTTAGAGGGATGTCTTGTTATTTACAGGTATGTCTTGTTATTTAGAGGGATGTCTTAATATTTAGAGGAATGTCTTGTTATATAGATGGATGTCTTGTTATTTAGAGGGATGTCTTGATATTTAGAGGGATGTCTTGTTTTTTAGAGAGATGTCTTGTTATTTAGAGGGTTTTTTTTTGTTTTTTAGAGGGTTGTCTTGTTATTTGGAGGGATGTCTTGTTATTTAGATTGATGTCTTAATATTTAGAGGGATGTCTTTTTATTTGGAGGGATGTCTTGTTATTTAGAGGGATGTCTTGTTATTTAGAGGAATGTCTTGTTATTTAAAAGGGATGTCTTGTTATTTAGAGGGATGTCTTGTTATTTAGAGGGATGTCTTGTTATTTAGAGGGATGTCTTGTTATTTAGAGGGATGTCTTGTTATTTGAAGGGCTGTCTTCATATTTGGAGGGATGTCTTGTTATTTAGAGGGATGTCTTGTTATTTGGAGGGATGCTTGTTATTAAGAGGGATGTCTTATAATTTAGAGGGATGTCTTGTTATTTGGAGGTATGTCTTGCTATTTAGAGGGATGTCTTGTTATTTAGAGGGATGTCTTGGTATTTGGAGGGATGTCTAGTTATTTAGAGGGATGTCTTTTTATTTAGAGGGATGTCTTGTTATTTAGAGGGATGTCTTGGTATTTGGAGGGATGTCTAGTTATTTAGAGGGATGTCTTTTTATTTAGAGGGATGTCTTGTTATTTAGAGGGATGTCTTGTTATTTAGAGGGATGTCTTGTTATTTGAAGGGATGTCTTAATATTTATAGGGATGTCTTGCTATTTTGAGGGATTTCTTGTTATTTGGAGGGATGTCTTGTTATTTAGAGGGATGTCTTGTTATTTAGAGGAATGTCTTGTTATTTAAAAGGGATGTCTTGTTATTTAGAGGGATGTCTTGTTATTTAGTGGGATGTCTTGTTATTTAGAGGGATGTCTTGTTATTTAGAGAGATGTCTTGTTATTTAAAGGGATGTCTTAATATTTAGAGGGATGTCTTGTTATTTGGAGGGATGTCTTAATATTTAGAGGGATGTCTTGTTATTTAGAGGGATGTCTTGTTATTTAGAGAGATGTCTTGTTATTTAAAGGGATGTCTTAATATTTAGAGGGATGTCTTGTTATTTAGAGGGATGTCTTAATATTTAGAGGGATGTCTTGTTATTTGAAGGGATGTCTTAATATTTAGAGGGATGTCTTGTTATTTAGAGGGATGTCTTGTTATTTAGAGGGATGTCTTGTTTTTTAAAGGGTTGTCTTGTTATTTGGAGGGATGTCTTAATATTTAGAGGGATGTCTTGGTATTTAGAGGGATGTCTTGTTATTTAGAGGGATGTCTTGTTATTTAGAGGGATGTCTTCTTATTTGGAGGGAAGTCTTGTTATTTGGAGGAATGTCTTGTTATTTAGAGGGATATCTTGTTATTTGGAGGGATGTCTTGTTATTTAGAGGGATGTCTTGCTATTTAGAGGGATGTCTTTTTATTTGGAGGGATGTCTTGTTATTTAGAGGGATGTCTTGTTATTTAGAGGAATGTCTTGTTATTTAAAAGGGATGTCTTATTATTTAGTGGGATGTCTTATTATTTAGAGGGATGTCTTGTTATTTAGAGAGATGTCTTGTTATTTAAAGGGATGTCTTAATATTTAGAGGGATGTCTTGTTATTTAGAGGGATGTCTTGTTATTTAGAGGGATGTCTTGTTATTTAGAGGGATGTCTTAATATTTGGAGGGATGTCTTGTTATTTAGAGGGATGTCTTAATATTTAGAGGGATGTCTTGTTTTTTAGTGGGATGTCTTGTTATTTTGAGGGATGTCTTGTTATTTAGAGGGGTTTTTTTTTTTTTGAGGGTTGTCTTGTTATTTGGAGGGATGTCTTGTTATTTAGATTGATGTCTTAATATTTAGAGGGATGTCTTGTTTTTTAGAGGGATGTCTTGTTATTTAGAGGGATGTCTTGTTATTTAGAGGGATGTCTTGTTATTTAGAGGGATGTCTTGTTATTTAGAGGGATGTCTTGTTATTTGAAGGGATGTCTTAATATTTAGAGAGATGTCTTGTTATTTAGAGGGATGTCTTGTTATTTAGAGGGATGTCTTCATATTTGGAGGGATGTCTTCATATTTGGAGGGATGTCTTGTTATTTAGAGGGATGTCTTGTTATTTGGAGGGATGCTTGTTATTAAGAGGGATGTCTTATAATTTAGAGGGATGTCTTGTTATTTGGAGGTATGTCTTGTTATTTAGAGGGATGTCTTGTTATTTAGAGGGATGTCTTGGTATTTGGAGGGATGTCTAGTTATTTAGAGGGATGTCTTTTTATTTAGAGGGATGTCTTGTTATTTAGAGGGATGTCTTGGTATTTGGAGGGATGTCTAGTTATTTAGAGGGATGTCTTTTTATTTAGAGGGATGTCTTGTTATTTAGAGGGATGTCTTGTTATTTAGAGGGATGTCTTCATATTTGGAGGGATGTCTTCATATTTGGAGGGATGTCTTGTTATTTAGAGGGATGTCTTGTTATTTAGAGGGATGTCTTGTTATTTAGAGGGATGTCTTCATATTTGACAAATGTGTACAAGGGTGTACAAAAGTGTACAAGGGTGCACAAGTTTGTACAAGGGTGTACAAGTGTGTACAAGGGTGTACAGGTTTGTACAAGGTTGTACAAGTGTGTACAAGCTTGAACAAGTGTGTACAAGGTTGTACAAGTGTTTACAAGGTTGTACAAGTGTGTACAAGGTTGCACAAGTGTGTACAAGGTTGCACAAGTGTGTACAAGAGTGTACAATCGTGTACAAGCTTGTACAAGTGTGTACAAGGGTGTACAGTTTTGTACAAGGTTGTACAAGTGTGTACAAGGTTTTACAATTGTGTACAAGGTTGTACAAGTGTGTACAAGGTTGTACAAGTGTGTACAAGGTTGTACAAGTGTGTACAAGCTTGTACAAGTGTGTACAAGGCTGTACAAGTGTGTACATGGTTGTTCAAGTGTGTACAAGGTTGTACAAATGTGTACAAGGGTGTACAAAAGTGTACAAGGGTGCACAAGTTTGTACAAGGGTGTACAAGTGTGTACAAGCTTGTACAAGTGTGTACAATGGTGTACAGGTTTGTACTAGGTTGTACAAATGTGTACAAGGATGTACAAGTATGTACAAGAATGTACAATTTTGTACAAGTGTGAACAAGTTTGTAAAAGGTTGTACAAGTGTGTACAAGGGTGAACAAGTGTGTACAAGGTTGTTCAAGTGTGTACAAGCTTGTACAAGTGTGTACAAGCTTGTACAAGTGTGTACAAGGGTGTACAAGTGTGTACAAGGTTGTACAAGTTTTTACAAGGTTGTACAAGTGTGTACAAGGTTGTACAAGTGTGTACAAGGTTGTACAAGTGTGTACAAGGTTGTACAAGGTTGTACAATTGTGTACAAGGTTGTACAAGTGTGTACAAGGTTGTACAAGTGTGTACAAGGTTGTACAAGTGTGTACAAGGGTGTACAAGTTTGTACAAGTGTGTACAAGGATGTACAAGTGTGTTCAAGGGTGTACAAGTTTGTACAAGTGTGTACAAGTTTGTACAATTGTGTACAAGTTTGTACAAGGTTGTACAAATGTATACAAGGGTGCACAAGTGTGTACAAGGGTGTACAATCGTGTACAAGCTTGTACATGTCTTAATATTTAGCGGAATGTCTTGTTTATTAGAGGGATGTCTTGCTATTTGAAGGGCTGTCTTCATATTTGGAGGGATGTCTTGTTATTTAGAGGGATGTCTTGTTATTTGGAGGGATGCTTGTTATTAAGAGGGATGTCTTATAATTTAGAGGGATGTCTTGTTATTTGGAGGTATGTCTTGCTATTTAGAGGGATGTCTTGTTATTTAGAGGGATGTCTTGGTATTTGGAGGGATGTCTAGTTATTTAGAGGGATGTCTTTTTATTTAGAGGGATGTCTTGTTATTTAGAGGGATGTCTTGGTATTTGGAGGGATGTCTAGTTATTTAGAGGGATGTCTTTTTATTTAGAGGGATGTCTTGTTATTTAGAGGGATGTCTTGTTATTTAGAGGGATGTCTTGTTATTTGAAGGGATGTCTTAATATTTAGAGGGATGTCTTGCTATTTTGAGGGATTTCTTGTTATTTGGAGGGATGTCTTGTTATTTAGAGGGATGTCTTGTTATTTAGAGGAATGTCTTGTTATTTAAAAGGGATGTCTTGTTATTTAGAGGGATGTCTTGTTATTTAGTGGGATGTCTTGTTATTTAGAGGGATGTCTTGTTATTTAGAGAGATGTCTTGTTATTTAAAGGGATGTCTTAATATTTAGAGGGATGTCTTGTTATTTAGAGGGATGTCTTAATATTTAGAGGGATGTCTTGTTATTTGGAGGGATGTCTTAATATTTAGAGGGATGTCTTGTTATTTAGAGGGATGTCTTGTTATTTAGAGAGATGTCTTGTTATTTAAAGGGATGTCTTAATATTTAGAGGGATGTCTTGTTATTTAGAGGGATGTCTTAATATTTAGAGGGATGTCTTGTTATTTGAAGGGATGTCTTAATATTTAGAGGGATGTCTTGTTATTTAGAGGGATGTCTTGTTATTTAGAGGGATGTCTTGTTTTTTAAAGGGTTGTCTTGTTATTTGGAGGGATGTCTTAATATTTAGAGGGATGTCTTGGTATTTAGAGGGATGTCTTGTTATTTAGAGGGATGTCTTGTTATTTAGAGGGATGTCTTCTTATTTGGAGGGAAGTCTTGTTATTTGGAGGAATGTCTTGTTATTTAGAGGGATATCTTGTTATTTGGAGGGATGTCTTGTTATTTAGAGGGATGTCTTGCTATTTAGAGGGATGTCTTTTTATTTGGAGGGATGTCTTGTTATTTAGAGGGATGTCTTGTTATTTAGAGGAATGTCTTGTTATTTAAAAGGGATGTCTTATTATTTAGTGGGATGTCTTATTATTTAGAGGGATGTCTTGTTATTTAGAGAGATGTCTTGTTATTTAAAGGGATGTCTTAATATTTAGAGGGATGTCTTGTTATTTAGAGGGATGTCTTGTTATTTAGAGGGATGTCTTGTTATTTAGAGGGATGTCTTAATATTTAGAGGGATGTCTTGTTATTTAGAGGGATGTCTTAATATTTGGAGGGATGTCTTGTTATTTAGAGGGATGTCTTAATATTTAGAGGGATGTCTTGTTTTTTAGTGGGATGTCTTGTTATTTTGAGGGATGTCTTGTTATTTAGAGGGGTTTTTTTTTTTTAGAGGGTTGTCTTGTTATTTGGAGGGATGTCTTGTTATTTAGATTGATGTCTTAATATTTAGAGGGATGTCTTGTTTTTTAGAGGGATGTCTTGTTATTTAGAGGGATGTCTTGTTATTTAGAGGGATGTCTTGTTATTTAGAGGGATGTCTTGTTATTTAGAGGGATGTCTTGTTATTTGAAGGGATGTCTTAATATTTAGAGAGATGTCTTGTTATTTAGAGGGATGTCTTGTTATTTAGAGGGATGTCTTCATATTTGGAGGGATGTCTTCATATTTGGAGGGATGTCTTGTTATTTAGAGGGATGTCTTGTTATTTGGAGGGATGCTTGTTATTAAGAGGGATGTCTTATAATTTAGAGGGATGTCTTGTTATTTGGAGGTATGTCTTGTTATTTAGAGGGATGTCTTGTTATTTAGAGGGATGTCTTGGTATTTGGAGGGATGTCTAGTTATTTAGAGGGATGTCTTTTTATTTAGAGGGATGTCTTGTTATTTAGAGGGATGTCTTGGTATTTGGAGGGATGTCTAGTTATTTAGAGGGATGTCTTTTTATTTAGAGGGATGTCTTGTTATTTAGAGGGATGTCTTGTTATTTAGAGGGATGTCTTCATATTTGGAGGGATGTCTTCATATTTGGAGGGATGTCTTGTTATTTAGAGGGATGTCTTGTTATTTAGAGGGATGTCTTGTTATTTAGAGGGATGTCTTCATATTTGACAAATGTGTACAAGGGTGTACAAAAGTGTACAAGGGTGCACAAGTTTGTACAAGAGTGTACAAGTGTGTACAAGGGTGTACAGGTTTGTACAAGGTTGTACAAGTGTGTACAAGCTTGAACAAGTGTGTACAAGGTTGTACAAGTGTTTACAAGGTTGTACAAGTGTGTACAAGGTTGCACAAGTGTGTACAAGGTTGCACAAGTGTGTACAAGAGTGTACAATCGTGTACAAGCTTGTACAAGTGTGTACAAGGGTGTACAGTTTTGTACAAGGTTGTACAAGTGTGTACAAGGTTTTACAATTGTGTACAAGGTTGTACAAGTGTGTACAAGGTTGTACAAGTGTGTACAAGGTTGTACAAGTGTGTACAAGCTTGTACAAGTGTGTACAAGGCTGTACAAGTGTGTACATGGTTGTTCAAGTGTGTACATGTTTGTACAAGTGTGTTTAAGTTTGTACAAGGTTGTACAAATGTGTACAAGGGTGTACAAAAGTGTACAAGGGTGCACAAGTTTGTACAAGGGTGTACAAGTGTGTACAAGCTTGTACAAGTGTGTACAATGGTGTACAGGTTTGTACTAGGTTGTACAAATGTGTACAAGGATGTACAAGTATGTACAAGAATGTACAATTTTGTACAAGTGTGAACAAGTTTGTAAAAGGTTGTACAAGTGTGTACAAGGGTGAACAAGTGTGTACAAGGTTGTACAAGTGTGTACAAGCTTGTACAAGTGTGTACAAGCTTGTACAAGTGTGTACAAGGGTGTACAAGTGTGTACAAGGTTGTACAAGTTTTTACAAGGTTGTACAAGTGTGTACAAGGTTGTACAAGTGTGTACAAGGTTGTACAAGTGTGTACAAGGTTGTACAAGGTTGTACAATTGTGTACAAGGTTGTACAAGTGTGTACAAGGTTGTACAAGTGTGTACAAGGTTGTACAAGTGTGTACAAGGGTGTACAAGTTTGTACAAGTGTGTACAAGGATGTACAAGTGTGTTCAAGGGTGTACAAGTTTGTACAAGTGTGTACAAGTTTGTACAATTGTGTACAAGTTTGTACAAGGTTGTACAAATGTATACAAGGGTGCACAAGTGTGTACAAGGGTGTACAATCGTGTACAAGCTTGTACAAGTGTGTACAAGGGTGTACAGGTTTGTACAAGGTTGTACAAGTGTGTACAAGGGTGTACAAATGTGTACAAGGATGTAAAAGTTTGTACAAGTGTGTACAAGTTTGTACAAGGTTGTACAAGTAAGTACAAGTTTGTACAAGAATGTACAAGTGTGTACAAGTTTTTACAATTGTGTAAAAGGTTGTACAAGTGTGTACAAGGTTGTACAAGCGTGTACAAGGTTGTACAAGTGTGTACAAGGTTGTACAAGTGTGTACAAGGTTGTACAAGTGTGTACAAGGTTGTACAAGTGTGTACAAGTTTGTTCAAGTGTGTACAAGTTTGTACAAGGTTGTACAAATGTGTACAAGGGTGTACAAAAGTGTACAAGGGTGCACAAGTTTGTACAAGGGTGTACAAGTGTGTACAAGCTTGTACAAGTGTGTACAAGCTTGTACAAGGGTTTACAGGTTTGTACAAGGTTGTACAAGTGTGTACAAGGGTGTACAAGTATGTACAAGAATGTAAAAGTTTGTACAAGTGTGTACAAGGGTGTACAAGTATGTACAAGAATGTACAAGTTTGTACAAGTGTGTACAAGGATGTACAAATGTGTACAAGGATGTAAAAGTTTGTACAAGTGTGTACAAGTTTGTACAAGGTTGTACAAGGTTGTACAAGTGTGTACAAGGTTGTACAAGTGTGTACAAGGTTGTACAAGTGTGTACAAGGTTGTACAAGTGTGTACAAGGTTGTACAAGTGTGTACAAGGGTGCACAAGTGTGTACAAGGGTGTACAATCGTGTACAAGCTTGTACAATCGTGTACATGCTTGTTTCAAGTTTGTACAAGGGTTTACAGGTTTGTACAAGGTTGTACAAGTGTGTACAAGGGTGTACAAGTATGTACAAGAATGTACAAGTTTGTACAAGTGTGTACAAGGGTGTACAAATGTGTACAAGGATGTAAAAGTTTGTACAAGTGTGTACAAGTTTGTACAAGGTTGTACAAGGTTGTACAAGTGTGTACAAGGTTGTACAAGTGTGTACAAGGTTGTACAAGTGTGTACAAGTTTGTACAAGTGTGTACAAGTTTGTACAAGGTTGTACAAATGTGTACAAGGGTGTACAAAAGTGTACAAGGGTGCACAAGTTTGTACAAGGGTGTACAAGTGTGTACAAGGGTGTACAGGTTTGTACAAGGTTGTACAAGTGTTTACAAGGTTGTACAAGTGTGTACAAGGTTGCACAAGTGTGTACAAGAGTGTACAATCGTGTACAAGCTTGTACAAGTATGTACAAGGGTGTACAGGTTTGTACAAGGTTGTACAAGTGTGTACAAGGTTTTACAATTGTTTACAAGGTTGTACAAGTGTGTACAAGGTTGTACAAGTGTGTACAAGTTTGTACAAGTGTGTACAAGCTTGTACAAGTGTGTACATGGTTGTACAAGTGTGTACATGGTTGTTCAAGTGTGTACATGTTTGTACAAGTGTGTTTAAGTTTGTACAAGGTTGTACAAATGTGTACAAGGGTGTACAAAAGTGTACAAGGGTGCACAAGTTTGTACAAGGGTGTACAAGTGTGTACAAGCTTGTACAAGTGTGTACAAGGGTGTACAGGTTTGTACAAGGTTGTACAAATGTGAACAAGGATGTACAAGTATGTACAAGAATGTACAATTTTGTACAAGTGTGTACAAGTTTGTAAAAGGTTGTACAAGTGTGTACAAGGGTGAACAAGTGTGTACAAGGTTGTACAAGTGTGTACAAGCTTGTACAAGTGTGTACAAGGGTGTACAAGTGTGTACAAGGTTGTACAAGTTTTTACAAGGTTGTACAAGTGTGTACAAGGTTGTACAAGTGTGTACAAGGTTGTACAAGTGTGTACAAGGTTGTACAAGTGTGTACAAGGTTGTATAAGTGTGTACAAGGTTGAAAAAGTGTGTACAAGGTTGTACAAGTGTCTACAAGGTTGTACAAGTGTGTACACACTTGTACAAACTTTTACATCCTTGTACACATTTGTACACCCTTGTACACACTTGTACAAACTTGTACATTCTTGTACATACTTGTACACCCTTGTACACACTTGTACAACCTTGTACAAACCTGTAAACCCTTGTACAAACTTGAAACAAGCATGTACACGATTGTACAAGCTTGTACACGATTGTACACCCTTGTACACACTTGTGCACCCTTGTACACACTTGTACAACCTTGTATACACTTGTACAACCTTGTACACACTTGTACAACCTTGTACACACTTGTACAACCTTGTACACACTTGTACAACCTTGTACAACCTTGTACAAACTTGTACACACTTGTACAAACTTTTACATCCTTGTACACATTTGTACATCCTTGTACACACTTGTACAAACTTGTACATTCTTGTACATACTTGTACACCCTTGTACACACTTGTACAAACTTGTACATTCTTGTACATACTTGTACACCCTTGTACACACTTGTACAACCTTGTACAAACCTGTAAACCCTTGTACAAGCTTGTACACACTTGTACAAGCTTGTACACACTTGTACACCCTTGTACAAGCTTGTGCACCCTTGTACACTTTTGTACACCCTTGTACACATTTGTACAACCTTGTACAAACTTGTACACACTTGAACAAACTTGTACACACTTGTACAACCTTGTACACACTTGTACAACCTTGTACACACTTGTACAACCTTGTACACGCTTGTACAACCTTGTACACACTTGTACAACCTTTTACACAATTGGAAAACCTTGTACACACTTGTACATTCTTGTACAAACTTGTACTTACTTGTACAACCTTGTACAAACTTGTACACACTTGTACAAACTTTTACATCCTTGTACACATTTGTACACCCTTGTACACACTTGTACAACCTTGTACAAACCTGTACACCCTTGTACACACTTGTACAAGCTTGTACACGATTGTACACCCTTGTACACACTTGTGCACCCTTGTATACATTTGTACAACCTTGTACAAACTTGTACACAATTGTACAAACTTGTACACACTTGTACAAACTTGTACACCCTTGTACACACTTGTACAACCTTGTACACACTTGTACAAACTTGTACACCCTTGTACACACTTGTACAACCTTGTACACACTTGTACAACCTTGTACACACTTGTACAACCTTGTACACAATTGTACAACCTTGTACAACCTTGTACACACTTGTACAACCTTGTACACACTTGTACAACCTTGTACACACTTGTACAACCTTGTACACACTTGTACAACCTTGTAAAAACTTGTACAACCTTGTACACACTTGTACACCCTTGTACACACTTGTACAAGCTTGTACACACTTGTACAAGCTTGTACACACTTGTACATCCTTGTACACACTTGTTCACCCTTGTACACACTTGTACAACCTTTTACAAACTTGTACACACTTGTACAAAATTGTACATTCTTGTACATACTTGTACATCCTTGTACACATTTGTACAACCTAGTACAAACCTGTACACCATTGTACACACTTGTACAAGCTTGTACACACTTGTACACCCTTGTACAAACTTGTGCACCCTTGTACACTTTTGTACACCCTTGTACACATTTGTACAACCTTGTACAAACTTAAACACACTTGTACAAACATGTACACACTTGAACAACCATGTACACACTTGTACAACCTTGTACACACTTGTACAAGCTTGTACACACTTGTACAACCTTGTACACACTTGTACAACCTTGTACACATATGTACAACCTTGTACACAATTGTAAAACCTTGTACACACTTGTACAACCTTGTACTAACCTGTACACCCTTGTACACACTTGTACAAGCTTGTACACGATTGTACACTCTTGTACACACTTGTGCAACCTTGTACACACTTGTGCAACCTTGTACACACTTGTACAACCTTGTAAACACTTGTACAACCTTGTACACACTTGTTCAAGCTTGTACACACTTGTACAACCTTGTACAAACCTGTACACCCTTGTACAAACTTGTGCACCCTTGTACACTTTTGTACACCCTTGTACACATTTGTACAACCTTGTACAAACTTGTACACACTTGTACAAACTTGTACACACTTGTACAACCTTGTACACACTTGTACATCCTTGTACACACTTGTACAACCTTGTACACACTTGTACAACCTTGTACACAATTGTAAAACATTGTACACACTTAAACAACCTTGTACAAACTTGTACACACTTGTATAAACTTTTACATCCTTGTACACATTTGTACACCCTTGTACACACTTGTACAACCTTGTACAAACCTGTAAACCCTTGTACACACTTGTACAAGCTTGTACACGATTGTACAAGCTTGTACACGATTGTACACCCTTGTACACACTTGTGAACCCTTGTACACACTTGTACAACCTTGTACACACTTGTACAACCTTGTACACACTTGTACAACCTTGTACACACTTGTACAACCTTGTACACACTTGTACAACCTTGTACACACTTGTACAACCTTGTACACACTTGTACAACCTTGTACAACCTACTACAAACTTGTACACACTTGTACAAACTTTTACATCCTTGTACACATTTGTACACCCTTGTACACACTTGTACAAACTTGTACATTCTTGTACATTCTTGTACACCCTTGTACACACTTGTACAAACTTGTACATTCTTGTACATACTTGTACACCCTTGTACACACTTGTACAACCTTGTACAAACCTGTAAACCCTTGTACAAACTTGTACACACTTGTACAAACTTGTACACACTTGTACACCCTTGTACAAACTTGTGCACCCTTGTACACTTTTGTACACCCTTGTACACATTTGTACAACCTTGTACAAACTTGTACACACTTGAACAAACTTGTACACACTTGTACAACCTTGTACACACTTGTACAACCTTGTACACACTTGTACAACCTTGTACACACTTGTACAAGCTTGTACACACTTGTACAACCTTGTACACACTTGTACAACATTGTACACACTTGTACAACCTTGTACACACTTGTACAACCTTTTACACAATTGTAAAACCTTGTACACACTTGTACATTCTTGTACAAACTTGTACTTACTTGTACAACCTTGTACAAACTTGTACACACTTGTACAAACTTTTACATCCTTGTACACATTTGTACACCCTTGTACACACTTGTACAACCTTGTACAAACCTGTACACCCTTGTACACACTTGTACAAGCTTGTACACGATTGTTTACCCTTGTACACACTTGTGCACCCTTGTACACACTTGTGCACCCTTGTACACACTTGTACACCCTTGTACACACTTGTACAACCTTTTACAAACTTGTACACACTTGTACAAACTTGAACATTCTTGTACATACTTGTACACCCTTGTAAACACTTGTACAACCTTGTACAAACTTGTACACACTTGTACACACTTGTACAAGCTTGTACACACTTGTACAACCTTGTACACAATTGTACAACCTTGTACAACCATGTACACACTTGTACAACTTTGTACACACTTGTACAACCTTGTACACACTTGTACACCTTTGTACACACTTGTACAACCTTGTACACTATGATACAACCTTGTACACACTTGTACAACCTTGTACACACTTGTACAACCTTTTACAAACTTGTACACACTTGTACAAACTTGTACATTCTTTTGTACACCCTTGTAAACACTTGTACAACCTTGTACAAACCTGTACACCCTTGTACACACTTGTACAAGCTTTTACACACTTGTACAAGCTTGTACACACTTGTACACCCTTGTACAAACTTGTGCACCCTTGTACACTTTTGTACACCCTTGTATACATTGGTACAACCTTGTACAAACTTGTACACACTTGTACAAACTTGTACACACTTGTACAAACTTGTACACCCTTGTACACACTTGTACAACCTTGTACACACTTGTACAACCTTGTACACAATTGTACAACCTTGTACAACCATGTACTCACTTGTACAACCTTGTACACACTTGTACAACCTTGTACACACTTGTACAACTTTGTACACACTTATACAACCTTGTACACACTTGTACAACCTTGTACACACTTGTACAACCTTGTACACGTTTGTACAACCTTGTACACACTTGTACAACCTTGTACACACTTGTACAACCTTGTAAAAACTTGTACAAGCATGTACACGATTGTACACCCTTGTACACACTTGTGCACCCTTGTACACACCTGTACAACCTTGTACACACTTGTACAACCTTGTACACACTTGTACAACCTTGTACACACTTGTACAACCTTGTACACACTTGTACAAACTTGTACACACTTGTACAACCTTGTACACACTTGTACAACCTTGTACACACTTGTACAACCTTGTACACACTTGTACAACCTTTTACACAATTGTAAAACCTTGTACACACTTGTACATTCTTGTACAAACTTGTACTTACTTGTACAAACTTGTACAAACTTGTACACACTTGTACAAACTTTTACATCCTTGTACACATTTGTACACCCTTGTACACACTTGTACAACCTTGTACAAACCTGTACACCCTTGTACACACTTGTACAAGCTTGTACAAGATTGTACACCCTTGTACACACTTGTGCACCCTTGTACACACTTGTACACCCTTGTATACACTTGTACAACCTTTTATAAACTTGTACACACTTGTACAAACTTGTACATTCTTGTGCATACTTGTACACCCTTGTAAACACTTGTACAACCTTGTACAAACCTGTACACCCTTGTACACACTTGTACAAGCTTGTACACACTTGTACAAGCTTGTACACACTTGTACACCCTTGTACAAACTTGTGCACCCTTGTACACTTTTGTACACTCTTGTATACATTTGTACAACCTTGTACAAACTTGTACACAATTGTACAAACTTGTACACACTTGTACAAACTTGTACACCCTTGTACACACTTGTACAACCTTTTACACACTTGTACAACCTTGTACAAACCTGTACACCCTTGTACACACTTGTACAAGCTTGTACACGATTGTACACCCTTGTACACACTTGTGCACCCTTGTACACACTTGTACACCCTTGTACACACTTGTACAACCTTTTACAAACTTGTACACACTTGTACACACTTGTACAACCTTGTACACACTTGTACAACCTTGTACACACTTGTACACACTTGTACAAACTTGTACATTCTTGTACATACTTGTACTCCCTTGTAAACACTTGTACAACCTTGTACAAACCTGTACACCCTTGTACACACTTGTACAAGCTTGTACACACTTCTACAAGCTTGTACACACTTCTACAAGCTTGTACACACTTGTACACCCTTGTACAAACTTGTGCACCCTTGTACACTTTTGTACACCCTTGTATACATTTGTACAACCTTGTACAAACTTGAACACACTTGTACAAACTTGTACACACTTGTACAAACTTGTACACCCTTGTACACACTTGTACAACCTTGTACACACTTGTACAACCTTGTACACACTTGTGTCTAAGATGTCTTTTTATTTAGAGGGATGTCTTGTTTTTTAGAGGGTTGTCTTGTTTTTTAGAGGGTTTTCTTGTAATTTAGATGGGATGTCTTGTTATTTAGAGGGATGTCTTAATATTTAGCGGAATGTCTTGTTTATTAGAGGGATGTCTTGCTATTTAGAGGGATGTCTTTTTATTTGGAGGGATGTCTTGCTATTTAGAGGGATGTCTTAATATTTAGAGGGATGTCTTGTTATTTAGAGGAATGTCTTGTTATTTAAAAGGGATGTCTTGTTATTTAGAGGGATGTCTTGTTATTTAGTGGGATGTCTTGTTATTTAGAGGGATGTCTTGTTATTTAGAGAGATGTCTTGTTATTTAAAGGGATGTCTTAATATTTAGAGGGATGTCTTGTTATTTAGAGGGATGTCTTAATATTTAGAGGGATGTCTTGTTATTTGAAGGGATGTCTTAATATTTAGAGGGATGTCTTGTTATTTAGAGGGATGTCTTGTTATTTAGAGGGATGTCTTGTTTTTTAAAGGGTTGTCTTGTTATTTGGAGGGATGTCTTAATATTTAGAGTGATGTCTTGTTATTTAGAGGGATGTCTTGTTATTTAGAGGGATGTCTTGTTTTTTAGAGGGTTGTCTTGTTATTTGGAGGGATGTCTTGTTTTTTAGAGGGTTGTCTTGTAATTTAGATGGGATGTCTTGTTATTTAGAGGGATGTCTTGTTATTTACAGGTATGTCTTGTTATTTAGAGGGATGTCTTAATATTTAGAGGAATGTCTTGTTATATAGATGGATGTCTTGTTATTTAGAGGGATGTCTTGATATTTAGAGGGATGTCTTGTTTTTTAGAGAGATGTCTTGTTATTTAAAGGGTTTTTTTGTTTTTTAGAGGGTTGTCTTGTTATTTGGAGGGATGTCTTGTTATTTAGATTGATGTCTTAATATTTAGAAAGATGTCTTGTTTTTTAGAGGGATGTCTTGTTATTTAGAGGGATGTCTTGTTATTTAGAGGGATGTCTTGTTATTTAGAGGGATGTCTTGTTATTTAGAGGGATGTCTTGTTATTTGAAGGGATGTCTTAATATTTAGAGAGATGTCTTGTTATTAGAGGGATGTCTTGTTATTTAGAGGGATGTCTTGTTATTTAGAGGGATGTCTTCATATTTGGAGGGATGTCTTGTTATTTAGAGGGATGTCTTGTTATTTGGAGGGATGCTTGTTATTAAGAGGGATGTCTTATAATTTAGAGGGATGTTTCGTTATTTGGAGGGATGTCTTGTTATTTAGAGGGATGTCTTGTTATTTAGAGGGATGTCTTGGTATTTGGAGGGATGTCTAGTTATTTAGAGGGATGTCTTTTTATTTAGAGGGATGTCTTGTTATTTAGAGGGATGTCTTGTTATTTAGAGGGATGTCTTGTTATTTGAAGGGATGTCTTAATATTTAGAGGGATGTCTTGCTTTTTTGAGGGATTTCTTGTTATTTGGAGGGATGTCTTGTTATTTAGAGGGATGTCTTGTTATTTAGAGGAATGTCTTGTTATTTAAAAGGGATGTCTTGTTATTTAGAGGGATGTCTTGTTTTTTAGTGAGATGTCTTTTATTTAGAGGGATGTCTTGTTATTTAGAGAGATGTCTTGTTATTTAAAGGGATGTCTTAATATTTAGAGGGATGTCTTGTTATTTAGAGGGATGTCTTAATATTTAGAGGGATGTCTTGTTATTTGGAGGGATGTCTTAATATTTAGAGGGATGTCTTGTTATTTAGAGGGATGTCTTGTTATTTAGAGAGATGTCTTGTTATTTAAAGGGATGTCTTAATATTTAGAGGGATGTCTTGTTATTTAGAGGGATGTCTTAATATTTAGAGGGATGTCTTGTTATTTGAAGGGATGTCTTAATATTTAGAGGGATGTCTTGTTATTTAGAGGGATGTCTTGTTATTTAGAGGGATGTCTTGTTTTTTAAAGGGTTGTCTTGTTATTTGGAGGGATGTCTTAATATTTAGAGGGATGTCTTGGTATTTAGAGGGATGTCTTGTTATTTAGAGGGATGTCTTGTTATTTAGAGGGATGTCTTCTTATTTGGAGGGAAGTCTTGTTATTTGGAGGAATGTCTTGTTATTTAGAGGGATATCTTGTTATTTGGAGGGATGTCTTGTTATTTAGAGGGATGTCTTGCTATTTAGAGGGATGTCTTTTTATTTGGAGGGATGTCTTGTTATTTAGAGGGATGTCTTGTTATTTAGAGGAATGTCTTGTTATTTAAAAGGGATGTCTTGTTATTTAGAGGGACGTCTTGTTATTTAGTGGGATGTCTTGTTATTTAGAGGGATGTCTTGTTATTTAGAGAGATGTCTTGTTATTTAAAGGGATGTCTTAATATTTAGAGGGATGTCTTGTTATTTAGAGGGATGTCTTAATATTTAGAGGGATGTCTTGTTATTTGGAGGGATGTCTTAATATTTAGAGGGATGTCTTGTTATTTAGAGGGATGTCTTGTTATTTAGAGGGATGTCTTGTTTTTTAGAGGGTTGTCTTGTAATTTAGATGGGATGTCTTGTTATTTAGAGGGATGTCTTGTTATTTGGAGAGATGTCTTTTTATTTAGAGGGATGTCTTGTTTTTTAGAGGGTTGTCTTGTTATTTGGAGGGATGTCATGTTTTTTAGAGGGTTGTCTTGTAATTTAGATGGGATGTCTTGTTATTTAGAGGGATGTCTTAATATTTAGCGGAATGTCTTGTTTATTAGAGGGATGTCTTGCTATTTAGAGGGATGTCTTTTTATTTGGAGGGATGTCTTGTTATTTAGAGGGATGTCTTGTTATTTAGAGGAATGTCTTGTTATTTAAAAGGGATGTCTTGTTATTTAGAGGGATGTCTTGTTATTTAGTGGGATGTCTTGTTATTTAGAGGGATGTCTTGTTATTTAGAGAGATGTCTTGTTATTTAAAGGGATGTCTTAATATTTAGAGGGATGTCTTAATATTTAGCAGAATGTCTTGTTTATTAGAGGGATGTCTTGCTATTTAGAGGGATGTCTTTTTATTTGGAGGGATGTCTTGTTATTTAGAGAGATGTCTTGTTATTTAGAGGAATGTCTTGTTATTTAAAAGGGATGTCTTGTTATTTAGAGGGATGTCTTGTTATTTAGTGGGATGTCTTGTTATTTAGAGGGATGTCTTGTTATTTAGAGAGATGTCTTGTTATTTAAAGGGATGTCTTAATATTTAGAGGGATGTCTTGTTATTTAGAGGGATGTCTTAATATTTAGAGGGATGTCTTGTTATTTGAAGGGATGTCTTAATATTTAGAGGGATGTCTTGTTATTTAGAGGGATGTCTTGTTATTTAGAGGGATGTCTTGTTATTTAGAGGGATGTCTTGTTTTTTAAAGGGTTGTCTTGTTATTTGGAGGGATGTCTTAATATTTAGAGGAATGTCTTGGTATTTAGAGGGATGTCTTGTTATTTAGAGGGATGTCTTAATATTTAGCGGAATGTCTTAAGGGATGTCTTGTTTTTTAGAGGGTTGTCTTGTAATTTAGATGGGATGTCTTGTTATTTAGAGGGATGTCTTGTTATTTACAGGTATGTCTTGTTATTTAGAGGGATGTCTTAATATTTAGAGGAATGTCTTGTTATATAGATGAATGTCTTGTTATTTAGAGGGATGTCTTGATATTTAGAGGGATGTCTTGTTTTTTAGAGAGATGTCTTGTTATTTAGAGGGTTTTTTTTTTGTTTTTTAGAGGGTTGTCTTGTTATTTGGAGGGATGTCTTGTTATTTAGATTGATGTCTTAATATTTAGAGGGATGTCTTTTTATTTGGAGGGATGTCTTGTTATTTAGAGGGATGTCTTGTTATTTAGAGGAATGTCTTGTTATTTAAAAGGGATGTCTTGTTATTTAGAGGGATGTCTTGTTATTTAGAGGGATGTCTTGTTATTTAGAGGGATGTCTTGTTATTTAGAGGGATGTCTTTTTATTTAGAGGGATGTCTTGTTATTTGAAGGGCTGTCTTCATATTTGGAGGGATGTCTTGTTATTTAGAGGGATGTCTTGTTATTTGGAGGGATGCTTGTTATTAAGAGGGATGTCTTATAATTTAGAGGGATGTCTTGTTATTTGGAGGTATGTCTTGCTATTTAGAGGGATGTCTTGTTATTTAGAGGGATGTCTTGGTATTTGGAGGGATGTCTAGTTATTTAGAGGGATGTCTTTTTATTTAGAGGGATGTCTTGTTACTTAGAGGGATGTCTTGGTATTTGGAGGGATGTCTAGTTATTTAGAGGGATGTCTTTTTATTTAGAGGGATGTCTTGTTATTTAGAGGGATGTCTTGTTATTTAGAGGGATGTCTTGTTATTTGAAGGGATGTCTTAATATTTAGAGGGATGTCTTGCTATTTTGAGGGATTTCTTGTTATTTGGAGGGATGTCTTGTTATTTAGAGGGATGTCTTGTTATTTAGAGGAATGTCTTGTTATTTAAAAGGGATGTCTTGTTATTTAGAGGGATGTCTTGTTATTTAGTGGGATGTCTTGTTATTTAGAGGGATGTCTTGTTATTTAGAGAGATGTCTTGTTATTTAAAGGGATGTCTTAATATTTAGAGGGATGTCTTGTTATTTAGAGGGATGTCTTAATATTTAGAGGGATGTCTTGTTATTTGGAGGGATGTCTTAATATTTAGAGGGATGTCTTGTTATTTAGAGGGATGTCTTGTTATTTAGAGAGATGTCTTGTTATTTAAAGGGATGTCTTAATATTTAGAGGGATGTCTTGTTATTTAGAGGGATGTCTTAATATTTAGAGGGATGTCTTGTTATTTGAAGGGATGTCTTAATATTTAGAGGGATGTCTTGTTATTTAGAGGGATGTCTTGTTATTTAGAGGGATGTCTTGTTTTTTAAAGGGTTGTCTTGTTATTTGGAGGGATGTCTTAATATTTAGAGGGATGTCTTGGTATTTAGAGGCATGTCTTGTTATTTAGAGGGATGTCTTGTTATTTAGAGGGATGTCTTCTTATTTGGAGGGAAGTCTTGTTATTTGGAGGAATGTCTTGTTATTTAGAGGGATATCTTGTTATTTGGAGGGATGTCTTGTTATTTAGAGGGATGTCTTGCTATTTAGAGGGATGTCTTTTTATTTGGAGGGATGTCTTGTTATTTAGAGGGATGTCTTGTTATTTAGAGGAATGTCTTGTTATTTAAAAGGGATGTCTTGTTATTTAGAGGGACGTCTTGTTATTTAGTGGGATGTCTTATTATTTAGAGGGATGTCTTGTTATTTAGAGAGATGTCTTGTTATTTAAAGGGATGTCTTAATATTTAGAGGGATGTCTTGTTATTTAGAGGGATGTCTTGTTATTTAGAGGGATGTCTTGTTATTTAGAGGGATGTCTTAATATTTAGAGGGATGTCTTGTTATTTAGAGGAATGTCTTAATATTTGGAGGGATGTCTTGTTATTTAGAGGGATGTCTTAATATTTAGAGGGATGTCTTGTTTTTTAGTGGGATGTCTTGTTATTTTGAGGGATGTCTTGTTATTTAGAGGGTTTTTTTTTTTTAGAGGGTTGTCTTGTTATTTGGAGGGATGTCTTGTTATTTAGATTGATGTCTTAATATTTAGAGGGATGTCTTGTTTTTTAGAGGGATGTCTTGTTATTTAGAGGGATGTCTTGTTATTTAGAGGGATGTCTTGTTATTTAGAGGGATGTCTTGTTATTTAGAGGGATGTCTTGTTATTTGAAGGGATGTCTTAATATTTAGAGAGATGTCTTGTTATTTAGAGGGATGTCTTGTTATTTAGAGGGATGTCTTCATATTTGGAGGGATGTCTTCATATTTGGAGGGATGTCTTGTTATTTAGAGGGATGTCTTGTTATTTGGAGGGATGCTTGTTATTAAGAGGGATGTCTTATAATTTAGAGGGATGTCTTGTTATTTGGAGGTATGTCTTGTTATTTAGAGGGATGTCTTGTTATTTAGAGGGATGTCTTGGTATTTGGAGGGATGTCTAGTTATTTAGAGGGATGTCTTTTTATTTAGAGGGATGTCTTGTTATTTAGAGGGATGTCTTGGTATTTGGAGGGATGTCTAGTTATTTAGAGGGATGTCTTTTTATTTAGAGGGATGTCTTGTTATTTAGAGGGATGTCTTGTTATTTAGAGGGATGTCTTGTTTTTTGAAGGGATGTCTTAATATTTAGAGGGATGTCTTGCTATTTTGAGGGATTTCTTGTTATTTGGAGGGATGTCTTGTTATTTAGAGGGATGTCTTGTTATTTAGAGGAATGTCTTGTTATTTAAAAGGGATGTCTTGTTATTTAGAGGGATGTCTTGTTATTTAGTGGGATGTCTTGTTATTTAGAGGGATGTCTTGTTATTTAGAGAGATGTCTTGTTATTTAAAGGGATGTCTTAATATTTAGAGGGATGTCTTGTTATTTAGAGGGATGTCTTAATATTTAGAGGGATGTCTTGTTATTTGGAGGGATGTCTTAATATTTAGAGGGATGTCTTGTTATTTAGAGGGATGTCTTGTTATTTAGAGAGATGTCTTGTTATTTAAAGGGATGTCTTAATATTTAGAGGGATGTCTTGTTATTTAGAGGGATGTCTTAATATTTAGAGGGATGTCTTGTTATTTGAAGGGATGTCTTAATATTTAGAGGGATGTCTTGTTATTTAGAGGGATGTCTTGTTATTTAGAGGGATGTCTTGTTTTTTAAAGGGTTGTCTTGTTATTTGGAGGGATGTCTTGGTATTTAGAGGGATGTCTTGTTATTTAGAGGGATGTCTTGTTATTTAGAAGGATGTCTTCTTATTTGGAGGGAAGTCTTGTTATTTGGAGAAATGTCTTGTTATTTAGAGGGATATCTTGTTATTTGGAGGGATGTCTTGTTATTTAGAGGGATGTCTTGCTATTTAGAGGGATGTCTTTTTATTTGGAGGGATGTCTTGTTATTTAGAGGGATGTCTTGTTATTTAGAGGAATGTCTTGTTATTTAAAAGGGATGTCTTGTTATTTAGAGGGACGTCTTGTTATTTAGTGGGATGTCTTGTTATTTAGAGGGATGTCTTGTTATTTAGAGGGATGTCTTGTTATTTAAAGGGATGTCTTAATATTTAGAGGGATGTCTTGTTATTTAGAGGGATGTCTTAATATTTAGAGGGATGTCTTGTTATTTGGAGGGATGTCTTAATATTTAGAGGGATGTCTTGTTATTTAGAGGGATGTCTTGTTATTTAGAGGGATGTCTTGTTTTTTAAAGGGTTTTCTTGTTATTTGGAGGGATGTCTTAATATTTAGAGGGATGTCTTGGTATTTGGAGGGATGTCTTGTTATTTAGAGGGATGTCTTAATATTTAGCGGAATGTCTAGTTTATTAGAGGGATGTCTTGTTATTTAGAGGGATGTCTTGTTATTTAGAGGGATGTCTTAATATTTGGAGGGATGTTTTGTTATTTAGAGGGATGTCTTGTTATTTAGAGGGATGTCTTGTTATTTGAAGGGATGTCTTAATATTTAGAGAGATGTCTTGTTATTTAGAGGGATGTCTTGTTATTTAGAGGGATGTCTTCATATTTGGAGGGATGTCTTCATATTTGGAGGGATGTCTTGTTATTTAGAGGGATGTCTTGTTATTTGGAGGGATGCTTGTTATTAAGAGGGATGTCTTATAATTTAGAGGGATGTCTTGTTATTTGGAGGTATGTCTTGTTATTTAGAGGGATGTCTTGTTATTTAGAGGGATGTCTTGGTATTTGGAGGGATGTCTAGTTATTTAGAGGGATGTCTTTTTATTTAGAGGGATGTCTTGTTATTTAGAGGGATGTCTTGGTATTTGGAGGGATGTCTAGTTATTTAGAGGGATGTCTTTTTATTTAGAGGGATGTCTTGTTATTTAGAGGGATGTCTTGTTATTTAGAGGGATGTCTTGTTTTTTGAAGGGATGTCTTAATATTTAGAGGGATGTCTTGCTATTTTGAGGGATTTCTTGTTATTTGGAGGGATGTCTTGTTATTTAGAGGGATGTCTTGTTATTTAGAGGAATGTCTTGTTATTTAAAAGGGATGTCTTGTTATTTAGAGGGATGTCTTGTTATTTAGTGGGATGTCTTGTTATTTAGAGGGATGTCTTGTTATTTAGAGAGATGTCTTGTTATTTAAAGGGATGTCTTAATATTTAGAGGGATGTCTTGTTATTTAGAGGGATGTCTTAATATTTAGAGGGATGTCTTGTTATTTGGAGGGATGTCTTAATATTTAGAGGGATGTCTTGTTATTTAGAGGGATGTCTTGTTATTTAGAGAGATGTCTTGTTATTTAAAGGGATGTCTTAATATTTAGAGGGATGTCTTGTTATTTAGAGGGATGTCTTAATATTTAGAGGGATGTCTTGTTATTTGAAGGGATGTCTTAATATTTAGAGGGATGTCTTGTTATTTAGAGGGATGTCTTGTTATTTAGAGGGATGTCTTGTTTTTTAAAGGGTTGTCTTGTTATTTGGAGGGATGTCTTGGTATTTAGAGGGATGTCTTGTTATTTAGAGGGATGTCTTGTTATTTAGAAGGATGTCTTCTTATTTGGAGGGAAGTCTTGTTATTTGGAGAAATGTCTTGTTATTTAGAGGGATATCTTGTTATTTGGAGGGATGTCTTGTTATTTAGAGGGATGTCTTGCTATTTAGAGGGATGTCTTTTTATTTGGAGGGATGTCTTGTTATTTAGAGGGATGTCTTGTTATTTAGAGGAATGTCTTGTTATTTAAAAGGGATGTCTTGTTATTTAGAGGGACGTCTTGTTATTTAGTGGGATGTCTTGTTATTTAGAGGGATGTCTTGTTATTTAGAGGGATGTCTTGTTATTTAAAGGGATGTCTTAATATTTAGAGGGATGTCTTGTTATTTAGAGGGATGTCTTAATATTTAGAGGGATGTCTTGTTATTTGGAGGGATGTCTTAATATTTAGAGGGATGTCTTGTTATTTAGAGGGATGTCTTGTTATTTAGAGGGATGTCTTGTTTTTTAAAGGGTTTTCTTGTTATTTGGAGGGATGTCTTAATATTTAGAGGGATGTCTTGGTATTTGGAGGGATGTCTTGTTATTTAGAGGGATGTCTTAATATTTAGCGGAATGTCTAGTTTATTAGAGGGATGTCTTGTTATTTAGAGGGATGTCTTGTTATTTAGAGGGATGTATTAATATTTGGAGGGATGTCTTGTTATTTAGAGGGATGTCTTAATATTTAGAGGGATGTCTTGTTTTTCAGTGGGATGTCTTGTTATTTAGAGGGATGTCTTGTTATTTGGAGAGATGTCTTTTTATTTAGAGGGATGTCTTGTTTTTTAGAGGGTTGTCTTGTTATTTGGAGGGATGTCTTGTTTTTTCGAGGGTTGTCTTGTAATTTAGATGGGATGTCTTGTTATTTAGAGGGATGTCTTAATATTTAGCGGAATGTCTTGTTTATTAGAGGGATGTCTTGCTATTTAGAGGGATGTCTTTTTATTTGGAGGGATGTCTTGTTATTTAGAGGGATGTCTTGTTATTTAGAGGAATGTCTTGTTATTTAAAAGGGATGTCTTGTTATTTAGAGGGATGTCTTGTTATTTAGTGGGATGTCTTGTTATTTAGAGGGATGTCTTGTTATTTAGAGAGATGTCTTGTTATTTAAAGGGATGTCTTAATATTTAGAGGGATGTCTTGTTATTTAGAGGGATGTCTTAATATTTAGCGGAATGTCTTGTTTATTAGAGGGATGTCTTGCTATTTAGAGGGATGTCTTTTTATTTGGAGGGATGTCTTGTTATTTAGAGGGATGTCTTGTTATTTAGAGGAATGTCTTGTTATTTAAAAGGGATGTCTTGTTATTTAGAGGGATGTCTTGTTATTTAGTGGGATGTCTTGTTATTTAGAGGGATGTCTTGTTATTTAGAGAGATGTCTTGTTATTTAAAGGGATGTCTTAATATTTAGAGGGATGTCTTGTTATTTAGAGGGATGTCTTAATATTTAGAGGGATGTCTTGTTATTTGAAGGGATGTCTTAATATTTAGAGGGATGTCTTGTTATTTAGAGGGATGTCTTGTTATTTAGAGGGATGTCTTGTTTTTTAAAGGGTTGTCTTGTTATTTGGAGGGATGTCTTAATATTTAGAGGGATGTCTTGGTATTTAGAGGGATGTCTTGTTATTTAGAGGGATGTCTTAATATTTAGCGGAATGTCTAGTTTATTAGAGGGATGTCTTGTTATTTAGAGGGATGTCTTGTTATTTAGAGGGATGTCTTGTTTTTTAGAGGGTTGTCTTGTTATTTGGAGGGATGTCTTGTTTTCTAGAGGGTTGTGTTGTAATTTAGATGGGATGTCTTGTTATTTAGAGGGATGTCTTGTTATTTACAGGTATGTCTTGTTATTTAGAGGGATGTCTTAATATTTAGAGGAATGTCTTGTTATATAGATGGATGTCTTGTTATTTAGAGGGATGTCTTGATATTTAGAGGGATGTCTTGTTTTTTAGAGAGATGTCTTGTTATTTAGAGGGTTTTTTTGTTTTTTAGAGGGTTGTCTTGTTATTTGGAGGGATGTCTTGTTATTTAGATTGATGTCTTAATATTTAGAGGGATGTCTTGTTTTTTAGAGGCATGTCTTGTTATTTAGAGGGATGTCTTGTTATTTAGAGGGATGTCTTGTTATTTAGAGGGATGTCTTGTTATTTAGAGGGATGTCTTTATATTTGAAGGGATGTCTTAATATTTAGAGAGATGTCTTGTTATTTAGAGGGATGTCTTGTTATTTAGAGGGATGTCTTGTTATTTAGAGGGATGTCTTCATATTTGGAGGGATGTCTTGTTATTTAGAGGGATGTCTTGTTATTTAGAGGGATGTCTTAATATTTAGCGGAATGTCTAGTTTATTAGAGGGATGTCTTGTTATTTAGAGGGATGTCTTGTTATTTAGAGGGATGTCTTAATATTTGGAGGGATGTCTTGTTATTTAGAGGGATGTCTTAATATTTAGAGGGATGTCTTGTTTTTTAGTGGGATGTCTTGTTATTTAGAGGGATGTCTTGTTATTTGGAGAGATGTCTTGTTATTTAGAGGGATGTCTTGCTATTTAGAGGAATGTCTTGTTATTTAAAAGGGATGTCTTGTTATTTAGAGGGATGTCTTAATATTTAGAGGGATGTCTTGTTTTTTAGTGGGATGTCTTGTTATTTAGAGGGATGTCTTGTTATTTGGAGAGATGTCTTTTTATTTAGAGGGATGTCTTGTTTTTTTGGGGGTTGTCTTGTTATTTGGAGGGATGTCTTGTTTTTTAGAGGGTTGTCTTGGTATTTAGAGGGATGTCTTGTTATTTAGAGGGATGTCTTGTTATTTAGAGGGATGTCTTCTTATTTGGAGGGAAGTCTTGTTATTTGGAGGAATGTCTTGTTATTTAGAGGGATATCTTGTTATTTGGAGGGATGTCTTGTTATTTAGAGGGATGTCTTGCTATTTAGAGGGATGTCTTGTTATTTAGAGGGATGTCTTGTTATTTAGAGGAATGTCTTGTTATTTAAAAGGGATGTCTTGTTATTTAGAGGGACGTCTTGTTATTTAGTGGGATGTCTTGTTATTTAGAGGGATGTCTTGTTATTTAGAGAGATGTCTTGTTATTTAAAGGGATGTCTTAATATTTAGAGGGATGTCTTGTTATTTAGAGGGATGTCTTAATATTTAGCGGAATGTCTAGTTTATTAGAGGGATGTCTTGTTATTTAGAGGGATGTCTTGTTATTTAGAGGGATGTCTTAATATTTGGAGGGATGTCTTGTTATTTAGAGGGATGTCTTAATATTTAGAGGGATGTCTTGTTTTTTAGTGGGATGTCTTGTTATTTGGAGGGATGTCTTGTTTTTTAGAGGGTTGTCTTGGTATTTAGAGGGATGTCTTGTTATTTAGAGGGATGTCTTGTTATTTAGAGGGATGTCTTCTTATTTGGAGGAAAGTCTTGTTATTTGGAGGAATGTCTTGTTATTTAGAGGGATATCTTGTTATTTGGAGGGATGTCTTGTTATTTAGAGGGATGTCTTGCTATTTAGAGGGATGTCTTTTTATTTGGAGGGATGTCTTGTTATTTAGAGGGATGTCTTGTTATTTAGAGGAATGTCTTGTTATTTAAAAGGGATGTCTTGTTATTTAGAGGGACGTCTTGTTATTTAGTGGGATGTCTTGTTATTTAGAGGGATGTCTTGCTATTTAGAGGAATGTCTTGTTATTTAAAAGGGATGTCTTGTTATTTAGAGGGATGTCTTAATATTTAGAGGGATGTCTTGTTTTTTAGTGGGATGTCTTGTTATTTAGAGGGATGTCTTGTTATTTGGAGAGATGTCTTTTTATTTAGAGGGATGTCTTGTTTTTTAGAGGGTTGTCTTGTTATTTGGAGGGATGTCTTGTTTTTTAGAGGGTTGTCTTGGTATTTAGAGGGATGTCTTGTTATTTAGAGGGATGTCTTGTTATTTAGAGGGATGTCTTCTTATTTGGAGGAAAGTCTTGTTATTTGGAGGAATGTCTTGTTATTTAGAGGGATATCTTGTTATTTGGAGGGATGTCTTGTTATTTAGAGGGATGTCTTGCTATTTAGAGGGATGTCTTTTTATTTGGAGGGATGTCTTGTTATTTAGAGGGATGTCTTGTTATTTAGAGGAATGTCTTGTTATTTAAAAGGGATGTCTTGTTATTTAGAGGGACGTCTTGTTATTTAGTGGGATGTCTTGTTATTTAGAGGGATGTCTTGTTAATTAGAGAGATGTCTTGTTATTTAAAGGGATGTCTTAATATTTAGAGGGATGTCTTGTTATTTAGAGGGATGTCTTAATATTTAGAGGGATGTCTTGTTATTTGGAGGGATGTCTTAATATTTAGAGGGATGTCTTGTTATTTAGAGGGATGTCTTGTTATTTAGAGGGATGTCTTGTTTTTTAAAGGGTTGTCTTGTTATTTGGAGGGATGTCTTAATATTTGGAGGGATGTCTTGGTATTTGGAGGGATGTCTTAATATTTAGCGGAATGTCTAGTTTATTAGAGGGATGTATTGTTATTTAGAGGGATGTCTTGTTATTTAGAGGGATGTCTTAATATTTGGAAGAATGTCTTGTTATTTAGAGGGATGTCTTATTTGTACAACCTTGTACAAACTTGTACACACTTGTACAAACTTGTACACACTTGTACAACCTTGTACACACTTGTACAACCTTGTACACACTTGTACAACCTCGTACACACTTGTACAACCTTGTACACACTTGTACAACCTTGTACACAATTGTGAAACCTTGTACACACTTGTACAACCTTGTACACACTTGTACACCCTTGTACACACTTGTACACACTTGTACAACCTTGTACAAACCTGTACACCCTTGTACACACTTGTACAAGCTTGTACACACTTGTACAAGCTTGTACACACTTGTACAAGCTTGTACACACTTGTACACCCTTGTACAAACTTGTACACCCTTGTACAAACTTGTGCACCCTTGAACACTTTTGTACACCCTTGTACACATTTGTACAACCTTGTACAAACTTAAACACACACGTACAAACATGTACACACTTGAACAACCTTGTACACACTTGTACAACCTTGTACACACTTGTACAAGCTTGTATACACTTGTACAACCTTGTACACACTTGTACAACCTTGTACACACTTGTACAACCTTGTACACACTTGTACAACCTTGTACACACTTGTACAACCTTTTACACAATTGTAAAACCTTGTACACACTTGTACATTCTTGTACAAACTTGTACTTACTTGTACAACCTTGTACAAACTTGTACACACTTGTACAAACTTTTACATCCTTGTATACATTTGTACACCCTTGTACACACTTGTACAACCTTGTTCAAACCTGTACACCCTTGTACACACTTGTACAAGCTTGTACACGATTGTACACCCTTGTACACACTTGTGCACCCTTGTACACACTTGTACACCCTTGTACACACATGTACAACCTTTTACAAACTTGTACACACTTGTACAAACTTGTACACACTTGTACAAACTTGTACACCCTTGTACACACTTGTACAACCTTGTACACACTTGTACAACCTTGTACAAACCTGTACACACTTGTACACACTTGTACAAGCTTGTACACGATTGTACACTCTTGTACACACTTGTGCAACCTTGTACACACTTGTACAACCTTGTACACACTTGTACAACCTTGTACACACTTGTTCAAGCTTGTACACACTTGTACAACCTTGTACACACTTGTACACCCTTGTACACACTTGTACAACCTTTTACAAACTTGTACACACTTGTACAAAATTGTACATTCTTGTACATACTTGTACACCCTTGTACACACTTGTACAACCTTGTACAAACCTGTACACCCTTGTACACACTTGTACAAGCTTGTACACACTTGTACACACTTGTACAAACTTGTGCATTCTTGTACACTTTTGTACACCCTTGTACACATTTGTACAACCTTGTACAAACTTGTACACACTTGTACAAACTTGTACACACTTGTACAAACTTGTGTACACTTGTACAACCTTGTACACACTTGTACAACCTTGTACACACTTGTACAACCTTGTACACACTTGTACAACCTCGTACACACTTGTACAACCTTGTACACACTTGTACAACCTTGTACACAATTGTAAAACCTTGTACACACTTTTACAACCTTGTACACACTTGTACACCCTGGTACACACTTGTACAAAATTTTACATTCTTGTACATACTTGTACACCCTTGTACACACTGGTACAACCTTGTACAAACCTGTACACCCTTGTACACACTTGTACACCCTTGTACACACTTGTACAAGCTTGTACACACTTGTACAAGCTTGTACACACTTGTACAAGCTTGTACACACTTGTACAAGCTTGTACACACTTGTACACCCTTGTACAAACTTGTGCACCCTTGAACACTTTTGTACACCCTTGTACACATTTGTACAACCTTGTACAAACTTAAACACACTTGTACAAACATGTACACACTTGACCAACCTTGTACACACTTGTACAACCTTGTACACACTTGTACAAGCTTGTACACACTTGTACAACCTTGTACACACTTGTACAACCTTGTACACACTTGTACAAGCTTGTACACACTTGTACAACCTTGTACACACTTGTACAACCTTTTACACAATTGTAAAACCTTGTACACACTTGTACATTCTTGTACAAACTTGTACTTACTTGTACAACCTTGTACTTACTTGTACAACCTTGTACAAACTTGTACACACTTGTACAAACTTTTACATCCTTGTATACATTTGTACACCCTTGTACACACTTGTACAACCTTGTACAAACCTGTACACCCTTGTAGACACTTGTACAAGCTTGTACACGATTGTACACCCTTGTACACACTTGTGCACCCTTGTACACACTTGTACACCCTTGTACACACATGTACAACCTTTTACAAACTTGTACACACTTGTACAAACTTGTACATTCTTGTACATACTTGTACACCCTTGTAAACACTTGTACAAAATTGTACAAACCTGTACACACTTGTACACACTTGTACAAGCTTGTACACATTTGTACACCCTTGTACAAACTTGTGCACCCTTGTACACTTTTGTACACCCTTGTATACATTTGTACAAACTTGTACAAACTTGTACACACTTGTACAAACTTGTACACACTTGTACAAACTTGTACACACTTGTACAAACTTGTACACACTTGTACAAACTTGTACACCCTTGTACACACTTGTACAACCTTGTACACACTTGTACAACCTTGTACACGATTGTACACTCTTGTACACACTTGTGCAACCTTGTACACACTTGTACAACCTTGAACACACTTGTACAACCTTGTACACACTTGTTCAAGCTTGTACACACTTGTACAACCTTGTACACACTTGTACACCCTTGTACACACTTGTACAACCTTTTACAAACTTGTACAAGCTTGTACACACTTGTACACCCTTGTACAAACTTGTGCACCCTTGTACACTTTTGTACACCCTTGTATACATTTGTACAAACTTGTAAAAACTTGTACACACTTGTACAAACTTGTACACACTTGTACAAACTTGTACACCCTTGTACACACTTGTACAACCTTGTACACACTTTTACAAACTTGTACAAACCTGTACACGCTTGTACACACTTGTACAAGCTTGTACACGATTGTACACTCTTGTACACACTTGTGCAACCTTGTACACACTTGTACAACCTTGTACACACTTGTACAACCTTGTACACACTTGTTCAAGCTCGTACACACTTGTACAACCTTGTACACACTTGTACACCCTTGTACACACTTGTACAACCTTTTACAAACTTGTACACACTTGTACAAAATTGTACATTCCTGTACATACTTGTACACCCTTGTACACACTTGTACAACCTTGTACAAACCTGTACACCCTTGTACACACTTGTACAAGCTTGTACACACTTGTACAAGCTTGTACACACTTGTACACCCTTTTACAAACTTGTGCACCCTTGTACACTTTTGTACACCCTTGTACACATTTGTACAACCTTGTACAAACTTGTACACACTTGTACAAACTTGTACACACTTGTACAAACTTGTGTACACTTGTACAACCTTGTACACACTTGTACAACCTTGTACACACTTGTACAACCTTGTACACACTTGTACAACCTCGTACACACTTGTACAACCTTGTACACACTTGTACAACCTTGTACACAATTGTAAAACCTTGTACACACTTTTACAACCTTGTACACACTTGTACACCCTTGTACACACTTGTACAAAATTTTACATTCTTGTACATACTTGTACACCCTTGTACACACTTGTACAACCTTGTACAAACCTGTACACCCTTGTACACACTTGTACAAGCTTGTACACACTTGTACAAGCTTGTACACACTTGTACACCCTTGTACAAACTTGTGTACCCTTGAACACTTTTGTACAACCTTGTACACATTTGTACAACCTTGTACAAACTTAAACACACTTGTACAAACATGTACACACTTGAACAACCTTGTACACACTTGTACAACCTTGTACACACTTGTACAAGCTTGTACACACTTGTACAACCTTGTACACACTTGTACAACCTTGTACACACTTGTACAAGCTTGTACACACTTGTACAACCTTGTACACACTTGTACAACCTTTTACAGAATTGTAAAACCTTGTACACACTTGTACATTCTTGTACAAACTTGTACTTACTTGTACAACCTTGTACAAACTTGTACACACTTGTACAAACTTTTACATCCTTGTATACATTTGTACACCCTTGTACACACTTGTACAACCTTGTACAAACCTGTACACCCTTGTACACACTTGTACAAGCTTGTACACGATTGTACACCCTTGTACACACTTGTGCACCCTTGTACACAATTGTACACCCTTGTACACACATGTACAACCTTTTACAAACTTGTACACACTTGTACAAACTTGTACATTCTTGTACATACTTGTACACCCTTGTAAACACTTGTACACCCTTGTAAACACTTGTACAAAATTGTACAAACCTGTACACCCTTGTACACACTTGTACAAGCTTGTACACGATTGTACACTCTTGTACACACTTGTGCAACCTTGTACACACTTGTACAACCTTGTACACACTTGTACAACCTTGTACACACTTGTTCAAGCTTGTACACACTTGTACAACCTTGTACAAACTTGTACACACTTGTACAAAATTGTACATTCTTGTACATACTTGTACACCCATGTACACACTTGTACAACCTTGTACAAGACTGTACATCCTTGTACACACTTGTACAAGCTTGTACAAACTTGTACAAGCTTGTACACACTTGTACAAGCTTGTACACACTTGTACACCCTTGTACAAACTTGTGCACCCTTGTACACTTTTGTACACCCTTGTACACATTTGTACAACCTTGTACAAACTTGTACACACTTGTACAAACTTGTACACACTTGTACAAACTTGTGTACACTTGTACAACCTTGTACACACTTGTACAACCTTGTACACACTTGTACAACCTTGTACACACTTGTACAACCTCGTACACACATGTACAACCTTTTACAAACTTGTACACACTTGTACAAACTTGTACATTCTTGTACATACTTGTACACCCTTGTAAACACTTGTACAAAATTGTACAAACCTGTACACCCTTGTACACACTTGTACAAGCTTGTACACACTTGTACAAGCTTGTACACACTTGTACAACCTTGTACAAACTTGTGCACCCTTGTACACTTTTGTACACCCTTGTATACATTTGTACAAACTTGTACAAACTTGTACACACTTGTACAAACTTGTACACACTTGTACAAACTTGTACACCCTTGTACACACTTGTACAACCTTGTACACACTTGTACAACCTTGTACAAACCTGTACACCCTTGTACACACTTGTACAAGCTTGTACACGATTGTACACTCTTGTACACACTTGTGCAACCTTGTACACACTTGTACAACCTTGTACACACTTGTACAACCTTGTACACACTTGTTCAAGCTTGTACACACTTGTACAACCTTTTACAAACTTGTACACACTTGTACAAAATTGTACATTCTTGTACATACTTGTACACCCTTGTACACACTTGTACAACCTTGTACAAACCTGTACACCCTTGTACACACTTGTACAAGCTTGTACAAACTTGTACAAGCTTGTACACACTTGTACAAGCTTGTACACACTTGTACACCCTTGTATAAACTTGTGCACCCTTGTACACTTTTGTACACCCTTGTACACATTTGTACAACCTTGTACAAACTTGTACACACTTGTACAAACTTGTACACACTTGTACAAACTTGTGTACACTTGTACAACCTTGTACACACTTGTACAACCTTGTACACACTTGTACAACCTTGTACACACTTGTACAACCTTGTACACACTTGTACAACCTCGTACACACTTGTACAACCTTGTACACACTTGTACAACCTTGTACACAATTGTAAAACCTTGTACACACTTGTACAACCTTGTACACACTTGTACACCCTTGTACACACTTGTACAAAATTTTACATTCTTGTACATACTTGTACACCCTTGTACACACTTGTACAACCTTGTACAAACCTGTACACCCTTGTACACACTTGTACAAGCTTGTACACACTTGTACAAGGTTGTACACACTTGTACAAGCTTGTACACACTTGTACACCCTTGTACAAACTTGTGCACCCTTGAACACTTTTGTACACCCTTGTACACATTTGTACAACCTTGTACAGACTTAAACACACTTGTACAAACATGTACACACTTGAACAACCTTGTACACACTTGTACAACCTTGTACACACTTGTACAAGCTTGTACACACTTGTACAACCTTGTACAAACTTGTACAACCTTGTACACACTTGTACAACCTTGTAGACACTTGTACAACCTTGTACACACTTGTACAACCTTTTACACAATTGTAAAACCTTGTACACACTTGTACATTCTTGTACAAACTTGTACTTACTTGTACAACCTTGTACAAACTTGTACACACTTGTAAAAACTTTTACATCCTTGTATACATTTGTACACCCTTGTACACACTTGTACAACCTTGTACAAACCTGTACACCCTTGTACACACTTGTACAAGCTTGTACACGATTGTACACCCTTGTACACACTTGTGCACCCTTGTACACACCTGTACACCCTTGTACACACATGTACAACCTTTTACAAACTTGTACACACTTGTACAAACTTGTACATTCTTGTACATACTTGTACACCCTTGTAAACACTTGTACAAAATTGTACAAACCTGTACACCCTTGTACACACTTGTACAAGCTTGTACACACTTGTACAAGCTTGTACACACTTGTACACCCTTGTACAAACTTGTGCACCCTTGTACACTTTTGTACACCCTTGTATACATTTGTACAAACTTGTACAAACTTGTACACACTTGTACAAACTTGTACACACTTGTACAAACTTGTACACCCTTGTACACACTTGTACAACCTTGTACACACTTGTACAACCTTGTACAAACCTGTACACCCTTGTACACACTTGTACAAGCTTGTACACGATTGTACACTCTTGTACACACTTGTGCAACCTTGTACACACTTGTACAACCTTGTACACACTTGTACAACCTTGTACACACTTGTTCAAGCTTGTACACACTTGTACAACCTTGTACACACTTGTACACCCTTGTACACACTTGTACAACCTTTTACAAACTTGTACACACTTGTACAAAATTGTACATTCTTGTACATACTTGTACACCCTTGTACACACTTGTACAACCTTGTACAAACCTGTACACCCTTGTACACACTTGTACAAGCTTGTACACACTTGTACAAGCTTGTACACACTTGTACACCCTTGTACAAACTTGTGCACCCTTGTACACTTTTGTACACCCTTGTACACATTTGTACAACCTTGTACAAACTTGTACACACTTGTACAAACTTGTACACACTTGTACAAACTTGTGTACACTTGTACAACCTTGTACACACTTGTACAACCTTGTACACACTTGTACAACCTTGTACACACTTGTACAACCTCGTACACACTTGTACAACCTTGTACACACTTGTACAACCTTGTACACAATTGTAAAACCTTGTACACACTTTTACAACCTTGTACACACTTGTACACCCTTGTACACACTTGTACAAAATTTTACATTCTTGTACATACTTGTACACCCTTGTACACACTTGTACAACCTTGTACAAACCTGTACACCCTTGTACACACTTGTACAAGCTTGTACACACTTGTACAAGCTTGTACACACTTGTACAAGCTTGTACACACTTGTACACCCTTGTACAAACTTGTGCACCCTTGAACAAGCTTGTACACACTTGTACAACCTTGTACACACTTGTACAACCTTGTACACACTTGTACAAGGTTGTACACACTTGTACAACCTTGTACACACTTGTACAACCTTGTACAAACCTGTACACCCTTGTACACACTTGTACAAGCTTGTACACGTTTGTACACCCTTGTACACACTTGTGCACCCTTGTACACACTTGTACACCCTTGTACACACTTGTACAACCTTTTACAAACTTGTACACACTTGTACAAACTTGTACATTCTTGTACATACTTGTACACCCTTGTAAACACTTGTACAACCTTGTACAAACCTGTACACCCTTGTACACACTTGTACAAGCTTGTACACACTTGTACAAGCTTGTACACACTTGTACACCCTTGTACAAACTTGTGCACCCTTGTACACTTTTGTACACCCTTGTATACATTTGTACAAACTGGTACAAACTTGTACACACTTGTACAAACTTGTACACACTTGTACAAACTTGTACACCCTTGTACACACTTGTACAACCTTGTACACACTTGTACAACCTTGTACACACTTGTACAACCTTGTACAAACCTGTACACCCTTGTACACAATTGGACAAGTTTGTACACGATTGTACACTCTTGTACACACTTGTGCAACCTTGTACACACTTGTGCAACCTTGTACACACTTGTACAACCTTGTACACACTTGTACAACCTTGTACACACTTGTTCAAGCTTGTACACACTTGTACAACCTTGTACACACTTGTACACCCTTGTACACACTTGTACAACCTTTTACAAACTTGTACACACTTGTACAAAATTGTACATTCTTGTACATACTTGTACACCCTTGTACACACTTGTACACACTTGTACAAACTTGTGCACCCTTGTACACTTTTGTACACCCTTGTACACATTTGTACAAACTTGTACAAACTTGTACACACTTGTACAAACTTGTACACACTTATACAAACTTGTGTACACTTGTACAACCTTGTACACACTTGTACAACCTTGTACACACTTGTACAAGCTTGTACACACTTGTACAACCTTGTACACACTTGTACAACCTTGTACACACTTGTACAAGCTTGTACACACTTGTACAACCTTGTACACACTTGTACAACCTTTTACACAATTGTAAAACCTTGTACACACTTGTACATTCTTGTACAAACTTGTACTTACTTGTACAACCTTGTACAAACTTGTACACACTTGTACAAACTTTTACATCCTTGTATACATTTGTACACCCTTGTACACACTTGTACAACCTTGTACAAACCTGTACACCCTTGTACACACTTGTACAAGCTTGTACACGATTGTACACCCTTGTACACACTTGTGCACCCTTGTACACACTTGTACACCCTTGTACACACATGTACAACCTTTTACAAACTTGTACACACTTGTACAAACTTGTACATTCTTGTACATACTTGTACACCCTTGTAAACACTTGTACAAAATTGTACAAACCTGTACACCCTTGTACACACTTGTACAAACTTGTACACACTTGTACAAGCTTGTACACACTTGTACACCCTTGTACAAACTTGTGCACCCTTGTACACTTTTGTACACCCTTGTATACATTTGTACAAACTTGAACAAACTTGTACACACTTGTACAAACTTGTACACACTTGTACAAACTTGTACACCCTTGTACACACTTGTACAACCTTGTACACACTTGTACAACCTTGTACAAACCTGTACACCCTTGTACACACTTGTACAAGCTTGTACACGATTGTACACTCTTGTACACACTTGTGCAACCTTGTACACACTTGTACAACCTTGTAAACACTTGTACAACCTTGTACACACTTGTTCAAGCTTGTACACACTTGTACAACCTTGTACAAACTTGTACACACTTGTACAAAATTGTACATTCTTGTACATACTTGTACACCCTTGTACACACTTGTACAACCTTGTACAAGACTGTACATCCTTGTACACACTTGTACAAGCTTGTACAAACTTGTACAAGCTTGTACACACTTGTACAAGCTTGTACACACTTGTACACCCTTGTACAAACTTGTGCACCCTTGTACACTTTTGTACACCCTTGTACACATTTGTACAACCTTGTACAAACTTGTACACACTTGTACAAACTTGTACACACTTGTACAAACTTGTGTACACTTGTACAACCTTGTACACACTTGTACAACCTTGTACACACTTGTACAACCTTGTACACACTTGTACAACCTCGTACACACATGTACAACCTTTTACAAACTTGTACACACTTGTACAAACTTGTACATTCTTGTTCATACTTGTACACCCTTGTAAACACTTGTACAAAATTGTACAAACCTGTACACCCTTGTACACACTTGTACAAGCTTGTACACACTTGTACAAGCTTCTACACACTTGTACACCCTTGTACAAACTTGTGCACCCTTGTACACTTTTGTAGACCCTTGTATACATATGTACAAACTTGTACAAACTTGTACACACTTGTACAAACTTGTACACACTTGTACAAACTTGTACACCCTTGTACACACTTGTACAACCTTGTACACACTTGTACAACCTTGTACAAAACTGTACTACTTGTACACACTTGTACAAGCTTGTACACGATTGTACACTCTTGTACACACTTGTGCAACCTTGTACGCACTTGTACAACCTTGTACACACTTGTACAACCTTGTACACACTTGTTCAAGCTTGTACACACTTGTACAACCTTTTACAAACTTGTACACACTTGTACAAAATTGTACATTCTTGTACATACTTGTACACCCTTGTACACACTTGTACAAGCTTGTACAAACTTGTACAAGCTTGTACAAACTTGTACAAGCTTGTACACACTTGTACAAGCTTGTACACACTTGTACACCCTTGTACAAACTTGTGCACCCTTGTACACTTTTGTACACCCTTGTACACATTTGTACAACCTTGTACAAACTTGTACACACTTGTACAAACTTGTACACACTTGTACAAACTTGTGTACACTTGTACAACCTTGTACACACTTGTACAACCTTGTACACACTTGTACAAACTTGTGCACCCTTGTACACTTTTGTACACCCTTGTACACATTTGTACAACCTTGTACAAACTTGTACACACTTGTACAAACTTGTACACACTTGTACAAACTTGTACACACTTGTACAAACTTGTACACCCTTGTACACACTTGTACAACCTTGTACACACTTGTACAACCTTGTACAAACCTGTACACCCTTGTACACACTTGTACAAGCTTGTACACGATTGTACACTCTTGTACACACTTGTGCAACCTTGTACACACTTGTACAACCTTGTACACACTTGTACAACCTTGTACACACTTGTTCAAGCTTGTACACACTTGTACAACCTTGTACAAACTTGTACACACTTGTACAAAATTGTACATTCTTGTACATACTTGTACACCCTTGTACACACTTGTACAACCTTGTACAAGACTGTACATCCTTGTACACACTTGTACAAGCTTGTACAAACTTGTACAAGCTTGTACACACTTGTACAAGCTTGTACACACTTGTACACCCTTGTACAAACTTGTGCACCCTTGTACACTTTTGTACACCCTTGTACACATTTGTACAACCTTGTACAAACTTGTACACACTTGTACAAACTTGTACACACTTGTACAAACTTGTGTACACTTGTACAACCTTGTACACACTTGTACAACCTTGTACACACTTGTACAACCTTGTACACACTTGTACAACCTCGTACACACATGTACAACCTTTTACAAACTTGTACACACTTGTACAAACTTGTACATTCTTGTTCATACTTGTACACCCTTGTAAACACTTGTACAAAATTGTACAAACCTGTACACCCTTGTACACACTTGTACAAGCTTGTACACACTTGTACAAGCTTCTACACACTTGTACACCCTTGTACAAACTTGTGCACCCTTGTACACTTTTGTACACCCTTGTATACATATGTACAAACTTGTACAAACTTGTACACACTTGTACAAACTTGTACACACTTGTACAAACTTGTACACCCTTGTACACACTTGTACAACCTTGTACACACTTGTACAACCTTGTACAAAACTGTACTACTTGTACACACTTGTACAAGCTTGTACACGATTGTACACTCTTGTACACACTTGTGCAACCTTGTACGCACTTGTACAACCTTGTACACACTTGTACAACCTTGTACACACTTGTTCAAGCTTGTACACACTTGTACAACCTTTTACAAACTTGTACACACTTGTACAAAATTGTACATTCTTGTACATACTTGTACACCCTTGTACACACTTGTACAAGCTTGTACAAACTTGTACAAGCTTGTACAAACTTGTACAAGCTTGTACACACTTGTACAAGCTTGTACACACTTGTACACCCTTGTACAAACTTGTGCACCCTTGTACACTTTTGTACACCCTTGTACACATTTGTACAACCTTGTACAAACTTGTACACACTTGTACAAACTTGTACACACTTGTACAAACTTGTGTACACTTGTACAACCTTGTACACACTTGTACAACCTTGTACACACTTGTACAACCTTGTACACACTTGTACAACCTCGTACACACTTGTACAACCTTGTACACACTTGTACAACCTTGTACACAATTGTAAAACCTTGTACACACTTGTACAACCTTGTACACACTTGTACACCCTTGTACACACTTGTACAAAATTTTACATTCTTGTACATACTTGTACACCCTTGTACACACTTGTACAACCTTGTACAAACCTGTACACCCTTGTACACACTTGTACAAGCTTGTACACACTTGTACAAGGTTGTACACACTTGTACAAGCTTGTACACACTTGTACACCCTTGTACAAACTTGTGCACCCTAAAACACTTTTGTACACCCTTGTACACATTTGTAAAACCTTGTACAAACTTAAACACACTTGTACAAACATGTACACACTTGAACAACCTTGTACACACTTGTACAACCTTGTACACACTTGTACAAGCTTGTACACACTTGTACAACCTTGTACACACTTGTACAACCTTCTACACACTTGTACAACCTTGTACACACTTGTACAACCTTTTACACAATTGTAAAACCTTGTACACACTTGTACATTCTTGTACAAACTTGTACTTACTTGTACAACCTTGTACAAACTTGTACACACTTGTACAAACTTTTACATCCTTGTATACATTTGTACACCCTTGTACACACTTGTACAACCTTGTACAAACCTGTACACCCTTGTACACAATTGTACAAGCTTGTACACACTTGTACAAGGTTGTACACACTTGTACAAGCTTGTACACACTTGTACAAGGTTGTACACACTTGTACAAGCTTGTACACACTTGTACACCCTTGTACAAACTTGTGCACCCTAAAACACTTTTGTACACCCTTGTTCACATTTGTAAAACCTTGTACAAACTTAAACACACTTGTACAAACATGTACACACTTGAACAACCTTGTACACACTTGTACAACCTTGTACACACTTGTACAAGCTTGTACACACTTGTACAACCTTGTACACACTTGTACAACCTTCTACACACTTGTACAACCTTGTACACACTTGTACAACCTTGTACACACTTGTACAACCTTTTACACAATTGTAAAACCTTGTACACACTTGTACATTCTTGTACAAACTTGTACTTACTTGTACAACCTTGTACAAACTTGTACACACTTGTACAAACTTTTACATCCTTGTATACATTTGTACACCCTTGTACACACTTGTACAACCTTGTACAAACCTGTACACCCTTGTACACACTTGTACAAGCTTGTACACGATTGTACACCCTTGTACACACTTGTGCACCCTTGTACACACTTGTACACCCTTGTACACACATGTACAACCTTTTACAAACTTGTACACACTTGTACAAACTTGTACATTCTTGTACATACTTGTACACCCTTGTAAACACTTGTACAAAATTGTACAAACCTGTACACCCTTGTACACACTTGTACAAGCTTGTACACACTTGTACAAGCTTGTACACACTTGTACACCCTTGTACAAACTTGTGCACCCTTGTACACTTTTGTACACCCTTGTATACATTTGTACAAACTTGTACACACTTGTACAAACTTGTACACACTTGTACAAACTTGTACACCCTTGTACACACTTGTACAACCTTGTACACACTTGTACAACCTTGTACAAACCTGTACACCCTTGTACACTCTTGTACAAGCTTGTACACGATTGTACACTCTTGTACACACTTGTGCAACCTTGTACACACTTGTACAACCTTGTACACACTTGTTCAAGCTTGTACACACTTGTACAACCTTGTACACACTTGTACAACCTTGTACACACTTGTACAACCTTTTACAAACTTGTACACACTTGTACAAAATTGTACATTCTTGTACATACTTGTACACCCTTGTACACACTTGTACAACCTTGTACAAACCTGTACTCCCTTGTACACACTTGTACAAGCTTGTACACACTTGTACAAGCTTGTACACACTTGTACACCCTTGTACAAACTTGTGCACCCTTGTACACTTTTGTACACCCTTGTACACATTTGTACAACCTTGTACAAACTTGTACACACTTGTACAAACTTGTAAACACTTGTACAAACTTGTGTACACTTGTACAACCTTGTACACACTTGTACAACCTTGTACACACTTGTACAACCTTGTACACACTTGTACAACCTCGTACACACTTGTACAACCTTGTACACACTTGTACAACCTTGTACACAATTGTAAAACCTTGTACACACTTTTACAACCTTGTACACACTTGTACACCCTTGTACACACTTGTACAAAATTTTACATTCTTGTACATACTTGTACACCCTTGTACACACTTGTACAACCTTGTACAAACCTGTACACCCTTGTACACACTTGTACAAGCTTGTACACACTTGTACAAGCTTGTACACACTTGTACAAGCTTGTACACACTTGTACAAGCTTGTACACACTTGTACACCCTTGTACAAACTTGTGCACCCTTGAACACTTTTGTACACCCTTGTACACATTTGTACAACCTTGTACAAACTTAAACACACTTGTACAAACATGTACACACTTGAACAACCTTGTACACACTTGTACAAACCTTGTACACACTTGTACAAGCTTGTACACACTTGTACAACCTTGTACACACTTGTACAACCTTGTACACACTTGTACAAGCTTGTACACACTTGTACAACCTTGTACACACTTGTACAACCTTGTACAAACCTGTACACCCTTGTACACACTTGTACAAGCTTGTACACGATTGTACACCCTTGTACACACTTGTGCACCCTTGTACACACTTGTACACCCTTGTACACACTTGTACAACCTTTTACAAACTTGTACACACTTGTACAAACTTGTACATTCTTGTACATACTTGTACACCCTTGTAAACACTTGTACAACCTTGTACAAACCTGTACACCCTTGTACACACTTGTACAAGCTTGTACACACTTGTACAAGCTTGTACACACTTGTACACCCTTGTACAAACTTGTGCACCCTTGTACACTTTTGTACACCCTTGTATACATTTGTACAAACTTGTACAAACTTGTACACACTTGTACAAACTTGTACACACTTGTACAAACTTGTACACCCTTGTACACACTTGTACAACCTTGTACACACTTGTACAACCTTGTACACACTTGTACAACCTTGTACAAACCTGTACACCCTTGTACACACTTGTACAAGCTTGTACACGATTGTACACTCTTGTACACACTTGTGCAACCTTGTACACACTTGTACAACCTTGTACACACTTGTACAACCTTGTACACACTTGTACACCCTTGTACACACTTGTACAACCTTTTACAAACTTGTACACACTTGTACAAAATTGTTCATTCTTGTACATACTTGTACACCCTTGTACACACTTGTACACCCTTGTACACATTTGTACAAACTTGTACAAACTTGTACACACTTGTACAACCTTGTACACACTTGTACAACCTTGTACACACTTGTACAACCTTGTACACACTTGTACAACCTTGTACACAATTGTAAAACCTTGTACACACGTGTACAACCTTGTACAAACTTGTACACACTTGTACAACCTTGTACACACTTGTACAACCTTGTACACACTTGTACAACCTCGTACACACTTGTACAACCTTGTACACACTTGTACAACCTTGTACACAATTGTAAAACCTTGTACACACTTGTACAACCTTGTACACACTTGTACACCCTTGTACACACTTGTACAAAATTTTACATTCTTGTACATACTTGTACACCCTTGTACACACTTGTACAACCTTGTACAAACCTGTACACCCTTGTACACACTTGTACAAGCTTGTACACACTTGTACACCCTTGTACAAACTTGTGCACCCTTGAACAATTTTGTACACCCTTGTACACATTTGTACAACCTTGTACACACTTGTACACCCTTGTACAAACTTGTGCACCCTTGAACACTTTTGTACACCCTTGTACACACTTGTACAACCTTGTACACACTTGTACAAGCTTGTACACACTTGTACAACCTTGTACACACTTGTACAACCTTGTACACACTTGTACAACCTTTTACACACTTGTACAAGCTTGTACACACTTGTACAACCTTGTACACACTTGTACAACCTTTTACACAATTGTAAAACCTTGTACACACTTGTACATTCTTGTACAAACTTGTACACACTTGTAAAAACTTTTACATCCTTGTATACATTTGTACACCCTTGTACACACTTGTACAACCTTGTACAAACCTGTACACCCTTGTACACACTTGTACAAGCTTGTACACGATTGTACACCCTTGTACACACTTGTGCACCCTTGTACACACCTGTACACCCTTGTACACACATGTACAACCTTTTACAAACTTGTACACACTTGTACAAACTTGTACATTCTTGTACATACTTGTACACCCTTGTAAACACTTGTACAAAATTGTACAAACCTGTACACCCTTGTACACACTTGTACAAGCTTGTGTGTACAAGGTTGTACAAATGTGTACAAGGTTGTACACACTTGTACACCCTTGTACAAACTTGTGCACCCTTGTACACTTTTGTACACCCTTGTATACATTTGTACAAACTTGTACAAACTTGTACACACTTGTACAAACTTGTACACACTTGTACAAACTTGTACACCCTTGTACACACTTGTACAACCTTGTACACACTTGTACAACCTTGTACAAACCTGTACACCCTTGTACACACTTGTACAAGCTTGTACACGATTGTACACTCTTGTACACACTTGTGCAACCTTGTACACACTTGTACAACCTTGTACACACTTGTACAACCTTGTACACACTTGTTCAAGCTTGTACACACTTGTACAACCTTGTACACACTTGTACACCCTTGTACACACTTGTACAACCTTTTACAAACTTGTACACACTTGTACAAAATTGTACATTCTTGTACATACTTGTACACCCTTGTACACACTTGTACAACCTTGTACAAACCTGTACACCCTTGTACACACTTGTACAAGCTTGTACACACTTGTACAAGCTTGTACACACTTGTACACCCTTGTACAAACTTGTGCACCCTTGTACACTTTTGTACACCCTTGTACACATTTGTACAACCTTGTACAAACTTGTACACACTTGTACAAACTTGTACACACTTGTACAAACTTGTGTACACTTGTTCAACCTTGTACACACTTGTACAACCTTGTACACACTTGTACAACCTTGTACACACTTGTACAACCTCGTACACACTTGTACAACCTTGTACACACTTGTACAACCTTGTACTCAATTGTAAAACCTTGTACACACTTTTACAACCTTGTACACACTTGTACACCCTTGTACACACTTGTACAAAATTTTACATTCTTGTACATACTTGTACACCCTTGTACACACTTGTACAACCTTGTACAAACCTGTACACCCTTGTACACACTTGTACAAGCTTGTACACACTTGTACAAGCTTGTACACACTTGTACAAGCTTGTACACACTTGTACACCCTTGTACAAACTTGTGCACCCTTGAACAAGCTTGTACACACTTGTACAACCTTGTACACACTTGTACAACCTTGTACACACTTGTACAAGGTTGTACACACTTGTACAACCTTGTACACACTTGTACAACCTTGTACAAACCTGTACACCCTTGTACACACTTGTACAAGCTTGTACACGTTTGTACACCCTTGTACACACTTGTGCACCCTTGTACACACTTGTACACCCTTGTACACACTTGTACAACCTTTTACAAACTTGTACACACTTGTACAAACTTGTACATTCTTGTACATACTTGTACACCCTTGTAAACACTTGTACAACCTTGTACAAACCTGTACACCCTTGTACACACTTGTACAAGCTTGTACACACTTGTACAAGCTTGTACACACTTGTACACCCTTGTACAAACTTGTGCACCCTTGTACACTTTTGTACACCCTTGTATACATTTGTACAAACTGGTACAAACTTGTACACACTTGTACAAACTTGTACACACTTGTACAAACTTGTACACCCTTGTACACACTTGTACAACCTTGTACACACTTGTACAACCTTGTACACACTTGTACAACCTTGTACAAACCTGTACACCCTTGTACACACTTGGACAAGTTTGTACACGATTGTACACTCTTGTACACACTTGTGCAACCTTGTACACACTTGTGCAACCTTGTACACACTTGTACAACCTTGTACACACTTGTACAACCTTGTACACACTTGTTCAAGCTTGTACACACTTGTACAACCTTGTACACACTTGTACACCCTTGTACACACTTGTACAACCTTTTACAAACTTGTACACACTTGTACAAAATTGTACATTCTTGTACATACTTGTACACCCTTGTACACACTTGTACACACTTGTACAAACTTGTGCACCCTTGTACACTTTTGTACACCCTTGTACACATTTGTACAAACTTGTACAAACTTGTACACACTTGTACAAACTTGTACACACTTATACAAACTTGTGTACACTTGTACAACCTTGTACACACTTGTACAACCTTGTACACACTTGTACAAGCTTGTACACACTTGTACAACCTTGTACACACTTGTACAACCTTGTACACACTTGTACAAGCTTGTACACACTTGTACAACCTTGTACACACTTGTACAACCTTTTACACAATTGTAAAACCTTGTACACACTTGTACATTCTTGTACAAACTTGTACTTACTTGTACAACCTTGTACAAACTTGTACACACTTGTACAAACTTTTACATCCTTGTATACATTTGTACACCCTTGTACACACTTGTACAACCTTGTACAAACCTGTACACCCTTGTACACACTTGTACAAGCTTGTACACGATTGTACACCCTTGTACACACTTGTGCACCCTTGTACACACTTGTACACCCTTGTACACACATGTACAACCTTTTACAAACTTGTACACACTTGTACAAACTTGTACATTCTTGTACATACTTGTACACCCTTGTAAACACTTGTACAAAATTGTACAAACCTGTACACCCTTGTACACACTTGTACAAACTTGTACACACTTGTACAAGCTTGTACACACTTGTACACCCTTGTACAAACTTGTGCACCCTTGTACACTTTTGTACACCCTTGTATACATTTGTACAAACTTGAACAAACTTGTACACACTTGTACAAACTTGTACACACTTGTACAAACTTGTACACCCTTGTACACACTTGTACAACCTTGTACACACTTGTACAACCTTGTACAAACCTGTACACCCTTGTACACACTTGTACAAGCTTGTACACGATTGTACACTCTTGTACACACTTGTGCAACCTTGTACACACTTGTACAACCTTGTACACACTTGTACAACCTTGTACACACTTGTTCAAGCTTGTACACACTTGTACAACCTTGTACAAACTTGTACACACTTGTACAAAATTGTACATTCTTGTACATACTTGTACACCCTTGTACACACTTGTACAACCTTGTACAAGACTGTACATCCTTGTACACACTTGTACAAGCTTGTACAAACTTGTACAAGCTTGTACACACTTGTACAAGCTTGTACACACTTGTACACCCTTGTACAAACTTGTGCACCCTTGTACACTTTTGTACACCCTTGTACACATTTGTACAACCTTGTACAAACTTGTACACACTTGTACAAACTTGTACACACTTGTACAAACTTGTGTACACTTGTACAACCTTGTACACACTTGTACAACCTTGTACACACTTGTACAACCTTGTACACACTTGTACAACCTCGTACACACATGTACAACCTTTTACAAACTTGTACACACTTGTACAAACTTGTACATTCTTGTTCATACTTGTACACCCTTGTAAACACTTGTACAAAATTGTACAAACCTGTACACCCTTGTACACACTTGTACAAGCTTGTACACACTTGTACAAGCTTCTACACACTTGTACACCCTTGTACAAACTTGTGCACCCTTGTACACTTTTGTACACCCTTGTATACATTTGTACAAACTTGTACAAACTTGTACACACTTGTACAAACTTGTACACACTTGTACAAACTTGTACACCCTTGTACACACTTGTACAACCTTGTACACACTTGTACAACCTTGTACAAAACTGTACTACTTGTACACACTTGTACAAGCTTGTACACGATTGTACACTCTTGTACACACTTGTGCAACCTTGTACGCACTTGTACAACCTTGTACACACTTGTACAACCTTGTACACACTTGTTCAAGCTTGTACACACTTGTACAACCTTTTACAAACTTGTACACACTTGTACAAAATTGTACATTCTTGTACATACTTGTACACCCTTGTACACACTTGTACAAGCTTGTACAAACTTGTACAAGCTTGTACAAACTTGTACAAGCTTGTACACACTTGTACAAGCTTGTACACACTTGTACACCCTTGTACAAACTTGTGCACCCTTGTACACTTTTGTACACCCTTGTACACATTTGTACAACCTTGTACAAACTTGTACACACTTGTACAAACTTGTACACACTTGTACAAACTTGTGTACACTTGTACAACCTTGTACACACTTGTACAACCTTGTACACACTTGTACAACCTTGTACACACTTGTACAACCTCGTACACACTTGTACAACCTTGTACACACTTGTACAACCTTGTACACAATTGTAAAACCTTGTACACACTTGTACAACCTTGTACACACTTGTACACCCTTGTACACACTTGTACAAAATTTTACATTCTTGTACATACTTGTACACCCTTGTACACACTTGTACAACCTTGTACAAACCTGTACACCCTTGTACACACTTGTACAAGCTTGTACACACTTGTACAAGGTTGTACACACTTGTACAAGCTTGTACACACTTGTACACCCTTGTACAAACTTGTGCACCCTAAAACACTTTTGTACACCCTTGTACACATTTGTAAAACCTTGTACAAACTTAAACACACTTGTACAAACATGTACACACTTGAACAACCTTGTACACACTTGTACAACCTTGTACACACTTGTACAAGCTTGTACACACTTGTACAACCTTGTACACACTTGTACAACCTTCTACACACTTGTACAACCTTGTACACACTTGTACAACCTTTTACACAATTGTAAAACCTTGTACACACTTGTACATTCTTGTACAAACTTGTACTTACTTGTACAACCTTGTACAAACTTGTACACACTTGTACAAACTTTTACATCCTTGTATACATTTGTACACCCTTGTACACACTTGTACAACCTTGTACAAACCTGTACACCCTTGTACACAATTGTACAAGCTTGTACACACTTGTACAAGGTTGTACACACTTGTACAAGCTTGTACACACTTGTACAAGGTTGTACACACTTGTACAAGCTTGTACACACTTGTACACCCTTGTACAAACTTGTGCACCCTAAAACACTTTTGTACACCCTTGTACACATTTGTAAAACCTTGTACAAACTTAAACACACTTGTACAAACATGTACACACTTGAACAACCTTGTACACACTTGTACAACCTTGTACACACTTGTACAAGCTTGTACACACTTGTACAACCTTGTACACACTTGTACAACCTTCTACACACTTGTACAACCTTGTACACACTTGTACAACCTTGTACACACTTGTACAACCTTTTACACAATTGTAAAACCTTGTACACACTTGTACATTCTTGTACAAACTTGTACTTACTTGTACAACCTTGTACAAACTTGTACACACTTGTACAAACTTTTACATCCTTGTATACATTTGTACACCCTTGTACACACTTGTACAACCTTGTACAAACCTGTACACCCTTGTACACACTTGTACAAGCTTGTACACGATTGTACACCCTTGTACACACTTGTGCACCCTTGTACACATTTGTACACCCTTGTACACACATGTACAACCTTTTACAAACTTGTACACACTTGTACAAACTTGTACATTCTTGTACATACTTGTACACCCTTGTAAACACTTGTACAAAATTGTACAAACCTGTACACCCTTGTACACACTTGTACAAGCTTGTACACACTTGTACAAGCTTGTACACACTTGTACACCCTTGTACAAACTTGTGCACCCTTGTACACTTTTGTACACCCTTGTATACATTTGTACAAACTTGTACAAACTTGTACACACTTGTACAAACTTGTACACACTTGTACAAACTTGTACACCCTTGTACACACTTGTACAACCTTGTACACACTTGTACAACCTTGTACAAACCTGTACACCCTTGTACACTCTTGTACAAGCTTGTACACGATTGTACACTCTTGTACACACTTGTGCAACCTTGTACACACTTGTACAACCTTGTACACACTTGTTCAAGCTTGTACACACTTGTACAACCTTGTACACACTTGTACAACCTTGTACACACTTGTACAACCTTGTACACACTTGTACAACCTTTTACAAACTTGTACACACTTGTACAAAATTGTACATTCTTGTACATACTTGTACACCCTTGTACACACTTGTACAACCTTGTACAAACCTGTACTCCCTTGTACACACTTGTACAAGCTTGTACACACTTGTACAAGCTTGTACACACTTGTACACCCTTGTACAAACTTGTGCACCCTTGTACACTTTTGTACACCCTTGTACACATTTGTACAACCTTGTACAAACTTGTACACACTTGTACAAACTTGTAAACACTTGTACAAACTTGTGTACACTTGTACAACCTTGTACACACTTGTACAACCTTGTACACACTTGTACAACCTTGTACACACTTGTACAACCTCGTACACACTTGTACAACCTTGTACATACTTGTACAACCTTGTACACAATTGTAAAACCTTGTACACACTTTTACAACCTTGTACACACTTGTACACCCTTGTACACACTTGTACAAAATTTTACATTCTTGTACATACTTGTACACCCTTGTACACACTTGTACAACCTTGTACAAACCTGTACACCCTTGTACACACTTGTACAAGCTTGTACACACTTGTACAAGCTTGTACACACTTGTACAAGCTTGTACAACACTTGTACACCCTTGTACAAACTTGTGCACCCTTGAACACTTTTGTACACCCTTGTACACATTTGTACAACCTTGTACAAACTTAAACACACTTGTACAAACATGTACACACTTGAACAACCTTGTACACACTTGTACAAACCTTGTACACACTTGTACAAGCTTGTACACACTTGTACAACCTTGTACACACTTGTACAACCTTGTACACACTTGTACAAGCTTGTACACACTTGTACAACCTTGTACACACTTGTACAACCTTGTACAAACCTGTACACCCTTGTACACACTTGTACAAGCTTGTACACGATTGTACACCCTTGTACACACTTGTGCACCCTTGTACACACTTGTACACCCTTGTACACACTTGTACAACCTTTTACAAACTTGTACACACTTGTACAAACTTGTACATTCTTGTACATACTTGTACACCCTTGTAAACACTTGTACAACCTTGTACAAACCTGTACACCCTTGTACACACTTGTACAAGCTTGTACACACTTGTACAAGCTTGTACACACTTGTACACCCTTGTACAAACTTGTGCACCCTTGTACACTTTTGTACACCCTTGTATACATTTGTACAAACTTGTACAAACTTGTACACACTTGTACAAACTTGTACACACTTGTACAAACTTGTACACCCTTGTACACACTTGTACAACCTTGTACACACTTGTACAACCTTGTACACACTTGTACAACCTTGTACAAACCTGTACACCCTTGTACACACTTGTACAAGCTTGTACACGATTGTACACTCTTGTACACACTTGTGCAACCTTGTACACACTTGTACAACCTTGTACACACTTGTACAACCTTGTACACACTTGTACACCCTTGTACACACTTGTACAACCTTTTACAAACTTGTACACACTTGTACAAAATTGTACATTCTTGTACATACTTGTACACCCTTGTACACACTTGTACACCCTTGTACACATTTGTACAAACTTGTACAAACTTGTACACACTTGTACAACCTTGTACACACTTGTACAACCTTGTACACACTTGTACAACCTTGTACACACTTGTACAACCTTGTACACAATTGTAAAACCTTGTACACACGTGTACAACCTTGTACAAACTTGTACACACTTGTACAACCTTGTACACACTTGTACAACCTTGTACACACTTGTACAACCTCGTACACACTTGTACAACCTTGTACACACTTGTACAACCTTGTACACAATTGTAAAACCTTGTACACACTTGTACAACCTTGTACACACTTGTACACCCTTGTACACACTTGTACAAAATTTTACATTCTTGTACATACTTGTACACCCTTGTACACACTTGTACAACCTTGTACAAACCTGTACACCCTTGTACACACTTGTACAAGCTTGTACACACTTGTACACCCTTGTACAAACTTGTGCACCCTTGAACAATTTTGTACACCCTTGTACACATTTGTACAACCTTGTACACACTTGTACACCCTTGTACAAACTTGTGCACCCTTGAACACTTTTGTACACCCTTGTACACACTTGTACAACCTTGTACACACTTGTACAACCTTGTACACACTTGTACAACCTTGTACACACTTGTACAAGCTTGTACACACTTGTACAACCTTGTACACACTTGTACAACCTTTTACACAATTGTAAAACCTTGTACACACTTGTACATTCTTGTACAAACTTGTACTTACTTGTACAACCTTGTACAAACTTGTACACACTTGTACAAACTTTTACATCCTTGTATACATTTGTACACCCTTGTACACACTTGTACAACCTTGTACAAACCTGTACACCCTTGTACACACTTGTACAAGCTTGTACACGATTGTACACCCTTGTACACACTTGTGCACCCTTGTACACACATGTACACCCTTGTACACACATGTACAACCTTTTACAAACTTGTACACACTTGTACAAACTTGTACATTCTTGTACATATTTGTACACCCTTGTAAACACTTGTACAAAATTGTACAAGACTGTACACCCTTGTACACACTTGTACAAGCTTGTACACACTTGTACAAGCTTGTACACACTTGTACACCCTTGTACAAACTTGTGCACCCTTGTACACTTTTGTACACCCTTGTATACATTTGTACAAACTTGTACAAACTTGTACACACTTGTACAAACTTGTACACACTTGTACAAACTTGTACACCCTTGTACACACTTGTACAACCTTGTACACACTTGTACAACCTTGTACAAACCTGTACACCCTTGTACACACTTGTACAACCTTGTACAAACCTGTACACCCTTGTACACACTTGTACAAGCTTGTACACGATTGTACACTCTTGTACACACTTGTGCAACCTTGTACACACTTGTACAACCTTGTACACACTTGTACAACCTTGTACACACTTGTTCAAGCTTGTACACACTTGTACAACCTTGTACACACTTGTACACCCTTGTACACACTTGTACAACCTTTTACAAACTTGTACACACTTGTACAAAATTGTACATTCTTGTACATACTTGTACACCCTTGTACACACTTGTACAACCTTGTACAAACCTGTACACCCTTGTACACACTTGTACAAGCTTGTACACACTTGTACACCCTTGTACAAACTTGTGCACCCTTGTACACTTTTGTACACCCTTGTACACATTTGTACAACCTTGTACAAACTTGTACACACTTGTACAAACTTGTGTACACTTGTACAACCTTGTACACACTTGTACAACCTTGTACACACTTGTACAACCTTGTACACACTTGTACAACCTTGTACACACTTGTACAACCTCGTACACACTTGTACAACCTTGTACACACTTGTACAACCTTGTACACAATTGTAAAACCTTGTACACACTTTTACAACCTTGTACACACTTGTACACCCTTGTACACACTTGTACAAAATTTTACATTCTTGTACATACTTGTACACCCTTGTACACACTTGTACAACCTTGTACAAACCTGTACACCCTTGTACACACTTGTACAAGCTTGTACACACTTGTACACCCTTGTACAAACTTGTGCACCCTTGAACACTTTTGTACACCCTTGTACACATTTGTACAACCTTGTACAAACTTAAACACACTTGTACAAACATGTACACACTTGAACAACCTTGTACACACTTGTACAAACCTTGTACACACTTGTACAAGCTAGTACACACTTGTACAACCTTGTACACACTTGTACAACCTTGTACACACTTGTACAACCTTGTACAAACCTGTACACCCTTGTACACACTTGTACAAGCTTGTACACGATTGTACACCCTTGTACACACTTGTGTACCCTTGTACACACTTGTACACCCTTGTACAAACTTGTACATTCTTGTACATACTTGTACACCCTTGTAAACACTTGTACAACCTTGTACAAACCTGTACACCCTTGTACACACTTGTACAAGCTTGTACACACTTGTACAAGCTTGTACACACTTGTACACCCTTGTACAAACTTGTGCACCCTTGTACACTTTTGTACACCCTTATATACATTTGTACAAACTGGTACAAACTTGTACACACTTGTACACACTTGTACACATTTGTACAAACTTGTACACCCTTGTACACACTTGTACAACCTTGTACACACTTGTACAACCTTGTACACACTTGTACAACCTTGTACACACTTGTACAACCTTGTACAAACCTGTACACCCTTGTACACACTTGGACAAGCTTGTACACGATTGTACACTCTTGTACACACTTGTGCAACCTTGTACACACTTGTGCAACCTTGTACAAACTTGTACAACCTTGTACACACTTGTACAACCTTGTACACACTTGTTCAAGCTTGTACACACTTGTACAACCTTGTACACACTTGTACACCCTTGTACACACTTGTACAACCTTTTACAAACTTGTACACACTTGTACAAAATTGTACATTCTTGTACATACTTGTACACCCTTGTACACACTTGTACACACTTGTACAAACTTGTGCACCCTTGTACACTTTTGTACACCCTTGTACACATTTGTATAAACTTGTACAAACTTGTACACACTTGTACAAACTTGTACACACTTATACAAACTTGTGTACACTTGTACAACCTTGTACACACTTGTACAACCTTGTACACACTTGTACAAGCTTGTACACACTTGTACAACCTTGTACACACTTGTACAACCTTGTACACACTTGTACAAGCTTGTACACACTTGTACAACCTTGTACACACTTGTACAACCTTTTACACAATTGTAAAACCTTGTACACACTTGTACATTCTTGTACAAACTTGTACTTACTTGTACAACCTTGTACATACTTGTACACACTTGTACAAACTTTTACATCCTTGTATACATTTGTACACCCTTGTACACACTTGTACAACCTTGTACAAACCTGTACACCCTTGTACACACTTGTACAAGCTTGTACACGATTGTACACCCTTGTACACACTTGTGCACCCTTGTACACACTTGTACACCCTTGTACACACATGTACAACCTTTTACTAACTTGTACACACTTGTACAAACTTGTACATTCTTGTACATACTTGTACACCCTTGTAAACACTTGTACAAAATTGTACAAACCTGTACACCCTTGTACACACTTGTACAAGCTTGTACACACTTGTACAAGCTTGTACACACTTGTACACCCTTGTACAAACTTGTGCACCCTTGTACACTTTTGTACACCCTTGTATACATTTGTACAAACTTGAACAAACTTGTACACACTTGTACAAACTTGTACACACTTGTACAAACTTGTACACCCTTGTACACACTTGTACAACCTTGTACACACTTGTACAACCTTGTACAAACCTGTACACCCTTGTACACACTTGTACAAGCTTGTACACGATTGTACACTCTTGTACACACTTGTGCAACCTTGTACACACTTGTACAACCTTGTACACACTTGTACAACCTTGTACACACTTGTTCAAGCTTGTACACACTTGTACAACCTTGTACAAACTTGTACACACTTGTACAAAATTGTACATTCTTGTACACACTTGTACAACCTTGTACACACTTGTACAACCTTGTACACACTTGTACAAGCTTGTACACACTTGTACAACCTTGTACAAACTTGTGCACCCTTGTACACTTTTGTACACCCTTGTACACATTTGTACAACCTTGTACAAACTTGTACACACTTGTACAAACTTGTACACACTTGTACAAACTTGTGTACACTTGTACAACCTTGTACACACTTGTACAACCTTGTACACACTTGTACAACCTTGTACACACTTGTACAACCTCGTACACACATGTACAACCTTTTACAAACTTGTACACACTTGTACAAACTTGTACATTCTTGTTCATACTTGTACACCCTTGTAAACACTTGTACAAAATTGTACAAACCTGTACACCCTTGTACACACTTGTACAAGCTTGTACACACTTGTACAAGCTTGTACACACTTGTACACCCTTGTACAAACTTGTGCACCCTTGTACACTTTTGTACACCCTTGTATACATTTGTACAAACTTGTACAAACTTGTACACACTTGTACAAACTTGTACACACTTGTACAAACTTGTACACCCTTGTACACACTTGTACAACCTTGTACACACTTGTACAACCTTGTACAAAACTGTACAACTTGTACACACTTGTACAAGCTTGTACACGATTGTACACTCTTGTACACACTTGTGCAACCTTGTACGCACTTGTACAACCTTGTACACACTTGTACAACCTTGTACACACTTGTTCAAGCTTGTACACACTTGTACAACCTTTTACAAACTTGTACACACTTGTACAAAATTGTACATTCTTGTACATACTTGTACACCCTTGTACACACTTGTACAAGCTTGTACAAACTTGTACAAGCTTGTACAAACTTGTACAAGCTTGTACACACTTGTACATGCTTGTACACACTTGTACACCCTTGTACAAACTTGTGCACCCTTGTACACTTTTGTACACCCTTGTACACATTTGTACAACCTTGTACAAACTTGTACACACTTGTACAAACTTGTACACACTTGTACAAACTTGTGTACACTTGTACAACCTTGTACACACTTGTACAACCTTGTACACACTTGTACAACCTTGTACACACTTGTACAACCTCGTACACACTTGTACAACCTTGTACACACTTGTACAACCTTGTACACAATTGTAAAACCTTGTACACACTTGTACAACCTTGTACACACTTGTACACCCTTGTACACACTTGTACAAAATTTTACATTCTTGTACATACTTGTACACCCTTGTACACACTTGTACAACCTTGTACAAACCTGTACACCCTTGTACACACTTGTACAAGCTTGTACACACTTGTACAAGGTTGTACACACTTGTACAAGCTTGTACACACTTGTACACCCTTGTACAAACTTGTGCACCCTAAAACACTTTTGTACACCCTTGTACACATTTGTACAACCTTGTACAAACTTAAACACACTTGTACAAACATGTACACACTTGAGCAACCTTGTACACACTTGTACAACCTTGTACACACTTGTACAAGCTTGTACACACTTGTACAACCTTGTACACACTTGTACAACCTTGTACACACTTGTACAACCTTGTACACACTTGTACAACCTTGTACACACTTGTACAACCTTGTACACACTTGTACAACCTTTTACACAATTGTAAAACCTTGTACACACTTGTACATTCTTGTACAAACTTGTACTTACTTGTACAACCTTGTACAAACTTGTACACACTTGTACAAACTTTTACATCCTTGTATACATTTGTACACCCTTGTACACACTTGTACAACCTTGTACAAACCTGTACACCCTTGTACACACTTGTACAAGCTTGTACACGATTGTACACCCTTGTACACACTTGTGCACCCTTGTACACACTTGTACACCCTTGTACACACATGTACAACCTTTTACAAACTTGTACACACTTGTACAAACTTGTACATTCTTGTACATACTTGTACACCCTTGTAAACACTTGTACAAAATTGTACAAACCTGTACACCCTTGTACACACTTGTACAAGCTTGTACACTCTTGTACAAGCTTGTACACACTTGTACACTCTTGTACAAACTTGTGCACCCTTGTACACTTTTGTACACCCTTGTATACATTTGTACAAACTTGTACAAACTTGTACACACTTGTACAAACTTGTACACACTTGTACAAACTTGTACACCCTTGTACACACTTGTACAACCTTGTACACACTTGTACAACCTTGTACAAACCTGTACACCCTTGTACACTCTTGTACAAGCTTGTACACGATTGTACACTCTTGTACACACTTGTGCAACCTTGTACACACTTGTACAACCTTGTACACACTTGTTCAAGCTTGTACACACTTGTACAACCTTGTACACACTTGTACAACCTTGTACACACTTGTACAACCTTTTACAAACTTGTACACACTTGTACAAAATTGTACATTCTTGTACATACTTGTACACCCTTGTACACACTTGTACAACCTTGTACAAACCTGTACACCCTTGTACACACTTGTACAAGCTTGTACACACTTGTACAAGCTTGTACACACTTGTACGCCCTTGTACAAACTTGTGCACCCTTGTACACTTTTGTACACCCTTGTACACATTTGTACAACCTTGTACAAACTTGTACACACTTGTACAAACTTGTACACACTTGTACAAACTTGTGTACACTTGTACAACCTTGTACACACTTGTACAACCTTGTACACACTTGTACAACCTTGTACACACTTGTACAACCTCGTACACACTTGTACAACCTTGTACACACTTGTACAACCTTGTACACAATTGTAAAACCTTGTACACACTTTTACAACCTTGTACACACTTGTACACCCTTGTACACACTTGTACAAAATTTTACATTCTTGTACATACTTGTACACCCTTGTACACACTTGTACAACCTTGTACAAACCTGTACACCCTTGTACACACTTGTACAAGCTTGTACACACTTGTACAAGCTTGTACACACTTGTACACCCTTGTACAAACTTGTGCACCCTTGAACACTTTTGTACACCCTTGTACACATTTGTACAACCTTGTACAAACTTAAACACACTTGTACAAACATGTACACACTTGAACAACCTTGTACACACTTGTACAAACCTTGTACACACTTGTACAAGCTTGTACACACTTGTACAACCTTGTACACACTTGTACAACCTTGTACACACTTGTACAAGCTTGTACACACTTGTACAACCTTGTACACACTTGTACAACCTTGTACAAACCTGTACACCCTTGTACACACTTGTACAAGCTTGTACACGATTGTACACCCTTGTACACACTTGTGCACCCTTGTACACACTTGTACACCCTTGTACACACTTGTACAACCTTTTACAAACTTGTACACACTTGTACAAACTTGTACATTCTTGTACATACTTGTACACCCTTGTAAACACTTGTACAACCTTGTACAAACCTGTACACCCTTGTACACACTTGTACAAGCTTGTACACACTTGTACAAGCTTGTACACACTTGTACACCCTTGTACAAACTTGTGCACCCTTGTACACTTTTGTACACCCTTGTATACATTTGTACAAACTTGTACAAACTTGTACACACTTGTACAAACTTGTACACACTTGTACAAACTTGTACACCCTTGTACACACTTGTACAACCTTGTACACACTTGTACAACCTTGTACAAACCTGTACACCCTTGTACACACTTGTACAAGCTTGTACACGATTGTACACTCTTGTACACACTTGTGCAACCTTGTACACACTTGTACAACCTTGTACACACTTGTACAACCTTGTACACACTTGTTCAAGCTTGTACACACTTGTACAACCTTGTACACACTTGTACACCCTTGTACACACTTGTACAACCTTTTACAAACTTGTACACACTTGTACAAAATTGTACATTCTTGTACATACTTGTACACCCTTGTACACACTTGTACACCCTTGTACACATTTGTACAAACTTGTACAAACTTGTACACACTTGTACAAACTTGTACACACTTATACAAACTTGTGTACACTTGTACAACCTTGTACACACTTGTACAACCTTGTACACACTTGTACAACCTTGTACACACTTGTACAACCTTGTACACACTTGTACAACCTTGTACACAATTGTAAAACCTTGTACACACGTGTACAACCTTGTACAAACTTGTACACACTTGTACAACCTTGTACACACTTGTACAACCTTGTACACACTTGTACAACCTCGTACACACTTGTACAACCTTGTACACACTTGTACAACCTTGTACACAATTGTAAAACCTTGTACACACTTGTACAACCTTGTACACACTTGTACACCCTTGTACACACTTGTACAAACTTTTACATTCTTGTACATACTTGTACACCCTTGTACACACTTGTACAACCTTGTACAAACCTGTACATCCTTGTACACACTTGTACAAGCTTGTACACACTTGTACACCCTTGTACAAACTTGTGCACCCTTGAACAATTTTGTACACCCTTGTACACATTTGTACAACCTTGTACACACTTGTACACCCTTGTACAAACTTGTGCACCCTTGAACACTTTTGTACACCCTTGTACACACTTGTACAACCTTGTACACACTTGTACAAACTTGTACACACTTGTACAACCTTGTACACACTTGTACAACCTTGTACACACTTGTACAAGCTTGTACACACTTGTACAACCTTGTACACACTTGTACAACCTTTTACACAATTGTAAAACCTTGTACACACTTGTACATTCTTGTACAAACTTGTACTTACTTGTACAACCTTGTACAAACTTGTACACACTTGTACAAACTTTTACATCCTTGTATACATTTGTACACCCTTGTACACACTTGTACAACCTTGTACAAACCTGTACACCCTTGTACACACTTGTACAAGCTTGTACACGATTGTACACCCTTGTACACACTTATGCACCCTTGTACACACTTGTACACCCTTGTACACACATGTACAACCTTTTACAAACTTGTACACACTTGTACAAACTTGTACATTCTTGTACATACTTGTACACCCTTGTAAACATTTGTACAAAATTGTACAAGACTGTACACCCTTGTACACACTTGTACAAGCTTGTACACACTTGTACAAGCTTGTACACACTTGTACACCCTTGTACAAACTTGTGCACCCTTGTACACTTTTGTACACCCTTGTATACATTTGTACAAACTTGTACAAACTTGTACACACTTGTACAAACTTGTACACACTTGTACAAACTTGTACACCCTTGTACACACTTGTACAACCTTGTACACACTTGTACAACCTTGTACAAACCTGTACACCCTTGTACACACTTGTACAACCTTGTACAAACCTGTACACCCTTGTACACACTTGTACAAGCTTGTACACGATTGTACACTCTTGTACACACTTGTGCAACCTTGTACACACTTGTACAACCTTGTACACACTTGTACAACCTTGTACACACTTGTTCAAGCTTGTACACACTTGTACAACCTTGTACACACTTGTACACCCTTGTACACACTTGTACAACCTTTTACAAACTTGTACACACTTGTACAAAATTGTACATTCTTGTACATACTTGTACACCCTTGTACACACTTGTACAACCTTGTACAAACCTGTACACCCTTGTACACACTTGTACAAGCTTGTACACACTTGTACACCCTTGTACAAACTTGTGCACCCTTGTACACTTTTGTACACCCTTGTACACATTTGTACAACCTTGTACAAACTTGTACACACTTGTACAAACTTGTACACACTTGTACACACTTGTGTACACTTGTACAACCTTGTACACACTTGTACAACCTTGTACACACTTGTACAAGCTTGTACACACTTGTACAACCTCGTACACACTTGTACAACCTTGTACACACTTGTACAACCTTGTACACAATTGTAAAACCTTGTACACACTTGTACAACCTTGTACACACTTGTACACCCTTGTACACACTTGTACAAAATTTTACATTCTTGTACATACTTGTACACCCTTGTACACACTTGTACAACCTTGTACAAACCCGTACACCCTTGTACACACTTGTACAAGCTTGTACACACTTGTACAAGCTTGTACACACTTGTACAAGCTTGTACACACTTGTACAAGCTTGTACACACTTGTACACCCTTGTACAAACTTGTGCACCCTTGAACACTTTTGTACACCCTTGTACACATTTGTACAACCTTGTACAAACTTAAACACACTTGTACAAACATGTACACACTTGAACAACCTTGTACACACTTGTACAACCTTGTACACACTTGTACAAGCTTGTACACACTTGTACAACCTTGTACACACTTGTACAACCTTGTACACACTTGTACAAGCTTGTACACACTTGTACAACCTTGTACACACTTGTACAACCTTTTACACAATTGTAAAACCTTGTACACACTTGTACATTCTTGTACAAACTTGTACACACTTGTACAAACTTTTACATCCTTGTATACATTTGTACACACTTGTACACACTTGTACAACCTTGTACAAACCTGTACACCCTTGTACACACTTGTACAAGCTTGTACACGATTGTACACCCTTGTACACACTTGTGCACCCTTGTACACACTTGTACACCCTTGTACACACATGTACAACCTTTTACAAACTTGTACACACTTGTACAAACTTGTACATTCTTGTACATACTTGTACACCCTTGTAAACACTTGTACAAAATTGTACAAACCTGTACACCCTTGTACACACTTGTACAAGCTTGTACACACTTGTACAAGCTTGTACACACTTGTACAAGCTTGTACACACTTGTACACCCTTGTACAAACTTGTGCACCCTTGTACACTTTTGTACACCCTTGTATACATTTGTACAAACTTGTACAAACTTGTACACACTTGTACAAACTTGTACACACTTGTACAAGATTGTACACCCTTGTACACACTTGTAAAACCTTGTACACACTTGTACAACCTTGTACAAACCTGTACACCCTTGTACACACTTGTACAAGCTTGTACACGATTGTACACTCTTGTACACACTTGTGCAACCTTGTACACACTTGTACAACCTTGTACACACTTGTACAACCTTGTACACACTTGTTCAAGCTTGTACACACTTGTACAACCTTGTACACACTTGTACACCCTTGTACACACTTGTACAACCTTTTACAAACTTGTACACACTTGTACAAAATTGTACATTCTTGTACATACTTGTACACCCTTGTACACACTTGTACAACCTTGTACAAACCTGTACACCCTTGTACACACTTGTACAAGCTTGTACACACTTGTACAAGCTTGTACACACTTGTACACCCTTGTACAAACTTGTGCACCCTTGTACACTTTTGTACACCCTTGTACACATTTGTACAACCTTGTACAAACTTGTACACACTTGTACAAACTTGTACACACTTGTACAAACTTGTGTACACTTGTACAACCTTGTACACACTTGTACAACCTTGTACACACTTGTACAACCTTGTACACACTTGTACAACCTTGTACACACTTGTACAACCTCGTACACACTTGTACAACCTTGTACACACTTGTACAACCTTGTACACAATTGTAAAACCTTGTACACACTTTTACAACCTTGTACACACTTGTACACCCTTGTACACACTTGTACAAAATTTTACATTCTTGTACATACTTGTACACCCTTGTACACACTTGTACAACCTTGTACAAACCTGTACACCCTTGTACACACTTGTACAAGCTTGTACACACTTGTACAAGCTTGTACACACTTGTACAAGCTTGTACACACTTGTACACCCTTGTACAAACTTGTGCACCCTTGAACACTTTTGTACACCCTTATACACTTTTGTACAACCTTGTACAAACTTAAACACACTTGTACAAACATGTACACACTTGAACAACCTTGTACACACTTGTACAAACCTTGTACACACTTGTACAAGCTTGTACACACTTGTACAACCTTGTACACACTTGTAAAACCTTGTACACACTTGTACAAGCTTGTACACACTTGTACAACCTTGTACACACTTGTACAACCTTGTACAAACCTGTACACCCTTGTACACACTTGTACAAGCTTGTACACGATTGTACACCCTTGTACACACTTGTGCACCCTTGTACACACTTGTACACCCTTTTACACACTTGTACAAGCTTGTACATACTTGTACACCCTTGTAAACACTTGTACAACCTTGTACAAACCTGTACAACCTGTACACCCACAAGTGTGTACAAGGTTGTACAAGTGTGTACAAGGTTGTACAAGTGTGTACGAGGTTGTACAAGTGTGTACAAGGTTGTACAAGTGTGTACAAGGTTGTACAAGTGTGTACAAGGTTGTATAAGTGTGTACAAGGTTGAAAAAGTGTGTACAAGGTTGTACAAGTGTGTACAAGGTTGTACAAGTGTGTACAAGGTTGTACAAGTGTGTACAAAGGTGTACAAGTGTGTACAAGGTTGTACAAGTGTGTACAAGGTTGTACAAGTGTGTACAAGGTTGTACAAGTGTGTACAAGGTTGTACAAGGTTGTACAATTGTGTACAAGGTTGTACAAGTGTGTACAAGGTTGTACAAGTGTGTACAAGGTTGTACAAGTGTGTACAAGGTTGTACAAGTGTGTACAAGGGTGTACAAAATTGTACAAGTGTTTACAAGTGTGTACAAGTTTGTACAAGTGTGTACAAGTTTGTACAAGGGTGTACAAAAGTGTACAAGGGTGCACAAGTTTGTACAAGGGTGTACAAGTGTGTACAAGCTTGTACAAGTGTGTACAAGCTTGTACAAGTGTGTACAAGCTTGTACAAGTGTGTACAAGGGTGTACAGGTTTGTACAAGGTTGTACAAGTGTTTACAAGGGTGTACAAGTGTGTATAAGGTTGTACAAGTGTGTACAAGGTTGTACAAGTGTGTACTAGGTTGTACAAGGTTGTACAATTGTGTACAAGGTTGTACAAGTGTGTACAAGGTTGTACAAGTGTGTACAAGGGTGTACAAGTTTGTACAAGTGTGTACAAGTTTGTACAATTGTGTACAAGTTTGTACAAGGTTGTACAGGTTTGTACAAGGTTGTACAAGTGTGTACAAGGGTGTACAAATGTGTACAAGGATGTAAAAGTTTGTACAAGTGTGTACAAGTTTGTACAAGGTTGTACAAGTAAGTACAAGTTTGTACAAGAATGTACAAGTGTGTACAAGGTTTTACAATTAATTGTGTAAAAGGTTGTACAAGTGTTTACAAGGTTGTACAAGTGTGTACAAGCTTGTACAAGTGTGTACAAGGTTGTACAAGTGTGTACAAGGTTGTACAAGTGTGTACAAGGTTGTACAAGTGTGTACAAGGTTGTACAAGTGTGTACAAGGTTGTACAAGTGTGTACAAGGTTGTACAAGTGTGTACAAGGTTGTACAAGTGTGTACAAGGTTGTACAAGTGTGTACAAGGTTGTACAAGTGTGTACAAGGGTGCACAAGTGTGTACAAGGGTGTACAATCGTGTACAAGCTTGTACAAGTTTTTACAAGGTTGTACAAGTGTGTACAAGGTTGTACAAGTGTGTACAAGGTTGTACAAGTGTGTACAAGGTTGTACAAGTGTGTACAAGGTTGTACAAGTGTGTACAAAGGTGTACAAGTGTGTACAAGGTTGTACAAGTGTGTACAAGGTTGTACAAGTGTGTACATGGTTGTACAAGGTTGTACAATTGTGTACATGGTTGTACAAGGTTGTACAATTGTGTACAAGGTTGTACAAGTGTGTACAAGGTTGTACAAGTGTGTACAAGGGTGTACAAGTTTGTACAAGTGTGTACAAGTTTGTACAAGTGTGTACAAGTTTGTACAAGGTTGTACAAATTAATACAAGGGTGTACAAAAGTGTACAAGGGTGCACAAGTTTGTACAAGGGTGTACAAGTGTGTACAAGCTTGTACAAGTGTGTACAAGCTTGTACAAGTGTGTACAAGCTTGTACAAGTGTGTACAAGGGTGTACAGGTTTGTACAAGGTTGTACAAGTGTTTTCAAGGGTGTACAAAAGAATGTACAAGTTTGTACAAGTGTGTACAAGTTTGTAAAAGGTTGTACAAGTGTGTACAAGGGTGTACAAGTGTGTACAATGGTGCACAAGTGTGTACAAGGGTGTACAATCGTGTACAAGCTTGTACAAGTGTGTACAAGGGTGTACAGGTTTGTACAAGGTTGTACAAGTGTGTACAAGGGTGTACAAATGTGTACAAGGCTGTAAAAGTTTGTACAAGTGTGTACAAGTTTGTACAAGGTTGTACAAGTAAGTACAAGTTTGTACAAGAATGTACAAGTGTGTACAAGGTTTTACAATTGTGTAAAAGGTTGTACAAGTGTGTACAAGGTTGTACAAGTGTGTACAAGGTTGTACAAGTGTGTACAAGCTTGTACAAGTGTGTACAAGGTTGTACAAGTGTGTACAAGGTTGTACAAGTGTGTACAAGGTTGTACAAGTGTGTACAAGGTTGTACAAGTGTGTACAAGGTTGTACAAGTGTGTACAAGTTTGTACAAGTGTGTACAAGTTTGTACAAGGTTGTACAAATGTGTACAAGGGTGTACAAAAGTGTACAAGGGTGCACAAGTTTGTACAAGGGTGTACAAGTGTGTACAAGCTTGTACAAGGGTTTACAGGTTTGTACAAGGTTGAACAAGTGTGTACAAGGGTGTACAAAAGTGTACAAGGGTGCACAAGTTTGTACAAGGGTGTACAAGTGTGTACAAGCTTGTACAAGTGTGTAAAAGCTTGTACAAGGGTTTACAGGTTTGTACAAGGTTGTACAAGTGTGTACAAGGTTGTACAAGTATGTACAAGAATGTACAAGTTTGTACAAGTGTGTACAAGTTTGTAAAAGGTTGTACAAGTGTGTACAAGGGTGTACAAATGTGTACAAGGATGTAAAAGTGTGTACAAGTGTGTACAAGTTTGTACAAGGTTGTACAAGTGTGTACAAGTTTGTACAAGGTTGTACAAATTTGAACAAGTGTGTACAAGGTTGTACAAGTGTGTACAAGGGTGTACAAGTTTGTACAAGTGTGTACAAGTTTGTACAAGGTTGTACACGTGTGTACAAGGTTTTACAATTGTGTACAAGGTTGTACAAGTTTGTACAAGGTTGTACAAGTGTGTACAAGGTTGTACAAGTGTGTACAAGGTTGTACAAGTGTGTACAAGGTTGTACAAGTGTACACAAGTTTGTACAAGTGTGTACAAGTTTGTACAAGTGTGTACAAGTTTGTACAAGTTTGTACAAATGTGTACAAGGGTGTACGAAAGTGTACAAGGGTGCACAAGTTTGTACAAGGGTGTACAAGTGTGTACAAGGGTGTACAAGTATGTACAAGAATGTACAATTTTGTACAAGTGTGTACAAGTTTGTAAAAGGTTGTACAAGTGTGTACAAGGGTGTACAAGTGTGTACAAGGTTGTACAAGTGTGTACAAGCTTGAACAAGTGTGTACAAGGTTGTACAAGTGTGTACAAGGTTGTACAAGTGTGTACAAGGTTGCACAAGTGTGTACAAGAGTGTACAATCGTGTACAAGCTTGTACAAGTGTGTACTTGGGTGTACAGGTTTGTACAAGGTTGTACAAGTGTGTACAAGGTTGTACAAGTGTGTACAAGGTTGTACAAGTGTGTACAAGGGTGTACACGTTTGTACAAGTGTGTACAAGTTTGTACAAGTGTGTACAAGTTTGTACAAGTTTGTACAAATGTATACAAGGGTGTACAAACGTGTACAAGGGTGCACAAGTTTGTACAAGGGTGTACAAGTGTGTACAAGCTTGTACAAGTGTGTACAAGCTTGTACAAGTGTGTACAAGGGTGTACAGGTTTGTACAAGGTTGTACAAGTGTTTACAAGGGTGTACAAGTATGTACAAGAATGTACAAGTTTGTACAAGTGTGTACAAGTTTGTAAAAGGTTGTACAAGTGTGTACAAGGGTGTACAAGTGTGTACAAGGGTGCACAAGTGTGTACAAGGGTGTACAATCGTGTACAAGCTTGTACAAGTGTGTACAAGGGTGTACAGGTTTGTACAAGGTTGTACAAGTGTGTACAAGGTTGTACAAGTGTGTACAAGGTTGTACAAGTGTGTACAAGCTTGTACAAGTGTGTACAAGGTTGTACAAGTGTGTACAAGGTTGTACAAGTGTGTACAAGGTTTGTACAAGTGTGTACAAGGTTGTTCAAGTGTGTACATGTTTGTACAAGTGTGTTTAAGTTTGTACAAGGTTGTACAAATGTGTACAAGGGTGTACAAAAGTGTTCAAGGGTGCACAAGTTTGTACAAGTGTGTACAAGGGTGTACAAGTATGTACAAGAATGTAAAATTTTGTACAAGTGTGTACAAGGGTGTACAAGTTTGTACAAGGTTGTAAAAGTGTGTACAAGGTTTTACAATTGTGTACAAGGTTGTACAAGTGTGTACAAGAATGTACAAGTGTGTACGAGGTTGTACAAGTGTGTACAAGGTTGTACAAGTGTGTACAAGGTTGTACAAGTGTGTAAAGGTTGTACAAGTGTGTACAAGGTTGTACAAGTGTACACAAGTTTGTACAAGGTTGTACAAATGTGTACAAGGGTGTACAAAAGTGTACAAGGGTGCACAAGTTTGTACAAGGGTGTACAAGTGTGTACAAGCTTGTACAAGTGTGTACAAGCTTGTACAAGTGTGTACAAGGGTGTACAGGTTTGTACAAGGTTGTACAAGTGTGTACAAGGGTGTACAAGTATGTACAAGAATGTACAATTTTGTACAAGTGTGTACAAGTTTGTAAAAGGTTGTACAAGTGTGTACAAGGGTGTACAAGTGTGTACAAGGTTGTACAAGTGTGTACAAGCTTGAACAAGTGTGTACAAGGTTGTACAAGTGTGTACAAGGTTGTACAAGTGTGTACAAGGTTGCACAAGTGTGTACAAGAGTGTACAATCGTGTACAAGCTTGTACAAGTGTGTACAAGGGTGTACAGGTTTGTACAAGGTTGTACAAGTGTGTACAAGGTTGTACAAGTGTGTACAAGGGTGTACAAGTTTGTACAAGTGTGTACAAGGTTGTACAAGTGTGTACGAGGTTGTACAAGTGTGTACAAGGTTGTACAAGTGTGTACAAGGTTGTACAAGTGTGTACAAGGTTGTATAAGTGTGTACAAGGTTGAAAAAGTGTGTACAAGGTTGTACAAGTGTGTACAAGGTTGTACAAGTGTGTACAAGGTTGTACAAGTGTGTACAAAGGTGTACAAGTGTGTACAAGGTTGTACAAGTGTGTACAAGGTTGTACAAGTGTGTACAAGGTTGTACAAGTGTGTACAAGGTTGTACAAGGTTGTACAATTGTGTACAAGGTTGTACAAGTGTGTACAAGGTTGTACAAGTGTGTACAAGGTTGTACAAGTGTGTACAAGGTTGTACAAGTGTGTACAAGGGTGTACAAAATTGTACAAGTGTTTACAAGTGTGTACAAGTTTGTACAAGTGTGTACAAGTTTGTACAAGGGTGTACAAAAGTGTACAAGGGTGCACAAGTTTGTACAAGGGTGTACAAGTGTGTACAAGCTTGTACAAGTGTGTACAAGCTTGTACAAGTGTGTACAAGCTTGTACAAGTGTGTACAAGGGTGTACAGGTTTGTACAAGGTTGTACAAGTGTTTACAAGGGTGTACAAGTGTGTATAAGGTTGTACAAGTGTGTACAAGGTTGTACAAGTGTGTACTAGGTTGTACAAGGTTGTACAATTGTGTACAAGGTTGTACAAGTGTGTACAAGGTTGAACAAGTGTGTACAAGGTTGTACAAGTGTGTACAAGGGTGTACAAGTTTGTACAAGTGTGTACAAGTTTGTACAATTGTGTACAAGTTTGTACAAGGTTGTACAGGTTTGTACAAGGTTGTACAAGTGTGTACAAGGGTGTACAAATGTGTACAAGGATGTAAAAGTTTGTACAAGTGTGTACAAGTTTGTACAAGGTTGTACAAGTAAGTACAAGTTTGTACAAGAATGTACAAGTGTGTACAAGGTTTTACAATTAATTGTGTAAAAGGTTGTACAAGTGTGTACAAAGGTGTACAAGTGTGTACAAGGTTGTACAAGTGTGTACAAGGTTGTACAAGTGTGTACATGGTTGTACAAGGTTGTACAATTGTGTACAAGGTTGTACAAGTGTGTACAAGGTTGTACAAGTGTGTACAAGGGTGTACAAGTTTGTACAAGTGTGTACAAGTTTGTACAAGTGTGTACAAGTTTGTACAAGGTTGTACAAATTAATACAAGGGTGTACAAAAGTGTACAAGGGTGCACAAGTTTGTACAAGGGTGTACAAGTGTGTACAAGCTTGTACAAGTGTGTACAAGCTTGTACAAGTGTGTACAAGCTTGTACAAGTGTGTACAAGGGTGTACAGGTTTGTACAAGGTTGTACAAGTGTTTACAAGGGTGTACAAAAGAATGTACAAGTTTGTACAAGTGTGTACAAGTTTGTAAAAGGTTGTACAAGTGTGTACAAGGGTGTACAAGTGTGTACAATGGTGCACAAGTGTGTACAAGGGTGTACAATCGTGTACAAGCTTGTACAAGTGTGTACAAGGGTGTACAGGTTTGTACAAGGTTGTACAAGTGTGTACAAGGGTGTACAAATGTGTACAAGGCTGTAAAAGTTTGTACAAGTGTGTACAAGTTTGTACAAGGTTGTACAAGTAAGTACAAGTTTGTACAAGAATGTACAAGTGTGTACAAGGTTTTACAATTGTGTAAAAGGTTGTACAAGTGTGTACAAGGTTGTACAAGTGTGTACAAGGTTGTACAAGTGTGTACAAGCTTGTACAAGTGTGTACAAGCTTGTACAAGTGTGTACAAGGTTGTACAAGTGTGTACAAGGTTGTACAAGTGTGTACAAGGTTGTACAAGTGTGTACAAGGTTGTACAAGTGTGTACAAGGTTGTACAAGTGTGTACAAGGTTGTACAAGTGTGTACAAGTTTGTACAAGTGTGTACAAGTTTGTACAAGGTTGTACAAATGTGTACAAGGGTGTACAAAAGTGTACAAGGGTGCACAAGTTTGTACAAGGGTGTACAAGTGTGTACAAGCTTGTACAAGGGTTTACAGGTTTGTACAAGGTTGAACAAGTGTGTACAAGGGTGTACAAAAGTGTACAAGGGTGCACAAGTTTGTACAAGGGTGTACAAGTGTGTACAAGCTTGTACAAGTGTGTAAAAGCTTGTACAAGGGTTTACAGGTTTGTACAAGGTTGTACAAGTGTGTACAAGGTTGTACAAGTATGTACAAGAATGTACAAGTTTGTACAAGTGTGTACAAGTTTGTAAAAGGTTGTACAAGTGTGTACAAGGGTGTACAAATGTGTACAAGGATGTAAAAGTGTGTACAAGTGTGTACAAGTTTGTACAAGGTTGTACAAGTGTGTACAAGTTTGTACAAGGTTGTACAAATTTGAACAAGTGTGTACAAGGTTGTACAAGTGTGTACAAGGGTGTACAAGTTTGTACAAGTGTGTACAAGTTTGTACAAGGTTGTACACGTGTGTACAAGGTTTTACAATTGTGTACAAGGTTGTACAAGTTTGTACAAGGTTGTACAAGTGTGTACAAGGTTGTACAAGTGTGTACAAGGTTGTACAAGTGTGTACAAGGTTGTACAAGTGTACACAAGTTTGTACAAGTGTGTACAAGTTTGTACAAGTGTGTACAAGTTTGTACAAGTTTGTACAAATGTGTACAAGGGTGTACGAAAGTGTACAAGGGTGCACAAGTTTGTACAAGGGTGTACAAGTGTGTACAAGGGTGTACAAGTATGTACAAGAATGTACAATTTTGTACAAGTGTGTACAAGTTTGTAAAAGGTTGTACAAGTGTGTACAAGGGTGTACAAGTGTGTACAAGGTTGTACAAGTGTGTACAAGCTTGAACAAGTGTGTACAAGGTTGTACAAGTGTGTACAAGGTTGTACAAGTGTGTACAAGGTTGCACAAGTGTGTACAAGAGTGTACAATCGTGTACAAGCTTGTACAAGTGTGTACTTGGGTGTACAGGTTTGTACAAGGTTGTACAAGTGTGTACAAGGTTGTACAAGTGTGTACAAGGTTGTACAAGTGTGTACAAGGGTGTACACGTTTGTACAAGTGTGTACAAGTTTGTACAAGTGTGTACAAGTTTGTACAAGTTTGTACAAATGTATACAAGGGTGTACAAACGTGTACAAGGGTGCACAAGTTTGTACAAGGGTGTACAAGTGTGTACAAGCTTGTACAAGTGTGTACAAGCTTGTACAAGTGTGTACAAGGGTGTACAGGTTTGTACAAGGTTGTACAAGTGTTTACAAGGGTGTACAAGTATGTACAAGAATGTACAAGTTTGTACAAGTGTGTACAAGTTTGTAAAAGGTTGTACAAGTGTGTACAAGGGTGTACAAGTGTGTACAAGGGTGCACAAGTGTGTACAAGGGTGTACAATCGTGTACAAGCTTGTACAAGTGTGTACAAGGGTGTACAGGTTTGTACAAGGTTGTACAAGTGTGTACAAGGTTGTACAAGTGTGTACAAGGTTGTACAAGTGTGTACAAGCTTGTACAAGTGTGTACAAGGTTGTACAAGTGTGTACAAGGTTGTACAAGTGTGTACAAGGTTTGTACAAGTGTGTACAAGGTTGTTCAAGTGAGTACATGTTTGTACAAGTGTGTTTAAGTTTGTACAAGGTTGTACAAATGTGTACAAGGGTGTACAAAAGTGTTCAAGGGTGCACAAGTTTGTACAAGTGTGTACAAGGGTGTACAAGTATGTACAAGAATGTAAAATTTTGTACAAGTGTGTACAAGGGTGTACAAGTTTGTACAAGGTTGTAAAAGTGTGTACAAGGTTTTACAATTGTGTACAAGGTTGTACAAGTGTGTACAAGAATGTACAAGTGTGTACGAGGTTGTACAAGTGTGTACAAGGTTGTACAAGTGTGTACAAGGTTGTACAAGTGTGTACAAGGTTGTACAAGTGTGTACAAGGTTGTACAAGTGTACACAAGTTTGTACAAGGTTGTACAAATGTGTACAAGGGTGTACAAAAGTGTACAAGGGTGCACAAGTTTGTACAAGGGTGTACAAGTGTGTACAAGCTTGTACAAGTGTGTACAAGCTTGTACAAGTGTGAACAAGGGTGTACAGGTTTGTACAAGGTTGTACAAGTGTGTACAAGGGTGTACAAGTATGTACAAGAATGTACAATTTTGTACAAGTGTGTACAAGTTTGTAAAAGGTTGTACAAGTGTGTACAAGGGTGTACAAGTGTGTACAAGGTTGTACAAGTGTGTACAAGCTTGAACAAGTGTGTACAAGGTTGTACAAGTGTGTACAAGGTTGTACAAGTGTGTACAAGGTTGCACAAGTGTGTACAAGAGTGTACAATCGTGTACAAGCTTGTACAAGTGTGTACAAGGTTGTACAGGTTTGTACAAGGTTGTACAAGTGTGTACAAGGTTGTACAAGTGTGTACAAGGGTGTACAAGTTTGTACAAGTGTGTACAAGTTTGTACAAGTGTGTACAAGCTTGTACAAGTGTGTACAAGGGTGTACAGGTTTGTACAAGGTTGTACAAGTGTGTACAAGGGTGTACAAGTATGTACAAGAATGTACAATTTTGTACAAGTGTGTACAAGTTTGTAAAAGGTTGTACAAGTGTGTACAAGGGTGTACAAGTGTGTACAAGGTTGTACAAGTGTGTACAAGCTTGAACAAGTGTGTACAAGGTTGTACAAGTGTGTACAAGGTTGTACAAGTGTGTACAAGGTTGCACAAGTGTGTACAAGAGTGTACAATCGTGTACAAGCTTGTACAAGTGTGTACAAGGGTGTACAGGTTTGTACAAGGTTGTACAAGTGTGTACAAGGTTGTACAAGTGTGTACAAGGGTGTACAAGTTTGTACAAGTGTGTACAAGTTTGTACAAGTGTGTACAAGTTTGTACAAGTTTGTACAAATGTATACAAGGGTGTACAAAAGTGTACAAGGGTGCACAAGTTTGTACAAGGGTGTACAAGTGTGTACAAGGGTGTACAAGTATGTACAAGAATGTACAATTTTGTACAAGTGTGTACAAGTTTGTAAAAGGTTGTACAAGTGTGTACAAGGTTGTACAAGTGTGTACATGGTTGTACAAGGTTGTACAATTGTGTACAAGGTTGTACAAGTGTGTACAAGGTTGTACAAGTGTGTACAAGGGTGTACAAGTTTGTACAAGTGTGTACAAGTTTGTACAAGTGTGTACAAGGGTGTACAAGTTTGTACAAGTGTGTACAAGTTTGTACAAGTGTGTACAAGTTTGTACAAGTTTGTACAAATGTATACAAGGGTGTACAAAAGTGTACAAGGGTGTACAGGTTTGTACAAGGTTGTACAAGTGTGTACAAGGGTGTACAAGTATGTACAAGAATGTACAATTTTGTACAAGTGTGTACAAGTTTGTAAAAGGTTGTACAAGTGTGTACAAGGGTGTACAAGTGTGTACAAGGTTGTACAAGTGTGTACAAGCTTGAACAAGTGTGTACAAGGTTGTACAAGTGTGTACAAGGTTGTACAAGTGTGTACAAGGTTGCACAAGTGTGTACAAGAGTGTACAATCGTGTACAAGCTTGTACAAGTGTGTACAAGGGTGTACAGGTTTGTACAAGGTTGTACAAGTGTGTACAAGGTTGTACAAGTGTGTACAAGGGTGTACAAGTTTGTACAAGTGTGTACAAGTTTGTACAAGTGTGTACAAGTTTGTACAAGTTTGTACAAATGTATACAAGGGTGTACAAAAGTGTACAAGGGTGCACAAGTTTGTACAAGGGTGTACAAGTGTGTACAAGCTTGTACAAGTGTGTACAAGCTTGTACAAGTGTGTACAAGGGTGTACAGGTTTGTACAATTTTGTACAAGTGTTTACAAGAGTGTACAAGTATGTACAAGAATGTACAAGTTTGTACAAGTGTGTACAAGTTTGTAAAAGGTTGTACATGTGTGTACAAGGGTGTACAAGTGTGTACAAGGGTGCACAAGTGTGTACAAGGGTGTACAATCGTGTACAAGCTTGTACAAGTGTGTACAAGGGTGTACAGGTTTGTACAAGGTTGTACAAGTGTGTACAAGGGTGTACAAATGTATACAAGGATGTAAAAGTTTGTACAAGTGTGTACAAGTTTGTACAAGGTTGTACAAGTAAGTACAAGTTTGTACAAGAATGTACAAGTGTGTACAAGGTTTTACAATTGTGTAAAAGGTTGTACAAGTGTGTACAAGGTTGTACAAGTGTGTACAAGCTTGTAGAAGTGTGTACAAGGTTGTACATGTACGTACAAGGTTGTACAAGTGTGTACAAGCTTGTACAAGTGTGTACAAGGTTATACAAGTGTGTACAAGGTTGTTCAAGTGTGTACATGTTTGTACAAGTGTGTTTAAGTTTGTACAAGGTTGTACAAATGTGTACAAGGGTGTACAAAAGTGTTCAAGGGTGCACAAGTTTGTACAAGGGTGTACAAGTGTGTACAAGCTTGTACAAGCTTGTACAAGTGTGTACAAGCTTGTACAAGTGTGTACAAGGGTGTACAGGTTTGTACAAGGTTGTACAAGTGTGTACAAGGGTGTACAAGTATGTACAAGAATGTAAAATTTTGTACAAGTGTGTACAAGGGTGTACAAGTGTGTACAAGGTTGTACAAGTGTGTACAAGGTTTTACAATTGTGTACAAGGTTGTACAAGTGTGTACAAGGTTGTACAAGTGTGTACGAGGTTGTACAAGTGTGTACAAGGTTGTACAAGTGTGTACAAGGTTGTCCAAGTGTGTACAAGGTTGTACAAGTGTACACAAGTTTGTACAAGTGTGTACAAGTTTGTACAAGTGTGTACAAGTTTGTACAAGGTTGTACAAATGTGTACAAGGTTGTACAAATGTGTACAAGGGTGTACAAAAGTGTACAAGGGTGCACAAGTTTGTACAAGGGTGTACAAGTGTGAACAAGCTTGTACAAGTGTGTACAAGCTTGTACAAGTGTGTACAAGCTTGTGCAAGTGTGTACAAGGGTGTACAGGTTTGTACAAGGTTGTACAAGTGTGTACAAGGGTGTACAAGCTTGTGCAAGTGTGTACAAGGGTGTACAGGTTTGTACAAGTTTGTAAAAGGTTGTACAAGTGTGTACAAGGGTGTACAAGTGTGTACAAGGTTGTACAAGTGTGTACAAGGTTGTACAAGTGTGTACAAGCTTGAACAAGTGTGTACAAGGTTGTACAAGTGTGTACAAGGTTGTACAAGTGTGTACAAGGTTGTACAAGTGTGTACAAGGTTGCACAAGTGTGTACAAGAGTGTACAATCGTGTACAAGCTTGTACAAGTGTGTACAAGGGTGTACAGGTTTGTACAAGGTTGTACAAGTGTGTACAAGGTTGTACAAGTGTGTACAAGGGTGTACAAGTTTGTACAAATGTGTACAAGTTTGTACAAGTGTGTACAAGTTTGTACAAGTTTGTACAAATGTATACAAGGGTGTACAAAAGTGTACAAGGGTGCACAAGTTTGTACAAGGGTGTACAAGTGTGTACAAGCTTGTACAAGTGTGTACAAGCTTGTACAAGTGTGTACAAGGGTGTACAGGTTTGTACAATTTTGTACAAGTGTTTACAAGGGTGTACAAGTATGTACAAGAATGTACAAGTTTGTACAAGTGTGTACAAGTTTGTAAAAGGTTGTACATGTGTGTACAAGGGTGTACAAGTGTGTACAAGGGTGCACAAGTGTGTACAAGGGTGTACAATCGTGTACAAGCTTGTACAAGTGTGTACAAGGGTGTACAGGTTTGTACAAGGTTGTACAAGTGTGTACAAGGGTGTACAAATGTATACAAGGATGTAAAAGTTTGTACAAGTGTGTACAAGTTTGTACAAGGTTGTACAAGTAAGTACAAGTTTGTACAAGAATGTACAAGTGTGTACAAGGTTTTACAATTGTGTAAAAGGTTGTACAAGTGTGTACAAGGTTGTACAATTGTGTACAAGGTTGTACAAGTGTGTACAAGGTTGTACAAGTGTGTACAAGGTTGTACAAGTGTGTACAAGGTTGAACAGGTGTGTACAAGGTTGTTCAAGTGTGTACATGTTTGTACAAGTGTGTTTAAGTTTGTACAAGGTTGTACAAATGTGTACAAGGGTGTACACAAGTGTTCAAGGGTGCACAAGTTTGTACAAGGGTGTACAAGTCTGTACAAGCTTGTACAAGTGTGTACAAGCTTGTACAAGTGTGTACAAGGGTGTACAGGTTTGTACAAGGTTGTACAAGTGTGTACAAGGGTGTACAAGTATGTACAAGAATGTAAAATTTTGTACAAGTGTGTACAAGGGTGTACAAGTGTGTACAAGGTTGTAAAAGTGTGTACAAGGTTTTACAATTGTGTACAAGGTTGTACAAGTGTGTACAAGGTTGTACAAGTGTGTACGAGGTTGTACAAGTGTGTACAAGGTTGTACAAGTGTGTACAAGGTTGTACAAGTGTGTACAAGGTTGTACAAGTGTACACAAGTTTGTACAAGTGTGTACAAGTTTGTACAAGTGTGTACAAGTTTGTACAAGGTTGTACAAATGTGTACAAGGGTGTACAAAAGTGTACAAGGGTGCACAAGTTTGTACAAGGGTGTACAAAAGTGTACAAGCTTGTACAAGTGTGTACAAGGGTGTACAGGTTTGTACAAGGTTGTACAAGTGTGTACAAGGGTGTACAAGTATGTACAAGAATGTACAATTTTGTACAAGTGTGTACAAGTTTGTAAAAGGTTGTACAAGTGTGTACAAGGGTGTACAAGTGTGTACAAGGTTGTACAAGTGTGTACAAGCTTGAACAAGTGTGTACAAGGTTGTACAAGTGTGTACAAGGTTGTACAAGTGTGTACAAGGTTGCACAAGTGTGTACAAGAGTGTACAATCGTGTACAAGCTTGTACAAGTGGGACAAGGGTGTACAGGTTAGTACAAGGTTGTACAAGTGTGTACAAGGTTGTACAAGTGTGTACAAGGGTGTACAAGTTTGTACAAGTGTGTACAAGTTTGTACAAGTGTGTACAAGTTTGTACAAGTTTGTACAAATGTATACAAGGGTGTACAAAAGTGTACAAGGGTGCACAAGTTTGTACAAGGGTGTACAAGTGTGTACAAGCTTGTACAAGTGTGTACAAGCTTGTACAAGTGTGTACAAGGGTGTACAGGTTTGTACAATTTTGTACAAGTGTTTACAAGGGTGTACAAGTATGTACAAGAATGTACAAGTTTGTACAAGTGTGTACAAGCTTGTAAAAGGTTGTACATGTGTGTACAAGGGTGTACAAGTGTGTACAAGGGTGCACAAGTGTGTACAAGGGTGTACAATCGTGTACAAGCTTGTACAAGTGTGTACAAGGGTGTACAGGTTTGTACAAGGTTGTACAAGTGTGTACAAGGGTGTACAAATGTATACAAGGATGTAAAAGTTTTTACAAGTGTGTACAAGTTTGTACAAGGTTGTACAAGTAAGTACAAGTTTGTACAAGAATGTACAAGTGTGTACAAGGTTTTACAATTGTGTAAAAGGTTGTACAAGTGTGTACAAGGTTGTACAAGTGTGTACAAGCTTGTACAAGTGTGTACAAGGTTGTACAAGTGTGTACAAGGTTGTACAAGTGTGTACAAGCTTGTACAAGTGTGTACAAGGTTGTACAAGTGTGTACAAGGTTGTTCAAGTGTGTACATGTTTGTACAAGTGTGTTTAAGTTTGTACAAGGTTGTACAAATGTGTACAAGGGTGTACAAAAGTGTTCAAGGGTGCACAAGTTTGTACAAGGGTGTACAAGTGTGTACAAGCTTGTACAAGTGTGTACAAGCTTGTACAAGTGTGTACAAGCTTGTACAAGTGTGTAAAAGGGTGTACAGGTTTGTACAAGGTTGTACAAGTGTGTACAAGGGTGTACAAGTATGTACAAGAATGTAAAATTTTGTACAAGTGTGTACAAGGGTGTACAAGTGTGTACAAGGTTGTACAAGTGTGTACAAGGTTTTACAATTGTGTACAAGGTTGTACAAGTGTGTACAAGGTTGTACAAGTGTGTACGAGGTTGTACAAGTGTGTACAAGGTTGTACAAGTGTGTACAAGGTTGTACAAGTGTGTACAAGGTTGTACAAGTGTACACAAGTTTGTACAAGTGTGTACAAGTTTGTACAAGTGTGTACAAGTTTGTACAAGGTCGTACAAATGTGTACAAGGGTGTACAAAAGTGTACAAGGGTGCACAAGTTTGTACAAGGGTGTACAAGTGTGTACAAGCTTGTACAAGTGTGTACAAGCTTGTACAAGTGTGTACAAGGGTGTACAGGTTTGTACAAGGTTGTACAAGTGTGTACAAGGGTGTACAAGTATGTACAAGAATGTACAATTTTGTACAAGTGTGTACAAGTTTGTAAAAGGTTGTACAAGTGTGTACAAGGGTGTAAAAGTGTGTACAAGGTTGTACAAGTGTGTACAAGCTTGAACAAGTGTGTACAAGGTTGTACAAGTGTGTACAAGGTTGTACAAGTGTGTACAAGGTTGTACAAGTGTGTACAAGGTTGCACAAGTGTGTACAAGAGTGTACAATCGTGTACAAGCTTGTACAAGTGTGTACAAGGGTGTACAGGTTTGTACAAGGTTGTACAAGTGTGTACAAGGTTGTACAAGTGTGTACAAGGGTGTACAAGTTTGTACAAGTGTGTACAAGTTTGTACAAGTTTGTACAAGTTTGTACAAATGTATACAAGGGTGTACAAAAGTGTACAAGGGTGCACAAGTTTGTACAAGGGTGTACAAGTGTGTACAAGCTTGTACAAGTGTGTACAAGCTTGTACAAGTGTGTACAAGGGTGTACAGGTTTGTACAATTTTGTACAAGTGTTTACAAGGGTGTACAAGTATGTACAAGAATGTACAAGTTTGTACAAGTGTGTACAAGTTTGTAAAAGGTTGTACATGTGTGTACAAGGGTGTACAAGTGTGTACAAGGGTGCACAAGTGTGTACAAGGGTGTACAATCGTGTACAAGCTTGTACAAGTGTGTACAAGGGTGTACAGGTTTGTACAAGGTTGTACAAGTGTGTACAAGGGTGTACAAATGTATACAAGGATGTAAAAGTTTGTACAAGTGTGTACAAGTTTGTACAAGGTTGTACAAGTAAGTACAAGTTTGTACAAGAATGTACAAGTGTGTACAAGGTTTTACAATTGTGTAAAAGGTTGTACAAGTGTGTACAAGGTTGTACAAGTGTGTACAAGCTTGTACAAGTGTGTACAAGGTTGTACAAGTGTGTACAAGGTTGTACAAGTGTGTACAAGCTTGTACAAGTGTGTACAAGGTTGTACAAGTGTGTACAAGGTTGTTCAAGTCTGTACATGTTTGTACAAGTGTGTTTAAGTTTGTACAAGGTTGTACAAATGTGTACAAGGGTGTACAAAAGTGTTCAAGGGTGCACAAGTTTGTACAAGGGTGTACAAGTGTGTACAAGCTTGTACAAGTGTGTACAAGCTTGTACAAGTGTGTACAAGGGTGTACAGGTTTGTACAAGGTTGTACAAGTGTGTACAAGGGTGTACAAGTATGTACAAGAATGTAAAATTTTGTACAAGTGTGTACAAGGGTGTACAAGTGTGTACAAGGGTGTACAAGTGTGTACAAGGTTGTACAAGTGTGTACAAGGTTTTACAATTGTGTACAAGGTTGTACAAGTGTGTACAAGGTTGTACAAGTGTGTACGAGGCTGTACAAGTGTGTACAAGGTTGTACAAGTGTGTACAAGGTTGTACAAGTGTGTACAAGGTTGTACAAGTGTACACAAGTTTGTACAAGTGTGTACAAGTTTGTACAAGTGTGTACAAGTTTGTACAAGGTTGTACAAATGTGTACAAGGGTGTACAAAAGTGTACAAGGGTGCACAAGTTTGTACAAGGGTGTACAAGTGTGTACAAGCTTGTACAAGTGTGTACAAGCTTGTACAAGTGTGTACAAGGGTGTACAGGTTTGTACAAGGTTGTACAAGTGTGTACAAGGGTGTACAAGTATGTACAAGAATGTACAATTTTGTACAAGTGTGTACAAGTTTGTAAAAGGTTGTACAAGTGTGTACAAGGGTGTACAAGTGTGTACAAGGTTGTACAAGTGTGTACAAGCTTGAACAAGTGTGTACAAGGTTGTACAAGTGTGTACAAGGTTGTACAAGTGTGTACAAGGTTGCACAAGTGTGTACAAGAGTGTACAATCGTGTACAAGCTTGTACAAGTGTGTACAAGGGTGTACAGGTTTGTACAAGGTTGTACAAGTGTGTACAAGGTTGTACAAGTGTGTACAAGGGTGTACAAGTTTGTACAAGTGTGTACAAGTTTGTACAAGTGTGTACAAGTTTGTACAAGTTTGTACAAATGTATACAAGGGTGTACAAAAGTGTACAAGGGTGCACAAGTTTGTACAAGGGTGTACAAGTGTGTACAAGCTTGTACAAGTGTGTACAAGCTTGTACAAGTGTGTACAAGGGTGTACAGGTTTGTACAATTTTGTACAAGTGTTTACAAGGGTGTACAAGTATGTACAAGAATGTACAAGTTTGTACAAGTGTGTACAAGTTTGTAAAAGGTTGTACATGTGTGTACAAGGGTGTACAAGTGTGTACAAGGGTGCACAAGTGTGTACAAGGGTGTACAATCGTGTACAAGCTTGTACAAGTGTGTACAAGGGTGTACAGGTTTGTACAAGGTTGTACAAGTGTGTACAAGGGTGTACAAATGTATACAAGGATGTAAAAGTTTGTACAAGTGTGTACAAGTTTGTACAAGGTTGTACAAGTAAGTACAAGTTTGTACAAGAATGTACAAGTGTGTACAAGGTTTTACAATTGTGTAAAAGGTTGTACAAGTGTGTACAAGGTTGTACAAGTGTGTACAAGCTTGTACAAGTGTGAACAAGGTTGTACAAGTGTGTACAAGGTTGTACAAGTGTATACAAGCTTGTACAAGTGTGTACAAGGTTGTACAAGTGTGTACAAGGTTGTACAAGTGTGTACAAGGTTGTACAAATGTGTACAAGGGTGTACAAAAGTGTTCAAGGGTGCACAAGTTTGTAAAAGGGTGTACAAGTGTGTACAAGCTTGTACAAGTGTGTACAAGCTTGTACAAGTGTGTACAAGCTTGTACAAGTGTGTACAAGGGTGTACAGGTTTGTACAAGGTTGTACAAGTGTGTACAAGGGTGTACAAGTATGTACAAGAATGTAAAATTTTGTACAAGTGTGTACAAGGGTGTACAAGTGTGTACAAGGTTGTACAAGTGTGTACAAGGTTTTACAATTGTGTACAAGGTTGTACAAGTGTGTGCAAGGTTGTACAAGTGTGTACGAGGTTGTACAAGTGTGTACAAGGTTGTACAAGTGTGTACAAGGTTGTACAAGTGTGTACAAGTTTGTACAAGTGTGTACAAGTTTGTACAAGGTTGTACAAATAAGACATCCCTCTAAATAACAAGACATCCCTCCAAATATTAAGACATCCCTCTAAATAACAAGACATCCCTCTAAATAACAAGACATCCCTCTAATAAACTAGACATTCCGCTAAATATTAAGACCTCCCTCTAAATAACAAGACATCCCTCCAAATACCAAGACATCCCTCTAAATATTAAGACATCCCTCCAAATAACAAGACAACCCTTTAAAAAACAAGACATACCTCTAAATAACAAGACATCCCTCTAAATAACAAGACATCCCTCTAAATATTAAGACATCCCTCCAAATAACAAGACATCCCTCTAAATATTAAGACATCCCTCTAAATAACAAGACATCCCTCTAAATATTAAGACATCCCTTTAAATAACAAGACATCTCTCTAAATAACAAGACATCCCTCTAAATAACAAGACATCCCACTAAACAACAAGACGTCCCTCTAAATAACAAGACATCCCTTTTAAATAACAAGACATTCCTCTAAATAACAAGACATCCCTCTAAATAACAAGACATCCCTCCAAATAAAAAGACATCCCTCTAAATAGCAAGACATCCCTCTAAATAACAAGACATCCCTCCAAATAACAAGATATCCCTCTAAATAACAAGACATTCCTTCAAATAACAAGACTTCCCTCCAAATAAGAAGACATCCCTCTAAATAACAAGACATCCCTCTAAATAACAAGACATCCCTCTAAATACCAAGACAACCCTCTAAAAAACAAGACATCCCTCCAAATAACAAGACAACCCTCTAAAAAACAAGACATCCCTCTAAATAAAAAGACATCTCTCCAAATAACAAGACATCCCTCTAAATAACAAGACATCCCACTAAAAAACAAGACATTACTCTAAATATTAAGACATCCCTCTAAATAACAAGACATCCCTCCAAATATTAAGACATCCCTCTAAATAACAAGACATCCCTCTAAATAACAAGACATCCCTCTAATAAACTAGACATTCCGCTAAATATTAAGACATCCCTCTAAATAACAAGACATCCCTCTAAATAACAAGACATCCCTCCAAATATGAAGACATCCCTCTAAATAACAAGACATCCCTCTAAATAACAAGACATCCCTCTAAATAACAAGACATCTCTCTAAATATTAAGACATCCCTTCAAATAACAAGACATCCCTCTAAATAACAAGACATCCCTCTAAATAACAAGACATCCCTCTAAATAACAAGACATCCCTCTAAATAACAAGACATCCCTCTAAAAAACAAGACATCCCTCTAAATATTAAGACATCAATCTAAATAACAAGACATCCCTCCAAAAAACAAGACAACCCTCTAAAAAACAAAAAAACCCTCTAAATAACAAGACATCTCTCTAAAAAACAAGACATCCCTCTAAATATCAAGACATCCCTCTAAATAACAAGACATCCATCTATATAACAAGACATTCCTCTAAATATTAAGACATCCCTCTAAATAACAAGACATACCTGTAAATAACAAGACATCCCTCTAAATAACAAGACATCCCATCTAAATTACAAAACAACCCTCTAAAAAATAAGACATCCCTCCAAATAACAAGACAACCCTCTAAAAAACAAGACATCCCTCTAAATAACAAGACATCCCTCTAAATAACAAGACATCCCTCTAATAAACTAGACATTCCGCTAAATATTAAGACATCCCTCTAAATAACAAGACATCCCTCTAAATACCAAGACATCCCTCTAAATATTAAGACATCCCTCCAAATAACAAGACAACCCTTTAAAAAACAAGACATCCCTCTAAATAACAAGACATCCCTCTAAATAACAAGACATCCCTCTAAATATTAAGACATCCCTTCAAATAACAAGACATCCCTCTAAATATTAAGACATCCCTCTAAATAACAAGACATCCCTCTAAATATTAAGACATCCCTTTAAATAACAAGACATCTCTTTAAATAACAAGACATCCCTCTAAATATTAAGACATCCCTCCAAATAACAAGATATCCCTCTAAATATTAAGACATCCCTCTAAATAACAAGACATCCCTCTAAATATTAAGACATCCCTTTAAATAACAAGACATCCCTCTAAATAACAAGACATCCCTCTAAATAACAAGACATCCCTCTAAATAACAAGACATCCCACTAAATAACAAGACGTCCCTCTAAATAACAAGACATCCCTTTTAAATAACAAGACATTCCTCTAATTAACAAGACATCCCTCTAAATAACAAGACATCCCTCCAAATAAAAAGACATCCCTCTAAATAGCAAGACATCCCTCTAAATAACAAGACATCCCTCCAAATAACAAGATATCCCTCTAAATAACAAGACATTCCTCCAAATAACAAGACTTCCCTCCAAATAAGAAGACATCCTTCTAAATAACAAGACATCCCTCTAAATAACAAGACATCCCTCTAAATACCAAGACATCCCTCTAAATAACAAGACATCCCTCTAAATAACAAGACATCCCTCTAAATATTAAGACATCCCTTCAAATAACAAGACATCCCTCTAAATATTAAGACATCCCTCTAAATAACAAGACATCCCTCTAAATATTAAGACATCCCTTTAAATAACAAGACATCTCTCTAAATAACAAGACATCCCTCTAAATAACAAGACATCCCTCTAAATATTAAGACATCCCTCCAAATAACAAGACATCCCTCTAAATATTAAGACATCCCTCTAAATAACAAGACATCCCTCTAAATATTAAGACATCCCTTTAAATAACAAGACATCTCTCTAAATAACAAGACATCCCTCTAAATAACAAGACATCCCACTAAATAACAAGAAATCCCTCTAAATAACAAGACATCCCTTTTAAATAACAAGACATTCCTCTAAATAACAAGACATCCCTCTAAATTACAAGACATCCCTCCAAATAACAAGAAATCCCTCAAAATAGCAAGACATCCCTCTAAATATTAAGACATCCCTTCAAATAACAAGACATCCCTCTAAATAACAAGACATCCCTCTAAATAACAAGACATCCCTCTAAATAAAAAGACATCCCTCTAAATAACTAGACATCCCTCCAAATACCAAGACATCCCTCTAAATAACAAGACATCCCTCTAAATAAAAAGACATCCCTCTAAATAACTAGACATCCCTCCAAATACCAAGACATCCCTCTAAATAAAGAGACATCCCTCTAAATAACAAGACATACTTCCAAATAACAAGCCATCCCTCTAAATTATAAGACATCCCTCTTAATAACAATCATCCCTCCAAATAACAAGACATCCCTCTAAATAACAAGACATCCCTCCAAATATGAAGACATCCCTCCAAATATGAAGACATCCCTCTAAATAACAAGACATCCCTCTAAATAACAAGACATCTCTCTAAATATTAAGACATCCCTTCAAATAACAAGACATCCCTCTAAATAACAAGACATCCCTCTAAATAACAAGACATCCCTCTAAATAACAAGACATCCCTCTAAATAACAAGACATCCCTCTAAAAAACAAGACATCCCTCTAAATATTAAGACATCAATCTAAATAACAAGACATCCCTCCAAATAACAAGACAACCCTCTAAAAAACAAAAAAACCCTCTAAATAACAAGACATCCCTCTAAATAACAAGACATCCCACTAAAAATCAAGACATCCCTCTAAATATTAAGACATCCCTCTAAATAACAAGACATCCCTCCAAATATTAAGACATCCCTCTAAATAACAAGACATCCCTCTAAATAACAAGACATCCCTCTAATAAACTAGACATTCCGCTAAATATTAAGACATCCCTCTAAATAACAAGACATCCCTCTAAATAAAAAGACATCCCTCTAAATAACTAGACATCCCTCCAAATACCAAGACATCCCTCTAAATAACAAGACATCCCTCTAAATAAAAAGACATCCCTCTAAATAACTAGACATCCCTCCAAATACCAAGACATCCCTCTAAATAACAAGACATCCCTCTAAATAACAAGACATACCTCCAAATAACAAGCCATCCCTCTAAATTATAAGACATCCCTCTTAATAACAAGCATCCCTCCAAATAACAAGACATCCCTCTAAATAACAAGACATCCCTCCAAATATGAAGACATCCCTCCAAATATGAAGACATCCCTCTAAATAACAAGACATCCCTCTAAATAACAAGACATCTCTCTAAATATTAAGACATCCCTTTAAATAACAAGACATCCCTCTAAATAACAAGACATCTCTCTAAATAACAAGACATCCCACTAAATAACAAGACGTCCCTCTAAATAACAAGACATCCCTCTAAATAACAAGACATCCCTCTAAATAACAAGACATCCCTCTAAAAAACAAGACATCCCTCTAAATATTAAGACATCAATCTAAATAACAAGACATCCCTCCAAATAACAAGACAACCCTCTAAAAAACAAAAAAACCCTCTAAATAACAAGACATCCCTCTAAATAACAAGACATCCCACTAAAAAACAAGACAACCCTCTAAATATTAAGACATCCCTCTAAATAACAAGACATCCCTCCAAATATTAAGACATCCCTCTAAATAACAAGACATCCCTCTAAATAACAAGACATCCCTCTAATAAACTAGACATTCCGCTAAATATTAAGACATCCCTCTAAATAACAAGACATCCCTCCAAATACCAAGACATCCCTCTAAATATTAAGACATCCCTCCAAATAACAAGAAAACCCTTTAAAAAACAAGACATCCCTCTAAATAACAAGACATCCCTCTAAATAAAAAGACATCCCTCTAAATATTAAGACATCCCTCCAAATAACAAGACATCCCTCTAAATATTAAGACATCCCTCTAAATAACAAGACATCCCTCTAAATATTAAGACATCCCTTTAAATAACAAGACATCTCTCTAAATAACAAGACATCTCTCTAAATAACAAGACATCCCACTAAATAACAAGACGTCCCTCTAAATAACAAGACATCCCTTTTAAATAACAAGACATTCCTCTAAATAAAAAGACATCCCTCTAAATAACAAGACATCCCTCCAAATAAAAAGACATCCCTCTAAATATTAAGACATCCCTCCAAATAACAAGACAACCCTTTAAAAAACAAGACATCCCTCTAAATAACAAGACATCCCTCTAAATAACAAGACATCCCTCTAAATATTAAGACATCCCTTTAAATAACAAGACATCCCTCTAAATATTAAGACATCCCTCTAAATAACAAGACATCCCTCTAAATATTAAGACATCCCTTTAAATAACAAGACATCTCTCTAAATAACAAGACATCCCTCTAAATAACAAGACATCCCTCTAAATATTAAGACATCCCTTCAAATAACAAGACATCCCTCTAAATATTAAGACATCCCTCTAAATAACAAGACATCCCTCCAAATAAAAAGACATCCCTCTAAATATTAAGACATCCCTCCAAATAACAAGACAACCCTTTAAAAAACAAGACATCCCTCTAAATAACAAGACATCCCTCTAAATAACAAGACATCCCTCTAAATATTAAGACATCCCTTCAAATAACAAGACATCCCTCTAAATATTAAGACATCCCTCTAAATAACAAGACATCCCTCTAAATATTAAGACATCCCTTTAAATAACAAGACATCTCTCTAAATAACAAGACATCCCTCTAAATAACAAGACATCCCTCTAAATATTAAGACATCCCTTCAAATAACAAGACATCCCTCTAAATATTAAGACATCCCTCTAAATAACAAGACATCCCTCTAAATATTAAGACATCCCTTTAAATAACAAGACATCTCTCTAAATAACAAGACATCCCTCTAAATAACAAGACATCCCACTAAATAACAAGACATCCCTCTAAATAACAAGACATCCCTTTTAAATAACAAGACATTCCTCTAAATAACAAGACATCCCTCTAAATAACAAGACATCCCTCCAAATAACAAGAAATCCCTCAAAATAACAAGACATCCCTCTAAATATTAAGACATCCCTTCAAATAACAAGACATCCCTCTAAATAACAAGACATCCCTCTAAATAACAAGACATCCCTCTAAATAAAAAGACATCCCTCTAAATAACTAGACATCCCTCCAAATACCAAGACATCCCTCTAAATAACAAGACATCCCTCTAAATAAAAAGACATCCCTCTAAATAACTAGACATCCCTCCAAATACCAAGACATCCCTCTAAATAACAAGACATCCCTCTAAATAACAAGACATACCTCCAAATAAAAAGACATCCCTCTAAATTATAAGACATCCCTCTTAATAACAAGCATCCCTCCAAATAACAAGACATCCCTCTAAATAACAAGACATCCCTCCAAATATGAAGACATCCCTCCAAATATGAAGACATCCCTCTAAATAACAAGACATCCCTCTAAATAACAAGACATCCCTCTAAATAACAAGACATCTCTCTAAATATTAAGACATCCCTTCAAATAACAAGACATCCCTCTAAATAACAAGACATCCCTCTAAATAACAAGACATCCCTCTAAATAACAAGACATCCCTCTAAATAACAAGACATCCCTCTAAATAACAAGACATCCCTTTTAAATAACAAGACATTCCTCTAAATAACAAGACATCCCTCTAAATAACAAGACATCCCTCCAAATAAAAAGACATCCCTCTAAATATTAAGACATCAATCTAAATAACAAGACATCCCTCCAAATAACAAGACAACCCTCTAAAAAACAAAAAAAACCCTCTAAATAACAAGACATCTCTCTAAAAAACAAGACATCCCTCTAAATATCAAGACATCCCTCTAAATAACAAGACATCCATCTATATAACAAGACATTCCTCTAAATATTAAGACATCCCTCTAAATAACAAGACATACCTGTAAATAACAAGACATCCCTCTAAATAACAAGACATCCCATCTAAATTACAAGACAACCCTCTAAAAAACAAGACATCCCTTAAGACATTCCGCTAAATATTAAGACATCCCTCTAAATAACAAGACATCCCTCTAAATACCAAGACATCCCTCTAAATATTAAGACATCCCTCCAAATAACAAGACAACCCTTTAAAAAACAAGACATCCCTCTAAATAACAAGACATCCCTCTAAATAACAAGACATCCCTCTAAATAACAAGACATCCCTCTAAATATTAAGACATCCCTTCAAATAACAAGACATCCCTCTAAATATTAAGACATCCCTCTAAATAACAAGACATCCCTCTAAATATTAAGACATCCCTTTAAATAACAAGACATCTCTCTAAATAACAAGACATCCCTCTAAATAACAAGACATCCCACTAAATAACAAGACATCCCTCTAAATAACAAGACATCCCTTTTAAATAACAAGACATTCCTCTAAATAACAAGACATCCCTCTAAATAACAAGACATCCCTCCAAATAAAAAGACATCCCTCTAAATAGCAAGACATCCCTCTAATAAACAAGACATTCCGCTAAATATTAAGACATCCCTCTAAATATTAAGACATCCCTTTAAATAACAAGACATCTCTCTAAATAACAAGACATCCCTCTAAATAACAAGACATCCCACTAAATAACAAGACATCCCTCTAAATAACAAGACATCCCTTTTAAATAACAAGACATTCCTCTAAATAACAAGACATCCCTTTAAATAACAAGACATCCCTCCAAATAAAAAGACATCCCTCTAAATAGCAAGACATCTCTCTAATAAACAAGACACACTTGTACAACCTTGTACACACTTGTACAACCTTGTAAACACTTGTACAACCTTGTACAAACCTGTACACCCTTGTACACACTTGTACACACTTGTACAAACTTGTGCACCCTTGTACACTTTTGTACACCCTTGTACACATTTGTACAACCTTGTACAAACTTGTACACACTTGTACAAACTTGTACACACTTGTACAACCTTGTACACACTTGTACAACCTTGTACACACTTGTACAACCTTGTACAACCTTGTACAAACTTGTACACACTTGTACAAACTTTTACATCCTTGTACACATTTGTACACCCTTGTACACACTTGTACAAACTTGTACATTCTTGTACATACTTGTACACCCTTGTACACACTTGTACAACCTTGTACAAACCTGTAAACCCTTGTACAAACTTGAAACAAGCATGTACACGATTGTACAAGCTTGTACACGATTCTACACCCTTGTACACACTTGTGCACCCTTGTACACACTTGTACAACCTTGTACACACTTGTACAACCTTGTACACACTTGTACAACCTTGTACACACTTGTACAACCTTGTACACACTTGTACATCCTTGTACAACCTTGTACAAACTTGTACACACTTGTACAAACTTTTACATCCTTGTACACATTTGTACATCCTTGTACACACTTGTACAAACTTGTACATTCTTGTACATACTTGTACACCCTTGTACACACTTGTACAAACTTGTACATTCTTGTACATACTTGTACACCCTTGTACACACTTGTACAACCTTGTACAAACCTGTAAACCCTTGTACAAGCTTGTACACACTTGTACAAGCTTGTACACACTTGTACACCCTTGTACAAACTTGTGCACCCTTGTACACTTTTGTACACCCTTGTACACATTTGTACAACCTTGTACAAACTTGTACACACTTGAACAAACTTGTACACACTTGTAAAACCTTGTACACACTTGTACAACCTTGTACACACTTGCACAACCTTGTACACGCTTGTACAACCTTGTACACACTTGTACAACCTTTTACACAATTGTAAAACCTTGTACACACTTGTACATTCTTGTACAAACTTGTACTTACTTGTACAAACTTGTACAAACTTGTACACACTTGTACAAACTTTTACATCCTTGTACACATTTGTACACCCTTGTACACACTTGTACAACCTTGTGCAAACCTGTACACCCTTGTACACACTTGTACAAGCTTGTACACGATTGTACACCCTTGTACACACTTGTGCACCCTTGTATACATTTGTACAAACTTGTACAAACTTGTACACAATTGTACAAACTTGTACACACTTGTACAAACTTGTACACCCTTGTACACACTTGTACAACCTTGTACACAATTGTACAACCTTGTACAACCTTGTACACACTTGTACAACCTTGTACACACTTGTACAACCTTGTACACACTTGTACAACCTTGTAAAAACTTGTACAACCTTGTACACACTTGTACACCCTTGTACACACTTGTACAAGCTTGTACACACTTGTACAAGCTTGTACACACTTGTACAAGCTTGTACACACTTGTACAACCTTGTACACACTTGTTCACCCTTGTAAGCACTTGTACAACCTTTTACAAACTTGTACACACTTGTACAAAATTGTACATTCTTGTACATACTTGTAAATCCTTGTACACATTTGTACAACCTAGTACAAACCTGTACACCATTGTACACACTTGTACAAGCTTGTACACACTTGTACACCCTTGTACAAACTTGTGCACCCTTGTACACTTTTGTACACCCTTGTACACATTTGTACAACCTTGTACAAACTTAAACACACTTGTACAAACATGTACACACTTGAACAACCATGTACACACTTGTACAACCTTGTACACACTTGTACAAGCTTGTACACACTTGTACAACCTTGTACACACTTGTACAACCTTGTACACACTTGTACAACCTTGTACACAATTGTAAAACCTTGTACACACTTGTACAACCTTGTACAACCCTGTACACCCTTGTACACACTTGTACAAGCTTGTACACGATTCTACACTCTTGTACACACTTGTGCAACCTTGTACACACTTGTGCAACCTTGTACACACTTGTACAACCTTGTAAACACTTGTACAACCTTGTACACACTTGTTCAAGCTTGTACACACTTGTACAACCTTGTACAAACCTGTACACCCTTGTACACACTTGTACACCCTTGTACAAACTTGTGCACCCTTGTACACTTATGTACACCCTTGTACACATTTGTACAACCTTGTACAAACTTGTACAAACTTGTACAAACTTGTACACACTTGTACAACCTTGTACACACTTGTACATCCTTGTACACACTTGTACAACCTTGTACACACTTGTACAACCTTGTACTCAATTGTAAAACATTGTACACACTTAAACAACCTTGTACAAACTTGTACACACTTGTATAAACTTTTACATCCTTGTACACATTTGTACACCCTTGTCCACACTTGTACAACCTTGTACAAACCTGTAAACCCTTGTACACACTTGTACAAGCTTGTACACGATTGTACAAGCTTGTACACGATTGTACACCCTTGTACACACTTGTGAACCCTTGTACACACTTGTACAACCTTGTACACACTTGTACAACCTTGTACACACTTGTACAACCTTGTACACACTTGTACAACCTTGTACACACTTGTACAACCTTGTACAACCTACTACAAAATTGTACACACTTGTACAAACTTTTACATCCTTGTACACATTTTTACACCCTTGTACACACTTGTACAAACTTGTACATTCTTGTACATACTTGTACACCCTTGTACACACTTGTACAAACTTGTACATTCTTGTACATACTTGTACACCCTTGTACACACTTGTACAACCTTGTACAAACCTGTAAACCCTTGTACAAGCTTGTACACACTTGTACAAACTTGTACACACTTGTACACCCTTGTACAAACTTGTGCACCCTTGTACACTTTTGTACACCCTTGTACACATTTGTACAACCTTGTACAAACTTGTACACACTTGAACAAACTTGTACACACTTGTACAAACTTGTACACACTTGTACAACCTTGTACACACTTGTACAACCTTGTACACACTTGTACAAGCTTGTACACAATTGTACAACCTTTTACACACTTGTACAACCTTGTACACACTTGTACAACCTTTTACACAATTGTAAAACCTTGTACACACTTGTACATTCTTGTACAAACTTGTACTTACTTGTACAACCTTGTACAAACTTGTACACACTTGTACAAACTTTTACATCCTTGTACACATTTGTACACCCTTGTACACACTTGTACAACCTTGTACAAACCTGTACACCCTTGTACACACTTGTACAAGCTTTTACACGATTGTACACCCTTGTACACACTTGTGCACCCTTGTACACACTTGTACACCCTTATACACACTTGTACAACCTTTTACAAACTTGTACACACTTGTACAAACTTGAACATTCTTGTACATACTTGTACACCCTTGTAAACACTTGTACAACCTTGTACAAACTTGTACACACTTGTACACCCTTGTACAAACTTGTGCACCCTTGTACACACTTGTACAACCTTGTACACAATTGTACAACCTTGTACAACCATGTACACACTTGTACAACTTTGTACACACTTGTACAACCTTGTACACACTTGTACACCTTTGTACACACTTGTACAACCTTGTACACTATGATACAACCTTGTACACACTTGTACAACCTTGTACACACTTATACAACCTTTTACAAACTTGTACACACTTGTACAAACTTGTACATTCTTTTGTACACCCTTGTAAACACTTGTACAACCTTGTACAAACCTGTACACCCTTGTACACACTTGTACAAGCTTGTACACACTTGTACAAGCTTGTACACACTTGTACACCCTTGTACAAACTTGTGCACCCTTGTACACTTTTGTACACCCTTGTATACATTGGTACAACCTTGTACAAACTTGTACACACTTGTACAAACTTGTACACACTTGTACAAACTTGTACACCCTTGTACACACTTGTACAACCTTGTACACACTTGTACAACCTTGTACACAATTGTACAACCTTGTACAACCATGTACACACTTGTACAACCTTGTACACACTTGTACAACCTTGTACACACTTGTACAACCTTGTACACACTTGTACACCTTTGTACACACTTATACAACCTTGTACAAACTTGTACAACCTTGTACACACTTGTACAACCTTGTACACGTTTGTACAACCTTGTACACACTTGTACAACCCTGTACACACTTGTACAACCTTGTTAAAACTTGTACAAGCATGTACACGATTGTACACCCTTGTACACACTTGTGCACCCTTGTACACACTTGTACAACCTTGTACACACTTGTACAACCTTGTACACACTTGTACAACCTTGTACACACTTGTACAACCTTGTACACACTTGTACAACCTTGTACACACTTGTACAACCTTGTACACACTTGTACAAACTTGTACACACTTGTACAACCTTGTACACACTTGTACAACCTTGTACACACTTGTACAACCTTGTACACACTTGTACAACCTTTTACACAGTTGTAAAACCTTGTACACACTTGTACATTCTTGTACAAACTTGTTCTTACTTGTACAACCTTGTACAAACTTGTACACACTTGTACAAACTTTTACATCCTTGTACACATTTGTACACCCTTGTACACACTTGTACAACCTTGTACAAACCTGTACACCCTTGTACACACTTGTACAAGCTTGTACAAGATTGTACACCCTTGTACACACTTGTGCACCCTTGTACACACTTGTACACCCTTGTATACACTTGTACAACCTTTTACAAACTTGTACACACTTGTACAAACTTGTACATTCTTGTGCATACTTGTACACCCTTGTAAACACTTGTACAACCTTGTACAAACCTGTACACCCTTGTACACACTTGTACAAGCTTGTACACACTTGTACAAGCTTGTACACACTTGTACACCCTTGTACAAACTTGTGCACCCTTGTACACTTTTGTACACCCTTGTATACATTTGTACAACCTTGTACAAACTTGTACACAATTGTACAAACTTGTACACACTTGTACAAACTTGTACACCCTTGTACACACTTGTACAACCTTGTACACACTTGTACAACCTTGTACAAACCTGTACACCCTTGTACACACTTGTACAAGCTTGTACACGATTGTACACCCTTGTACACACTTGTGCACCCTTGTACACACTTGTACACCCTTGTACACACTTGTACAACCTTTTACAAACTTGTACACACTTGTACGAACTTGTACATTCTTGTACATACTTGTACACCCTTGTAAACACTTGTACAACCTTGTACAAACCTGTACACCCTTGTACACACTTGTACAAGCTTGTACACACTTGTACACCCTTGTACACACTTGTACAACCTTGTACACACTTGTACAACCTTGTACACAATTGTACAACCTTGTACAACCTTGTACACACTCGTACAACCTTGTACACACTTGTACAACCTTGTACACACTTGTACAACCTTGTACACACTTGTACACCTTTGTACACACTTGTTCAACCTTGTACACACTTGTACAACCTTGTACACACTTGTACAACCTTGTACACACTTGTACACACTTGTACAAACTTGTACATTCTTGTACATACTTGTACTCCCTTGTAAACACTTGTACAACCTTGTACAAACCTGTACACCCTTGTACACACTTGTACAAGCTTGTACACACTTCTACAAGCTTGTTCACACTTGTACACCCTTGTACAAACTTGTGCACCCTTGTACACTTTTGTACACCCTTGTATACATTTGTACAACCTTGTACAAACTTGTACACACTTGTACAAACTTGTACACACTTGTACAAACTTGTACACCCTTGTACACACTTGTACAACCTTGTACACACTTGTACAACCTTGTACACACTTGTGTCTAAGATGTCTTTTTATTTAGAGGGATGTCTTGTTTTTTAGAGGGTTGTCTTGTTTTTTAGAGGGTTTTCTTGTAATTTAGATGGGATGTCTTGTTATTTAGAGGGATGTCTTAATATTTAGCGGAATGTCTTGTTTATTAGAGGGATGTCTTGCTATTTAGAGGGATGTCTTTTTATTTGGAGGGATGTCTTGTTATTTAGAGGGATGTCTTAATATTTAGAGGGATGTCTTGTTATTTAGAGGAATGTCTTGTTATTTAAAAGGGATGTCTTGTTATTTAGAGGGATGTCTTGTTATTTAGTGGGATGTCTTGTTATTTAGAGGGATGTCTTGTTATTTAGAGAGATGTCTTGTTATTTAAAGGGATGTCTTAATATTTAGAGGGATGTCTTGTTATTTAGAGGGATGTCTTAATATTTAGAGGGATGTCTTGTTATTTGAAGGGATGTCTTAATATTTAGAGAGATGTCTTGTTATTTAGAGGGATGTCTTGTTATTTAGAGGGATGTCTTGTTTTTTAAAGGGTTGTCTTGTTATTTGGAGGGATGTCTTAATATTTAGAGTGATGTCTTGTTATTTAGAGGGATGTCTTGTCATTTAGAGGGATGTCTTGTTTTTTAGAGGGTTGTCTTGTTATTTGGAGGGATGTCTTGTTTTTTAGAGGGTTGTCTTGTAATTTAGATGGGATGTCTTGTTATTTAGAGGGATGTCTTGTTATTTACAGGTATGTCTTGTTATTTAGAGGGATGTCTTAATATTTAGAGGAATGTCTTGTTATATAGATGGATGTCTTGTTATTTAGAGGGATGTCTTGATATTTAGAGGGATGTCTTGTTTTTTAGAGAGATGTCTTGTTATTTAAAGGGTTTTTTTGTTTTTTAGAGGGTTGTCTTGTTATTTGGAGGGATGTCTTGTTTTTTAGATTGATGTCTTAATATTTAGAGGGATGTCTTGTTTTTTAGAGGGATGTCTTGTTATTTAGAGGGATGTCTTGTTATTTAGAGGGATGTCTTGTTATTTAGAGGGATGTCTTGTTATTTAGAGGGATGTCTTGTTATTTGAAGGGATGTCTTAATATTTAGAGAGATGTCTTGTTATTTAGAGGGATGTCTTGTTATTTAGAGAGATGTCTTGTTATTTAGAGGGATGTCTTCATATTTGGAGGGATGTCTTGTTATTTAGAGGGATGTCTTGTTATTTGGAGGGATGCTTGTTATTAAGAGGGATGTCTTATAATTTAGAGGGATGTTTCGTTATTTGGAGGTATGACTTGTTATTTAGAGGGATGTCTTGTTATTTAGAGGGATGTCTTGGTATTTGGAGGGATGTCTAGTTATTTAGAGGGATGTCTTTTTATTTAAAAGGATGTCTTGTTATTTAGAGGGATGTCTTGTTATTTAGAGGGATGTCTTGTTATTTGAAGGGATGTCTTAATATTTAGAGGGATGTCTTGCTTTTTTGAGGGATTTCTTGTTATTTGGAGGAATATCTTGTTATTTAAAAGGGATGTCTTGTTATTTAGAGGGATGTCTTGTTATTTAGAGGAATATCTTGTTATTTAAAAGGGATGTCTTGTTATTTAGAGGGATGTCTTGTTTTTTAGTGAGATGTCTTGTTATTTAGAGGGATGTCTTGTTATTTAGAGAGATGTCTTGTTATTTAAAGGGATGTCTTAATATTTAGAGGGATATCTTGTTATTTAGAGGGATGTCTTAATATTTAGAGGGATGTCTTGTTATTTGGAGGGATGTCTTAATATTTAGAGGGATGTCTTGTTATTTAGAGGGATGTCTTGTTATTTAGAGAGATGTCTTGTTATTTAAAGGGATGTCTTAATATTTAGAGGGATGTCTTGTTATTTAGAGGGATGTCTTAATATTTAGAGGGACGTCTTGTTATTTGAAGGGATGTCTTAATATTTAGAGGGATGTCTTGTTATTTAGAGGGATGTCTTGTTATTTAGAGGGATGTCTTGTTTTTTAAAGGGTTGTCTTGTTATTTGGAGGGTTGTCTTAATATTTAGAGGGATGTCTTGGTATTTAGAGGGATGTCTTGTTATTTAGAGGGATGTCTTGTTATTTAGAGGGATGTCTTCTTATTTGGAGGGAAGTCTTGTTATTTGGAGGAATGTCTTGTTATTTAGAGGGATATCTTGTTATTTGGAGGGATGTCTTGTTATTTAGAGGGATGTCTTGCTATTTAGAGGGATGTCTTTTTATTTGGAGGGATGTCTTGTTATTTAGAGGGATGTCTTGTTATTTAGAGGAATGTCTTGTTATTTAAAAGGGATGTCTTGTTATTTAGAGGGACGTCTTGTTATTTAGTGGGATGTCTTGTTATTTAGAGGGATGTCTTGTTATTTAGAGAGATGTCTTGTTATTTAAAGGGATGTCTTAATATTTAGAGGGATGTCTTTTTATTTAGAGGGATGTCTTAATATTTAGAGGGATGTCTTGTTATTTGGAGGGATGTCTTAATATTTAGAGGGATGTCTTGTTATTTAGAGGGATGTCTTGTTATTTAGAGGGATGTCTTGTTTTTTAAAGGGTTTTCTTGTTATTTGGAGGGATGTCTTAATATTTAGAGGGATGTCTTGGTATTTGGAGGGATGTCTTGTTATTTAGAGGGATGTCTTAATATTTAGCGGAATGTCTAGTTTATTAGAGGGATGTCTTGTTATTTAGAGGGATGTCTTGTTATTTAAAGGGATGTCTTAATATTTGGAGGGATGTCTTGTTATTTAGAGGGATGTCTTAATATTTAGAGGGATGTCTTGTTTTTTAGTGGGATGTCTTGTTATTTAGAGGGATGTCTTGTTATTTAGAGGGTTTTTTTGTTTTTTAGAGGGTTGTCTTGTTATTTGGAGGGATGTCTTGTTATTTAGATTGATGTCTTAATATTTAGAGGGATGTCTTGTTTTTTAGAGGGATGTCTTGTTATTTAGAGGGATGTCTTGTTATTTAGAGGGATGTCTTGTTATTTAGAGGGATGTCTTGTTATTTAGAGGGATTTCTTGTTATTTGAAGGGATGTCTTAATATTTAGAGAGATGTTTTGTTATTTAGAGGGATGTCTTGTTATTTAGAGGGATGTCTTCATATTTGAAGGGATGTCTTCATATTTGGAGGGATGTCTTGTTATTTAGAGGGATGTCTTGTTATTTGGAGGGATACTTGTTATTAAGAGGGATGTCTTATAATTTAGAGGGATGTCTTGTTATTTGGAGGTATGTCTTGTTATTTAGAGGGATGTCTTGTTATTTAGAGGGCTGTCTTGGTATTTGGAGGGATGTCTAGTTATTTAGAGGGATGTCTTTTTATTTAGAGGGATGTCTTGTTATTTAGAGGGATGTCTTGGTATTTGGAGGGATGTCTAGTTATTTAGAGGGATGTCTTTTTATTTAGAGGGATGTCTTGTTATTTAGTGGGATGTCTTGTTATTTAGAGGGATGTCTTGTTATTTGAAGGGATGTCTTAATATTTAGAGGGATGTCTTGCTATTTTGAGGGATTTCTTGTTATTTGGAGGGATGTCTTGTTATTTAGAGGGATGTCTTGTTATTTAGAGGAATGTCTTGTTATTTAAAAGGGATGTCTTGTTATTTAGAGGGATGTCTTGTTATTTAGTGGGATGTCTTGTTATTTGGAGGGATGTCTTGTTATTTAGAGAGATGTCTTGTTATTTAAAGGGATGTCTTAATATTTAGAGGGATGTCTTGTTATTTAGTGGGATGTCTTAATATTTAGAGGGATGTCTTGTTATTTGGAGGGATGTCTTAATATTTAGAGGGATGTCTTGTTAATTAGAGGGATGTCTTGTTATTTAGAGAGATGTCTTGTTATTTAAAGGGATGTCTTAATATTTAGAGGGATGTCTTGTTATTTAGAGGGATGTCTTAATATTTAGAGGGATGTCTTGTTATTTAGAGGGATGTCTTGTTATTTAGAGGGATGTCTTGTTTTTTAAAGGGTTGTCTTGTTATTTGGAGGGATGTCTTGGTATTTAGAGGGATGTCTTGTTATTTAGAGGGATGTCTTGTTATTTAGAAGGATGTCTTCTTATTTGGAGGGAAGTCTTGTTATTTGGAGGAATGTCTTGTTATTTAGAGGGATATCTTGTTATTTGGAGGGATGTCTTGTTATTTAGAGGGATGTCTTGCTATTTAGAGGGATGTCTTTTTATTTGGAGGGATGTCTTGTTATTTAGAGGGATGTCTTGTTATTTAGAGGAATGTCTTGTTATTTAAAAGGGATGTCTTGTTATTTAGAGGGACGTCTTGTTATTTAGTGGGATGTCTTGTTATTTAGAGGGATGTCTTGTTATTTAGAGGGATGTCTTGTTATTTAAAGGGATGTCTTAATATTTAGAGGGATGTCTTGTTATTTAGAGGGATGTCTTAATATTTAGAGGGATGTCTTGTTATTTGGAGGGATGTCTTAATATTTAGAGGGATGTCTTGTTATTTAGAGGGATGTCTTGTTATTTAGAGGGATGTCTTGTTTTTTAAAGGGTTTTCTTGTTTTTTGGAGGGATGTCTTAATATTTAGAGGGATGTCTTGGTATTTGGAGGGATGTCTTGTTATTTAGAGGGATGTCTTAATATTTAGCGGAATGTCTAGTTTATTAGAGGGATGTCTTGTTATTTAGAGGGATGTCTTGTTATTTAGAGGGATGTCTTAATATTTGGAGGGATGTCTTGTTATTTAGAGGGATGTCTTAATATTTAGAGAGATGTCTTGTTTTTTAGTGGGATGTCTTGTTATTTAGAGGGATGTCTTGTTATTTGGAGAGATGTCTTTTTATTTAGAGGGATGTCTTGTTTTTTAGAGGGTTGTCTTGTTATTTGGAGGGATGTCTTGTTTTTTCGAGGGTTGTCTTGTAATTTAGATGGGATGTCTTGTTATTTAGAGGGATGTCTTAATATTTAGCGGAATGTCTTGTTTATTAGAGGGATGTCTTGCTATTTAGAGGGATGTCTTTTTATTTGGAGGGATGTCTTGTTATTTAGAGGGATGTCTTGTTATTTAGAGGAATGTCTTTTTATTTAAAAGGGATGTCTTGTTATTTAGAGGGATGTCTTGTTATTTAGTGGGATGTCTTGTTATTTAGAGGGATGTCTTGTTATTTAGAGAGATGTCTTGTTATTTAAAGGGATGTCTTAATATTTAGAGGGATGTCTTGTTATTTAGAGGGATGTCTTAATATTTAGCGGAATGTCTTGTTTATTAGAGGGATGTCTTGCTATTTAGAGGGATATCTTTTTATTTGGAGGGATGTCTTGTTATTTAGAGGGATGTCTTGTTATTTAGAGGAATGTCTTGTTATTTAAAAGGGATGTCTTGTTATTTAGAGGGATGTCTTGTTATTTAGGGGGATGTCTTGTTATTTAGAGGGATGTCTTGTTATTTAGAGAGATGTCTTGTTATTTAAAGGGATGTCTTAATATTTAGAGGGATGTCTTGTTATTTAGAGGGATGTCTTAATATTTAGAGGGATGTCTTGTTATTTGAAGGGATGTCTTAATATTTAGAGGGATGTCTTGTTATTTAGAGGGATGTCTTGTTATTTAGAGGGATGTCTTAATATTTAGCGGAATGTCTTGTTTATTAGAGGGATGTCTTGCTATTTAGAGGGATGTCTTGTTATTTAGAGAGATGTCTTGTTATTTAAAGGGATGTCTTAATATTTAGAGGGATATCTTGTTATTTAGAGGGATGTCTTAATATTTAGAGGGATGTCTTGTTATTTGGAGGGATGTCTTAATATTTAGAGGGATGTCTTGTTATTTAGAGGGATGTCTTGTTATTTAGAGAGATGTCTTGTTATTTAAAGGGATGTCTTAATATTTAGAGGGATGTCTTGTTATTTAGAGGGATGTCTTAATATTTAGAGGGACGTCTTGTTATTTGAAGGGATGTCTTAATATTTAGAGGGATGTCTTGTTATTTAGAGGGATGTCTTGTTATTTAGAGGGATGTCTTGTTTTTTAAAGGGTTGTCTTGTTATTTGGAGGGTTGTCTTAATATTTAGAGGGATGTCTTGGTATTTAGAGGGATGTCTTGTTATTTAGAGGGATGTCTTGTTATTTAGAGGGATGTCTTCTTATTTGGAGGGAAGTCTTGTTATTTGGAGGAATGTCTTGTTATTTAGAGGGATATCTTGTTATTTGGAGGGATGTCTTGTTATTTAGAGGGATGTCTTGCTATTTAGAGGGATGTCTTTTTATTTGGAGGGATGTCTTGTTATTTAGAGGGATGTCTTGTTATTTAGAGGAATGTCTTGTTATTTAAAAGGGATGTCTTGTTATTTAGAGGGACGTCTTGTTATTTAGTGGGATGTCTTGTTATTTAGAGGGATGTCTTGTTATTTAGAGAGATGTCTTGTTATTTAAAGGGATGTCTTAATATTTAGAGGGATGTCTTTTTATTTAGAGGGATGTCTTAATATTTAGAGGGATGTCTTGTTATTTGGAGGGATGTCTTAATATTTAGAGGGATGTCTTGTTATTTAGAGGGATGTCTTGTTATTTAGAGGGATGTCTTGTTTTTTAAAGGGTTTTCTTGTTATTTGGAGGGATGTCTTAATATTTAGAGGGATGTCTTGGTATTTGGAGGGATGTCTTGTTATTTAGAGGGATGTCTTAATATTTAGCGGAATGTCTAGTTTATTAGAGGGATGTCTTGTTATTTAGAGGGATGTCTTGTTATTTAAAGGGATGTCTTAATATTTGGAGGGATGTCTTGTTATTTAGAGGGATGTCTTAATATTTAGAGGGATGTCTTGTTTTTTAGTGGGATGTCTTGTTATTTAGAGGGATGTCTTGTTATTTAGAGGGTTTTTTTGTTTTTTAGAGGGTTGTCTTGTTATTTGGAGGGATGTCTTGTTATTTAGATTGATGTCTTAATATTTAGAGGGATGTCTTGTTTTTTAGAGGGATGTCTTGTTATTTAGAGGGATGTCTTGTTATTTAGAGGGATGTCTTGTTATTTAGAGGGATGTCTTGTTATTTAGAGGGATTTCTTGTTATTTGAAGGGATGTCTTAATATTTAGAGAGATGTTTTGTTATTTAGAGGGATGTCTTGTTATTTAGAGGGATGTCTTCATATTTGAAGGGATGTCTTCATATTTGGAGGGATGTCTTGTTATTTAGAGGGATGTCTTGTTATTTGGAGGGATACTTGTTATTAAGAGGGATGTCTTATAATTTAGAGGGATGTCTTGTTATTTGGAGGTATGTCTTGTTATTTAGAGGGATGTCTTGTTATTTAGAGGGCTGTCTTGGTATTTGGAGGGATGTCTAGTTATTTAGAGGGATGTCTTTTTATTTAGAGGGATGTCTTGTTATTTAGAGGGATGTCTTGGTATTTGGAGGGATGTCTAGTTATTTAGAGGGATGTCTTTTTATTTAGAGGGATGTCTTGTTATTTAGTGGGATGTCTTGTTATTTAGAGGGATGTCTTGTTATTTGAAGGGATGTCTTAATATTTAGAGGGATGTCTTGCTATTTTGAGGGATTTCTTGTTATTTGGAGGGATGTCTTGTTATTTAGAGGGATGTCTTGTTATTTAGAGGAATGTCTTGTTATTTAAAAGGGATGTCTTGTTATTTAGAGGGATGTCTTGTTATTTAGTGGGATGTCTTGTTATTTGGAGGGATGTCTTGTTATTTAGAGAGATGTCTTGTTATTTAAAGGGATGTCTTAATATTTAGAGGGATGTCTTGTTATTTAGTGGGATGTCTTAATATTTAGAGGGATGTCTTGTTATTTGGAGGGATGTCTTAATATTTAGAGGGATGTCTTGTTAATTAGAGGGATGTCTTGTTATTTAGAGAGATGTCTTGTTATTTAAAGGGATGTCTTAATATTTAGAGGGATGTCTTGTTATTTAGAGGGATGTCTTAATATTTAGAGGGATGTCTTGTTATTTAGAGGGATGTCTTGTTATTTAGAGGGATGTCTTGTTTTTTAAAGGGTTGTCTTGTTATTTGGAGGGATGTCTTGGTATTTAGAGGGATGTCTTGTTATTTAGAGGGATGTCTTGTTATTTAGAAGGATGTCTTCTTATTTGGAGGGAAGTCTTGTTATTTGGAGGAATGTCTTGTTATTTAGAGGGATATCTTGTTATTTGGAGGGATGTCTTGTTATTTAGAGGGATGTCTTGCTATTTAGAGGGATGTCTTTTTATTTGGAGGGATGTCTTGTTATTTAGAGGGATGTCTTGTTATTTAGAGGAATGTCTTGTTATTTAAAAGGGATGTCTTGTTATTTAGAGGGACGTCTTGTTATTTAGTGGGATGTCTTGTTATTTAGAGGGATGTCTTGTTATTTAGAGGGATGTCTTGTTATTTAAAGGGATGTCTTAATATTTAGAGGGATGTCTTGTTATTTAGAGGGATGTCTTAATATTTAGAGGGATGTCTTGTTATTTGGAGGGATGTCTTAATATTTAGAGGGATGTCTTGTTATTTAGAGGGATGTCTTGTTATTTAGAGGGATGTCTTGTTTTTTAAAGGGTTTTCTTGTTTTTTGGAGGGATGTCTTAATATTTAGAGGGATGTCTTGGTATTTGGAGGGATGTCTTGTTATTTAGAGGGATGTCTTAATATTTAGCGGAATGTCTAGTTTATTAGAGGGATGTCTTGTTATTTAGAGGGATGTCTTGTTATTTAGAGGGATGTCTTAATATTTGGAGGGATGTCTTGTTATTTAGAGGGATGTCTTAATATTTAGAGGGATGTCTTGTTTTTTAGTGGGATGTCTTGTTATTTAGAGGGATGTCTTGTTATTTGGAGAGATGTCTTTTTATTTAGAGGGATGTCTTGTTTTTTAGAGGGTTGTCTTGTTATTTGGAGGGATGTCTTGTTTTTTCGAGGGTTGTCTTGTAATTTAGATGGGATGTCTTGTTATTTAGAGGGATGTCTTAATATTTAGCGGAATGTCTTGTTTATTAGAGGGATGTCTTGCTATTTAGAGGGATGTCTTTTTATTTGGAGGGATGTCTTGTTATTTAGAGGGATGTCTTGTTATTTAGAGGAATGTCTTTTTATTTAAAAGGGATGTCTTGTTATTTAGAGGGATGTCTTGTTATTTAGTGGGATGTCTTGTTATTTAGAGGGATGTCTTGTTATTTAGAGAGATGTCTTGTTATTTAAAGGGATGTCTTAATATTTAGAGGGATGTCTTGTTATTTAGAGGGATGTCTTAATATTTAGCGGAATGTCTTGTTTATTAGAGGGATGTCTTGCTATTTAGAGGGATATCTTTTTATTTGGAGGGATGTCTTGTTATTTAGAGGGATGTCTTGTTATTTAGAGGAATGTCTTGTTATTTAAAAGGGATGTCTTGTTATTTAGAGGGATGTCTTGTTATTTAGGGGGATGTCTTGTTATTTAGAGGGATGTCTTGTTATTTAGAGAGATGTCTTGTTATTTAAAGGGATGTCTTAATATTTAGAGGGATGTCTTGTTATTTAGAGGGATGTCTTAATATTTAGAGGGATGTCTTGTTATTTGAAGGGATGTCTTAATATTTAGAGGGATGTCTTGTTATTTAGAGGGATGTCTTGTTATTTAGAGGGATGTCTTGTTTTTTAAAGGGTTGTCTTGTTATTTGGAGGGATGTCTTAATATTTAGAGGGATGTCTTGGTATTTAGAGGGATGTCTTGTTATTTAGAGGGATGTCTTAATATTTAGCGGAATGTCTAGTTTATTAGAGGGATGTCTTGTTATTTAGAGGGATGTCTTGTTATTTAGAGGGATGTCTTGTTTTTTAGAGGGTTGTCTTGTTATTTGGAGGGATGTCTTGTTTTTTAGAGGGTTGTGTTGTAATTTAGATGGGATGTGTTGTTATTTAGAGGGATGTCTTGTTATTTACGTATGTCTTGTTATTTAGAGGGATGTCTTAATATTTAGAGGAATGTCTTGTTATATAGATGGATGTCTTGTTATTTAGAGGGATGTCTTGATATTTAGAGGGATGTCTTGTTTTTTAGAGAGATGTCTTGTTATTTAGAGGGTTTTTTTTGTTTTTTAGAGGGTTGTCTTGTTATTTGGAGGGATGTCTTGTTATTTAGATTGATGTCTTAATATTTAGAGGGATGTCTTGTTTTTTAGAGGGATGTTTTGTTATTTAGAGGGATGTCTTGTTATTTAGAGGGATGTCTTGTTATTTAGAGGGATGTCTTGTTATTTGAAGGGATGTCTTAATATTTAGAGAGATGTCTTGTTATTTAAAGGGATGTCTTAATATTTAGAGGGATATCTTGTTATTTAGAGGGATGTCTTAATATTTAGAGGGATGTCTTGTTATTTGGAGGGATGTCTTAATATTTAGAGGGATGTCTTGTTATTTAGAGGGATGTCTTGTTATTTAGAGAGATGTCTTGTTATTTAAAGGGATGTCTTAATATTTAGAGGGATGTCTTGTTATTTAGAGGGATGTCTTAATATTTAGAGGGACGTCTTGTTATTTGAAGGGATGTCTTAATATTTAGAGGGATGTCTTGTTATTTAGAGGGATGTCTTGTTATTTAGAGGGATGTCTTGTTTTTTAAAGGGTTGTCTTGTTATTTGGAGGGTTGTCTTAATATTTAGAGGGATGTCTTGGTATTTAGAGGGATGTCTTGTTATTTAGAGGGATGTCTTGTTATTTAGAGGGATGTCTTCTTATTTGGAGGGAAGTCTTGTTATTTGGAGGAATGTCTTGTTATTTAGAGGGATATCTTGTTATTTGGAGGGATGTCTTGTTATTTAGAGGGATGTCTTGCTATTTAGAGGGATGTCTTTTTATTTGGAGGGATGTCTTGTTATTTAGAGGGATGTCTTGTTATTTAGAGGAATGTCTTGTTATTTAAAAGGGATGTCTTGTTATTTAGAGGGACGTCTTGTTATTTAGTGGGATGTCTTGTTATTTAGAGGGATGTCTTGTTATTTAGAGAGATGTCTTGTTATTTAAAGGGATGTCTTAATATTTAGAGGGATGTCTTTTTATTTAGAGGGATGTCTTAATATTTAGAGGGATGTCTTGTTATTTGGAGGGATGTCTTAATATTTAGAGGGATGTCTTGTTATTTAGAGGGATGTCTTGTTATTTAGAGGGATGTCTTGTTTTTTAAAGGGTTTTCTTGTTATTTGGAGGGATGTCTTAATATTTAGAGGGATGTCTTGGTATTTGGAGGGATGTCTTGTTATTTAGAGGGATGTCTTAATATTTAGCGGAATGTCTAGTTTATTAGAGGGATGTCTTGTTATTTAGAGGGATGTCTTGTTATTTAAAGGGATGTCTTAATATTTGGAGGGATGTCTTGTTATTTAGAGGGATGTCTTAATATTTAGAGGGATGTCTTGTTTTTTAGTGGGATGTCTTGTTATTTAGAGGGATGTCTTGTTATTTAGAGGGTTTTTTTGTTTTTTAGAGGGTTGTCTTGTTATTTGGAGGGATGTCTTGTTATTTAGATTGATGTCTTAATATTTAGAGGGATGTCTTGTTTTTTAGAGGGATGTCTTGTTATTTAGAGGGATGTCTTGTTATTTAGAGGGATGTCTTGTTATTTAGAGGGATGTCTTGTTATTTAGAGGGATTTCTTGTTATTTGAAGGGATGTCTTAATATTTAGAGAGATGTTTTGTTATTTAGAGGGATGTCTTGTTATTTAGAGGGATGTCTTCATATTTGAAGGGATGTCTTCATATTTGGAGGGATGTCTTGTTATTTAGAGGGATGTCTTGTTATTTGGAGGGATACTTGTTATTAAGAGGGATGTCTTATAATTTAGAGGGATGTCTTGTTATTTGGAGGTATGTCTTGTTATTTAGAGGGATGTCTTGTTATTTAGAGGGCTGTCTTGGTATTTGGAGGGATGTCTAGTTATTTAGAGGGATGTCTTTTTATTTAGAGGGATGTCTTGTTATTTAGAGGGATGTCTTGGTATTTGGAGGGATGTCTAGTTATTTAGAGGGATGTCTTTTTATTTAGAGGGATGTCTTGTTATTTAGTGGGATGTCTTGTTATTTAGAGGGATGTCTTGTTATTTGAAGGGATGTCTTAATATTTAGAGGGATGTCTTGCTATTTTGAGGGATTTCTTGTTATTTGGAGGGATGTCTTGTTATTTAGAGGGATGTCTTGTTATTTAGAGGAATGTCTTGTTATTTAAAAGGGATGTCTTGTTATTTAGAGGGATGTCTTGTTATTTAGTGGGATGTCTTGTTATTTGGAGGGATGTCTTGTTATTTAGAGAGATGTCTTGTTATTTAAAGGGATGTCTTAATATTTAGAGGGATGTCTTGTTATTTAGTGGGATGTCTTAATATTTAGAGGGATGTCTTGTTATTTGGAGGGATGTCTTAATATTTAGAGGGATGTCTTGTTAATTAGAGGGATGTCTTGTTATTTAGAGAGATGTCTTGTTATTTAAAGGGATGTCTTAATATTTAGAGGGATGTCTTGTTATTTAGAGGGATGTCTTAATATTTAGAGGGATGTCTTGTTATTTAGAGGGATGTCTTGTTATTTAGAGGGATGTCTTGTTTTTTAAAGGGTTGTCTTGTTATTTGGAGGGATGTCTTGGTATTTAGAGGGATGTCTTGTTATTTAGAGGGATGTCTTGTTATTTAGAAGGATGTCTTCTTATTTGGAGGGAAGTCTTGTTATTTGGAGGAATGTCTTGTTATTTAGAGGGATATCTTGTTATTTGGAGGGATGTCTTGTTATTTAGAGGGATGTCTTGCTATTTAGAGGGATGTCTTTTTATTTGGAGGGATGTCTTGTTATTTAGAGGGATGTCTTGTTATTTAGAGGAATGTCTTGTTATTTAAAAGGGATGTCTTGTTATTTAGAGGGACGTCTTGTTATTTAGTGGGATGTCTTGTTATTTAGAGGGATGTCTTGTTATTTAGAGGGATGTCTTGTTATTTAAAGGGATGTCTTAATATTTAGAGGGATGTCTTGTTATTTAGAGGGATGTCTTAATATTTAGAGGGATGTCTTGTTATTTGGAGGGATGTCTTAATATTTAGAGGGATGTCTTGTTATTTAGAGGGATGTCTTGTTATTTAGAGGGATGTCTTGTTTTTTAAAGGGTTTTCTTGTTTTTTGGAGGGATGTCTTAATATTTAGAGGGATGTCTTGGTATTTGGAGGGATGTCTTGTTATTTAGAGGGATGTCTTAATATTTAGCGGAATGTCTAGTTTATTAGAGGGATGTCTTGTTATTTAGAGGGATGTCTTGTTATTTAGAGGGATGTCTTAATATTTGGAGGGATGTCTTGTTATTTAGAGGGATGTCTTAATATTTAGAGGGATGTCTTGTTTTTTAGTGGGATGTCTTGTTATTTAGAGGGATGTCTTGTTATTTGGAGAGATGTCTTTTTATTTAGAGGGATGTCTTGTTTTTTAGAGGGTTGTCTTGTTATTTGGAGGGATGTCTTGTTTTTTCGAGGGTTGTCTTGTAATTTAGATGGGATGTCTTGTTATTTAGAGGGATGTCTTAATATTTAGCGGAATGTCTTGTTTATTAGAGGGATGTCTTGCTATTTAGAGGGATGTCTTTTTATTTGGAGGGATGTCTTGTTATTTAGAGGGATGTCTTGTTATTTAGAGGAATGTCTTTTTATTTAAAAGGGATGTCTTGTTATTTAGAGGGATGTCTTGTTATTTAGTGGGATGTCTTGTTATTTAGAGGGATGTCTTGTTATTTAGAGAGATGTCTTGTTATTTAAAGGGATGTCTTAATATTTAGAGGGATGTCTTGTTATTTAGAGGGATGTCTTAATATTTAGCGGAATGTCTTGTTTATTAGAGGGATGTCTTGCTATTTAGAGGGATATCTTTTTATTTGGAGGGATGTCTTGTTATTTAGAGGGATGTCTTGTTATTTAGAGGAATGTCTTGTTATTTAAAAGGGATGTCTTGTTATTTAGAGGGATGTCTTGTTATTTAGGGGGATGTCTTGTTATTTAGAGGGATGTCTTGTTATTTAGAGAGATGTCTTGTTATTTAAAGGGATGTCTTAATATTTAGAGGGATGTCTTGTTATTTAGAGGGATGTCTTAATATTTAGAGGGATGTCTTGTTATTTGAAGGGATGTCTTAATATTTAGAGGGATGTCTTGTTATTTAGAGGGATGTCTTGTTATTTAGAGGGATGTCTTGTTTTTTAAAGGGTTGTCTTGTTATTTGGAGGGATGTCTTAATATTTAGAGGGATGTCTTGGTATTTAGAGGGATGTCTTGTTATTTAGAGGGATGTCTTAATATTTAGCGGAATGTCTAGTTTATTAGAGGGATGTCTTGTTATTTAGAGGGATGTCTTGTTATTTAGAGGGATGTCTTGTTTTTTAGAGGGTTGTCTTGTTATTTGGAGGGATGTCTTGTTTTTTAGAGGGTTGTGTTGTAATTTAGATGGGATGTGTTGTTATTTAGAGGGATGTCTTGTTATTTACGTATGTCTTGTTATTTAGAGGGATGTCTTAATATTTAGAGGAATGTCTTGTTATATAGATGGATGTCTTGTTATTTAGAGGGATGTCTTGATATTTAGAGGGATGTCTTGTTTTTTAGAGAGATGTCTTGTTATTTAGAGGGTTTTTTTTGTTTTTTAGAGGGTTGTCTTGTTATTTGGAGGGATGTCTTGTTATTTAGATTGATGTCTTAATATTTAGAGGGATGTCTTGTTTTTTAGAGGGATGTTTTGTTATTTAGAGGGATGTCTTGTTATTTAGAGGGATGTCTTGTTATTTAGAGGGATGTCTTGTTATTTAGAGGGATGTCTTGTTATTTGAAGGGATGTCTTAATATTTAGAGAGATGTCTTGTTATTTAGAGGGATGTCTTGTTATTTAGAGGGATGTCTTGTTATTTAGAGGGATGTTTTCATATTTGGAGGGATGTCTTGTTATTTAGAGGGATGTCTTAATATTTAGCGGAATGTCTAGTTTATTAGAGGGATGTCTTGTTATTTAGAGGGATGTCTTGTTATTTAGAGGGATGTCTTAATATTTGGAGGGATGTCTTGTTATTTAGAGGGATGTCTTAATATTTAGAGGGATGTCTTGTTTTTTAGTGGGATGTCTTGTTATTTAGAGGGATGTCTTGTTATTTGGAGAGATGTCTTTTTATTTAGAGGGATGTCTTGTTTTTTAGAGGGTTGTCTTGTTATTTGGAGGGATGTCTTGTTTTTTAGAGAGTTGTCTTGGTATTTAGAGGGATGTCTTGTTATTTAGAGGGATGTCTTGTTATTTAGAGGGATGTCTTCTTATTTGGAGGGAAGTCTTGTTATTTGGAGGAATGTCTTGTTATTTAGAGGGATATCTTGTTATTTGGAGGGATGTCTTGTTATTTAGAGGGATGTCTTGCTATTTAGAGGGATGTCTTTTTATTTGGAGGGATGTCTTGTTATTTAGAGGGATGTCTTGTTATTTAGAGGAATGTCTTGTTATTTAAAAGGGATGTCTTGTTATTTAGAGGGACGTCTTGTTATTTAGTGGGATGTCTTGTTATTTAGAGGGATGTCTTGTTATTTAGAGAGATGTCTTGTTATTTAAAGGGATGTCTTAATATTTAGAGGGATGTCTTGTTATTTAGAGGGATGTCTTAATATTTAGAGGGATGTCTTGTTATTTGGAGGGATGTCTTTATATTTAGAGGGATGTCTTGTTATTTAGAGGGATGTCTTGTTATTTAGAGGGATGTCTTGTTTTTTAAAGGGTTGTCTTGTTATTTGGAGGGATGTCTTAATATTTAGAGGGATGTCTTGGTATTTGGAGGGATGTCTTGTTATTTAGAGGGATGTCTTAATATTTAGCGGAATGTCTAGTTTATTAGAGGGATGTCTTGTTATTTAGAGGGATGTCTTGTTATTTAGAGGGATGTCTTAATATTTGAAGGGATGTCTTGTTATTTAGAGGGATGTCTTATTTGTACAACCTTGTACAAACTTGTACACACTTGTACAAACTTGTACACACTTGTACAACCTTGTACACACTTGTACAACCTTGTACACACTTGTACAACCTCGTACACACTTGTACAACCTTGTACACACTTGTACAACCTTGTACACAATTGTAAAACCTTGTACACACTTGTACAAACATGTACACACTTGAACAACCTTGTACACACTTGTACAACCTTGTACACACTTGTACAAGCTTGTATACACTTGTACAACCTTGTACACACTTGTACAACCTTGTACACACTTGTACAAGCTTGTACACACTTGTACAACCTTGTACACACTTGTACAACCTTTTACACAATTGTAAAACCTTGTACACACTTGTACATTCTTGTACAAACTTGTACTTACTTGTACAACCTTGTACAAACTTGTACACACTTGTACAAACTTTTACATCCTTGTATACATTTGTACACCCTTGTACACACTTGTACAACCTTGTACAAACCTGTACACCCTTGTACACACTTGTACAAGCTTGTACACGATTGTACACCCTTGTACACACTTGTGCACCCTTGTACACACTTGTACACCCTTGTACACACATGTACAACCTTTTACAAACTTGTACACACTTGTACAAACTTGTACATTCTTGTACATACTTGTACACCCTTGTAAACACTTGTACAAAATTGTACAAACCTGTACACCCTTGGACACACTTGTACAAGCTTGTACACACTTGTACAAGCTTGTACACACTTGTACACCCTTGTACAAACTTGTGCACCCTTGTACACTTTTGTACACCCTTGTATACATTTGTACAAACTTGTACAAACTTGTACACACTTGTACAAACTTGTACACACTTGTACAAACTTGTACACCCTTGTACACACTTGTACAACCTTGTACACACTTGTACAACCTTGTACAAACCTGTACACCCTTGTACACACTTGTACAACCTTGTACAAACCTGTACACCCTTGTACACACTTGTACAAGCTTGTACACGATTGTACACTCTTGTACACACTTGTGCAACCTTGTACACACTTGTACAACCTTGTACACACTTGTACAACCTTGTACACACTTGTTCAAGCTTGTACACACTTGTACAACCTTGTACACACTTGTACACCCTTGTACACACTTGTACAACCTTTTACAAACTTGTACACACTTGTACAAAATTGTACATTCTTGTACATACTTGTACACCCTTGTACACACTTGTACAACCTTGTACAAACCTGTACACCCTTGTACACACTTGTACAAGCTTGTACACACTTGTACAAGCTTGTACACACTTGTACACCCTTGTACAAACTTGTGCACCCTTGTACACTTTTGTACACCCTTGTACACATTTGTACAACCTTGTACAAACTTGTACACACTTGTACAAACTTGTACACACTTGTACAAACTTGTGTACACTTGTACAACCTTGTACACACTTGTACAACCTTGTACACACTTGTACAACCTTGTACACACTTGTACAACCTCGTACACACTTGTACAACCTTGTACACACTTGTACAACCTTGTACACAATTGTAAAACCTTGTACACACTTGTACAACCTTGTACACACTTGTACAAGCTTGTACACACTTGTACAAGCTTGTACACACTTGTACACCCTTGTACAAACTTGTGCATCCTTGAACACTTTTGTACAACCTTGTACACATTTGTACAACCTTGTACAAACTTAAACACACTTGTACAAACATGTACACACTTGAACAACCTTGTACACACTTGTACAACCTTGTACACACTTGTACAAGCTTGTACACACTTGTACAACCTTGTACACACTTGTACAACCTTGTACACACTTGTACAACCTTGTACACACTTGTACAACCTTTTACACAATTGTAAAACCTTGTACACACTTGTACATTCTTGTACAAACTTGTACTTACTTGTACAACCTTGTACAAACTTGTACACACTTGTACAAATTTTAACATCCTTGTATACATTTGTACACCCTTGTACACACTTGTACAACCTTGTACAAACCTGTACACCCTTGTACACACTTGTACAAGCTTGTACACGATTGTACACCCTTGTACACACTTGTGCACCCTTGTACACACTTGTACACCCTTGTACACACATGTACAACCTTTTACAAACTTGTACACACTTGTACAAACTTGTACATTCTTGTACATACTTGTACACCCTTGTAAACACTTGTACAAAATTGTACACACTTGTACAAGCTTGTACACACTTGTACACCCTTGTACAAACTTGTGCACCCTTGTACACCTTTGTACACCCTTGTATACATTGGTACAAACTTGTACAAACTTGTACACACTTGTACAAACTTTTACACACTTGTACAAACTTGTACACCCTTGTACACACTTGTACAACCTTGTACACACTTGTACAACCTTGTACAAACCTGTACACCCTTGTACACACTTGTACAAGCTTGTACACGATTGTACACTCTTGTACACACTTGTGCAACCTTGTACACACTTGTACAACCTTGTACACACTTGTACAACCTTGTACACACTTGTTCAAGCTTGTACACACTTGTACAACCTTGTACACACTTGTACACCCTTGTACACACTTGTACAACCTTTTACAAACTTGTACACACTTGTACAAAATTGTACATTCTTGTACATACTTGTACACCCTTGTACACACTTGTACAACCTTGTACAAACCTGTACACCCTTGTACACACTTGTACAAGCTTGTACACACTTGTACAAGCTTGTACACACTTGTACAAGCTTGTACACACTTGTACACCCTTGTACAAACTTGTGCACCCTTGTACACTTTTGTACACCCTTGTACACATTTGTACAACCTTGTACAAACTTGTACACACTTGTACAAACTTGTACACACTTGTACAAACTTGTGTACACTTGTACAACCTTGTACACCCTTGTACAACCTTGTACACACTTGTACAACCTTGTACACACTTGTACAAACTCGTACACACTTGTACAACCTTGTACACACTTGTACAACCTTGTACACAATTGTAAAACCTTGTACACACTTGTACAACCTTGTACACACTTGTACACCCTTGTACACACTTGTACACCCTTGTACACACTTTTACAAAATTTTACATTCTTGTACATACTTGTACACCCTTGTACACACTTGTACAACCTTGTACAAACCTGTACACCCTTGTACACACTTGTACAAGCTTGTACACACTTGTACAAGCTTGTACACACTTGTACAAGCTTGTACAGACTTGTACACCCTTGTACAAACTTGTGCACCCTTGAACACTTTTGTACACCCTTGTACACATTTGTACAACCTTGTACAAACTTAAACACACTTGTACAAACATGTACACACTTGAACAACCTTGTACAAACTTGTACATTCTTGTACATACTTGTACACCCTTGTAAACACTTGTACAAAATTGTACAAACCTGTACACCCTTGTACACACTTGTACAAGCTTGTACACACTTGTACAAACTTGTACACACTTGTACAAACTTGTACACCCTTGTACACACTTGTACAACCTTGTACACACTTGTACAACCTTGTACAAACCTGTACACCCTTGTACACACTTGTACAAGCTTGTACACGATTGTACACTCTTGTACACACTTGTGCAACCTTGTACACACTTGTACAACCTTGTACACACTTGTACAACCTTGTACACACTTGTTCAAGCTTGTACACACTTGTACAACCTTGTACACACTTGTACACCCTTGTACACACTTGTACACCCTTGTACACACTTGTACAACCTTTTACAAACTTGTACACACTTGTACAAAATTGTACATTCTTGTACATACTTGTACACCCTTGTACACACTTGTACAACCTTGTACAAACCTGTACACCCTTGTACACACTTGTACAAGCTTGTACACACTTGTACAAGCTTGTACACACTTGTACACCCTTGTACAAACTTGTGCACCCTTGTACACTTTTGTACACCCTTGTACACATTTGTACAACTTTGTACAAACTTGTACACACTTGTACAAACTTGTACACACTTGTACAACCTTGTACACACTTGTACAACCTTGTACACACTTGTACAACCTTGTACACACTTGTACAACCTCGTACACACTTGTACAACCTTGTACACACTTGTACAACCTTGTACACAATTGTAAAACCTTGTACACACTTTTACAACCTTGTACACACTTGTACACCCTTGTACACACTTGTACAAAATTTTACATTCTTGTACATACTTGTACACCCTTGTACACACTTGTACAACCTTGTACAAACCTGTACACTCTTGTACACACTTGTACAAGCTTGTACACACTTGTACAAGCTTGTACACACTTGTACAAGCTTGTACACACTTGTACACCCTTGTACAAACTTGTGCACCCTTGAACACTTTTGTACACCCTTGTACACATTTGTACAACCTTGTACAAACTTAAACACACTTGTACAAACATGTACACACTTGAACAACCTTGTACACACTTGTACAAACCTTGTACACACTTGTACAAGCTTGTACACACTTGTACAACCTTGTACACACTTGTACAACCTTGTACACACTTGTACAAGCTTGTACACACTTGTACAACCTTGTACACACTTGTACAACCTTGTACAAACCTGTACACCCTTGAACACTTGTACAAGCTTGTACACGATTGTACACCCTTGTACACACTTGTGCACCCTTGTACACACTTGTACACCCTTGTACACACTTGTACATTCTTTTACAAACTTGTACACACTTGTACAAACTTGTACATTCTTGTACATACTTGTACACCCTTGTAAACACTTGTACAACCTTGTACAAACCTGTACACCCTTGTACACACTTGTACAAGCTTGTACACACTTGTACAAGCTTGTACACACTTGTACACCCTTGTACAAACTTGTGCACCCCTGTACACTTTTGTACACCCTTGTATACATTTGTACAAACTTGTACAAACTTGTACACACTTGTACAAACTTGTACACACTTGTACAAACTTGTACACACTTGTACAAACTTGTACACACTTGTACAAACTTGTACACCCTTGTACACACTTGTACAACCTTGTACACACTTGTACAACCTTGTACACACTTGTACAACCTTGTACACACTTGTACAACCTTGTACAAACCTGTACACCCTTGTACACACTTGTACAAGCTTGTACACGATTGTACACTCTTGTACACACTTGTGCAACCTTGTACACACTTGTACAACCTTGTACACACTTGTACAACCTTGTACACACTTGTTCAAGCTTGTACACACTTGTACAACCTTGTACACACTTGTACACCCTTGTACACACTTGTACAACCTTTTACAAACTTGTACACACTTGTACAAAATTGTACATTCTTGTACATACTTGTACACCCTTGTACACACTTGTACACCCTTGTACAAACTTGTGCACCCTTGTACACTTTTGTACACCCTTGTACACATTTGTACAAACTTGTACAAACTTGTACACACTTGTACAAACTTGTACACACTTGTACAAACTTGTGTACACTTGTACAACCTTGTACACACTTGTACAACCTTGTACACACTTGTACAACCTTCTACACACTTGTACAACCTTGTACACACTTGTACAACCTTGTACACACTTGTACAACCTTGTACACAATTGTAAAACCTTGTACACACGTGTACAACCTTGTACAAACTTGTACACACTTGTACAAACTTGTACACCCTTGTACACACTTGTACAACCTTGTACACACTTGTACAAATTTGTACAACCTTGTACAAACTTGTACACACTTGTACAACCTTGTACAAACTTGTACACACTTGTACACACTTTTACATCCTTGTACACATTTGTACACCCTTGTACACACTTGTACAACCTTTTACAAACTTGTACACACTTGTACAAACTTGTACATTCTTGTACATACTTGTACAACCTTGTACACACTTGTACAACCTTGTACAAACCTGTAAACCCTTGTACAAGCTTGTACACACTTGTACAAGCTTGTACACACTTGTACACCCTTGTACAAACTTGTGCACCCTTGTACACTTTTGTACACCCTTGTACACATTTGTACAACCTTGTACAAACTTGTACACACTTGTACAAACTTGTACACACTTGTACAACCTTGTACACACTTGTACAACCTTGTACACACTTGTACAACCTTGTACACACTTGTACAACCTTGTACACACTTGTACAACCTTGTACACACTTGTACAACCTTGTACACGCTTGTACAACCTTGTACACACTTGTACAACCTTTTACACAATTGTAAAACCTTGTACACACTTGTACATTCTTGTACAAACTTGTACTTACTTGTACAACCTTGTACAAACTTGTACACACTTGTACAAACTTTTACATCCTTGTACACATTTGTACACCCTTGTACACACTTGTACAACCTTGTACAAACCTGTACACCCTTGTACACACTTGTACAAGCTTGTACACGATTGTACACCCTTGTACACACTTGTGCACCCTTGTATACATTTGTACAAACTTGTACAAACTTGTACACAATTGTACAAACTTGTACACACTTGTACAAACTTGTACACCCTTGTACAAACTTGTACACCCTTGTACACACTTGTACAACCTTGTACACACTTGTACAAACTTGTACACCCTTGTACACACTTGTACAACCTTGTACACACTTGTACAACCTTGTACACACTTGTACAACCTTGTACACACTTGTACAACCTTGTACACAATTGTACAACCTTGTACAACCTTGTACACACTTGTACAACCTTGTACACACTTGTACAACCTTGTACACACTTGTACAACCTTGTAAAAACTTGTACAACCTTGTACACACTTGTACACCCTTGTACACACTTGTACAAGCTTGTACACACTTGTACAAGCTTGTACACACTTGTACAAGCTTGTACACACTTGTACAACCTTGTACACACTTGTTCACCCTTGTACACACTTGTACAACCTTTTACAAACTTGTACACACTTGTACAAAATTGTACATTCTTGTACATACTTGTACATCCTTGTACACATTTGTACAACCTAGTACAAACCTGTACACCATTGTACACACTTGTACAAGCTTGTACACACTTGTACACCCTTGTACAAACTTGTGCACCCTTGTACACTTTTGTACACCCTTGTACACATTTGTACAACCTTGTACAAACTTAAACACACTTGTACAAACATGTACACACTTGAACAACCATGTACACACTTGTACAACCTTGTACACACTTGTACAAGCTTGTACACACTTGTACAACCTTGTACACACTTGTACAACATTGTACACACTTGTACAACCTTGTACACAATTGTAAAACCTTGTACACACTTGTACAACCCTGTACAAACCTGTACACCCTTGTACACACTTGTACAAGCTTGTACACGATTCTACACTCTTGTACACACTTGTGCAACCTTGTACACACTTGTGCAACCTTGTACACACTTGTACAACCTTGTAAACACTTGTACAACCTTGTACACACTTGTTCAAGCTTGTACACACTTGTACAACCTTGTACAAACCTGTACACCCTTGTACACACTTGTACACCCTTGTACAAACTTGTGCACCCTTGTACACTTTTGTACACCCTTGTACACATTTGTACAACCTTGTACAAACTTGTACACACTTGTACAAACTTGTACACACTTGTACAACCTTGTACACACTTGTACATCCTTGTACACACTTGTACAACCTTGTACACACTTGTACAACCTTGTACACAATTGTAAAACATTGTACACACTTAAACAACCTTGTACAAACTTGTACACACTTGTATAGACTTTTACATCCTTGTACACATTTGTACACCCTTGTACACACTTGTACAACCTTGTACAAACCTGTAAACCCTTGTACACACTTGTACAAGCTTGTACACGATTGTACAAGCTTGTACACGATTGTACACCCTTGTACACACTTGTGAACCCTTGTACACACTTGTACAACCTTGTACACACTTGTACAACCTTGTACAACCTACTACAAAATTGTACACACTTGTACAAACTTTTACATCCTTGTACACATTTGTACACCCTTGTACACACTTGTACAAACTTGTACATTCTTGTACATACTTGTACACCCTTGTACACACTTGTACAAACTTGTACATTCTTGTACATACTTGTACACCCTTGTACACACTTGTACAACCTTGTACAAACCTGTAAACCCTTGTACAAGCTTGTACACACTTGTACAAACTTGTACACACTTGTACACCCTTGTACAAACTTCTGCACCCTTGTACACTTTTGTACACCCTTGTACACATTTGTACAACCTTGTACACACTTGTACAACCTTTTACACAATTGTAAAACCTTGTACACACTTGTACATTCTTGTACAAACTTGTACTTACTTGTACAACCTTGTACAAACTTGTACACACTTGTACAAACTTTTACATCCTTGTACACATTTGTACACCCTTGTACACACTTGTACAACCTTGTACAAACCTGTACACCCTTGTACACACTTGTACAAGCTTTTTCACGATTGTACACCCTTGTACACACTTGTGCACCCTTGTACACACTTGTACACCCTTGTACACACTTGTACAACCTTTTACAAACTTGTACACACTTGTACAAACATGAACATTCTTGTACATACTTGTACACCCTTGTAAACACTTGTACAACCTTGTACAAACTTGTACACACTTGTACACACTTGTACAAGCTTGTACACACTTGTACAAGCTTGTACACACTTGTACACCCTTGTACAAACTTGTGCACCCTTGTACACACTTGTACAACCTTGTACACAATTGTACAACCTTGTACAACCATGTACACACTTGTACAACTTTGTACACACTTGTACAACCTTGTACACACTTGTACACCTTTGTACACACTTGTACAACCTTGTACACTATGATACAACCTTGTACACACTTGTACAACCTTGTACACACTTATACAACCTTTTACAAACTTGTACACACTTGTACAAACTTGTACATTCTTTTGTACACCCTTGTAAACACTTGTACAACCTTGTACAAACCTGTACACCCTTGTACACACTTGTATAAGCTTGTACACACTTGTACAAGCTTGTACACACTTGTACACCCTTGTACAAACTTGTGCACCCTTGTACACTTTTGTACACCCTTGTATACATTGGTACAACCTTGTACAAACTTGTACACACTTGTACAAACTTGTACACACTTGTACAAACTTGTACACCCTTGTACACACTTGTACAACCTTGTACACACTTGTACAACCTTGTACACAATTGTACAACCTTGTACAACCATTAACACACTTGTACAACCTTGTACACACTTGTACAACCTTGTACACAATTGTACAACCTTGTACACACTTGTACACCTTTGTACACACTTATACAACCTTGTACACACTTGTACAACCTTGTACACACTTGTACAACCTTGTACACGTTTGTACAACCTTGTACACACTTGTACAACCCTGTACACACTTGTACAACCTTGTTAAAACTTGTACAAGCATGTACACGATTGTACACCCTTGTACACACTTGTGCACCCTTGTACACACTTGTACAACCTTGTACACACTTGTACAACCTTGTACACACTTGTACAACCTTGTACACACTTGTACAACCTTGTACACACTTGTACAAACTTGTACACACTTGTACAACCTTGTACACACTTGTACAACCTTGTACACACTTGTACAACCTTGTACACACTTGTACAACCTTTTACACAGTTGTAAAACCTTGTACACACTTGTACATTCTTGTACAAACTTGTTCTTACTTGTACAACCTTGTACAAACTTGTACACACTTGTACAAACATGTACACACTTGAACAACCTTGTACACACTTGTACAAACCTTGTACACACTTGTACAAGCTTGTACACACTTGTACAACCTTGTACACACTTGTACAACCTTGTACACACTTGTACAAGCTTGTACACACTTGTACAACCTTGTACACACTTGTACAACCTTGTACAAACCTGTACACCCTTGAACACTTGTACAAGCTTGTACACGATTGTACACCCTTGTACACACTTGTGCACCCTTGTACACACTTGTACACCCTTGTACACACTTGTACATTCTTTTACAAACTTGTACACACTTGTACAAACTTGTACATTCTTGTACATACTTGTACACCCTTGTAAACACTTGTACAACCTTGTACAAACCTGTACACCCTTGTACACACTTGTACAAGCTTGTACACACTTGTACAAGCTTGTACACACTTGTACACCCTTGTACAAACTTGTGCACCCCTGTACACTTTTGTACACCCTTGTATACATTTGTACAAACTTGTACAAACTTGTACACACTTGTACAAACTTGTACACACTTGTACAAACTTGTACACACTTGTACAAACTTGTACACACTTGTACAAACTTGTACACCCTTGTACACACTTGTACAACCTTGTACACACTTGTACAACCTTGTACACACTTGTACAACCTTGTACACACTTGTACAACCTTGTACAAACCTGTACACCCTTGTACACACTTGTACAAGCTTGTACACGATTGTACACTCTTGTACACACTTGTGCAACCTTGTACACACTTGTACAACCTTGTACACACTTGTACAACCTTGTACACACTTGTTCAAGCTTGTACACACTTGTACAACCTTGTACACACTTGTACACCCTTGTACACACTTGTACAACCTTTTACAAACTTGTACACACTTGTACAAAATTGTACATTCTTGTACATACTTGTACACCCTTGTACACACTTGTACACCCTTGTACAAACTTGTGCACCCTTGTACACTTTTGTACACCCTTGTACACATTTGTACAAACTTGTACAAACTTGTACACACTTGTACAAACTTGTACACACTTGTACAAACTTGTGTACACTTGTACAACCTTGTACACACTTGTACAACCTTGTACACACTTGTACAACCTTCTACACACTTGTACAACCTTGTACACACTTGTACAACCTTGTACACACTTGTACAACCTTGTACACAATTGTAAAACCTTGTACACACGTGTACAACCTTGTACAAACTTGTACACACTTGTACAAACTTGTACACCCTTGTACACACTTGTACAACCTTGTACACACTTGTACAAATTTGTACAACCTTGTACAAACTTGTACACACTTGTACAACCTTGTACAAACTTGTACACACTTGTACACACTTTTACATCCTTGTACACATTTGTACACCCTTGTACACACTTGTACAACCTTTTACAAACTTGTACACACTTGTACAAACTTGTACATTCTTGTACATACTTGTACAACCTTGTACACACTTGTACAACCTTGTACAAACCTGTAAACCCTTGTACAAGCTTGTACACACTTGTACAAGCTTGTACACACTTGTACACCCTTGTACAAACTTGTGCACCCTTGTACACTTTTGTACACCCTTGTACACATTTGTACAACCTTGTACAAACTTGTACACACTTGTACAAACTTGTACACACTTGTACAACCTTGTACACACTTGTACAACCTTGTACACACTTGTACAACCTTGTACACACTTGTACAACCTTGTACACACTTGTACAACCTTGTACACACTTGTACAACCTTGTACACGCTTGTACAACCTTGTACACACTTGTACAACCTTTTACACAATTGTAAAACCTTGTACACACTTGTACATTCTTGTACAAACTTGTACTTACTTGTACAACCTTGTACAAACTTGTACACACTTGTACAAACTTTTACATCCTTGTACACATTTGTACACCCTTGTACACACTTGTACAACCTTGTACAAACCTGTACACCCTTGTACACACTTGTACAAGCTTGTACACGATTGTACACCCTTGTACACACTTGTGCACCCTTGTATACATTTGTACAAACTTGTACAAACTTGTACACAATTGTACAAACTTGTACACACTTGTACAAACTTGTACACCCTTGTACAAACTTGTACACCCTTGTACACACTTGTACAACCTTGTACACACTTGTACAAACTTGTACACCCTTGTACACACTTGTACAACCTTGTACACACTTGTACAACCTTGTACACACTTGTACAACCTTGTACACACTTGTACAACCTTGTACACAATTGTACAACCTTGTACAACCTTGTACACACTTGTACAACCTTGTACACACTTGTACAACCTTGTACACACTTGTACAACCTTGTAAAAACTTGTACAACCTTGTACACACTTGTACACCCTTGTACACACTTGTACAAGCTTGTACACACTTGTACAAGCTTGTACACACTTGTACAAGCTTGTACACACTTGTACAACCTTGTACACACTTGTTCACCCTTGTACACACTTGTACAACCTTTTACAAACTTGTACACACTTGTACAAAATTGTACATTCTTGTACATACTTGTACATCCTTGTACACATTTGTACAACCTAGTACAAACCTGTACACCATTGTACACACTTGTACAAGCTTGTACACACTTGTACACCCTTGTACAAACTTGTGCACCCTTGTACACTTTTGTACACCCTTGTACACATTTGTACAACCTTGTACAAACTTAAACACACTTGTACAAACATGTACACACTTGAACAACCATGTACACACTTGTACAACCTTGTACACACTTGTACAAGCTTGTACACACTTGTACAACCTTGTACACACTTGTACAACATTGTACACACTTGTACAACCTTGTACACAATTGTAAAACCTTGTACACACTTGTACAACCCTGTACAAACCTGTACACCCTTGTACACACTTGTACAAGCTTGTACACGATTCTACACTCTTGTACACACTTGTGCAACCTTGTACACACTTGTGCAACCTTGTACACACTTGTACAACCTTGTAAACACTTGTACAACCTTGTACACACTTGTTCAAGCTTGTACACACTTGTACAACCTTGTACAAACCTGTACACCCTTGTACACACTTGTACACCCTTGTACAAACTTGTGCACCCTTGTACACTTTTGTACACCCTTGTACACATTTGTACAACCTTGTACAAACTTGTACACACTTGTACAAACTTGTACACACTTGTACAACCTTGTACACACTTGTACATCCTTGTACACACTTGTACAACCTTGTACACACTTGTACAACCTTGTACACAATTGTAAAACATTGTACACACTTAAACAACCTTGTACAAACTTGTACACACTTGTATAGACTTTTACATCCTTGTACACATTTGTACACCCTTGTACACACTTGTACAACCTTGTACAAACCTGTAAACCCTTGTACACACTTGTACAAGCTTGTACACGATTGTACAAGCTTGTACACGATTGTACACCCTTGTACACACTTGTGAACCCTTGTACACACTTGTACAACCTTGTACACACTTGTACAACCTTGTACAACCTACTACAAAATTGTACACACTTGTACAAACTTTTACATCCTTGTACACATTTGTACACCCTTGTACACACTTGTACAAACTTGTACATTCTTGTACATACTTGTACACCCTTGTACACACTTGTACAACCTTGTACAAACCTGTAAACCCTTGTACAAGCTTGTACACACTTGTACAAACTTGTACACACTTGTACACCCTTGTACAAACTTCTGCACCCTTGTACACTTTTGTACACCCTTGTACACATTTGTACAACCTTGTACACACTTGTACAACCTTTTACACAATTGTAAAACCTTGTACACACTTGTACATTCTTGTACAAACTTGTACTTACTTGTACAACCTTGTACAAACTTGTACACACTTGTACAAACTTTTACATCCTTGTACACATTTGTACACCCTTGTACACACTTGTACAACCTTGTACAAACCTGTACACCCTTGTACACACTTGTACAAGCTTTTACACGATTGTACACCCTTGTACACACTTGTGCACCCTTGTACACACTTGTACACCCTTGTACACACTTGTACAACCTTTTACAAACTTGTACACACTTGTACAAACATGAACATTCTTGTACATACTTGTACACCCTTGTAAACACTTGTACAACCTTGTACAAACTTGTACACACTTGTACACACTTGTACAAGCTTGTACACACTTGTACAAGCTTGTACACACTTGTACACCCTTGTACAAACTTGTGCACCCTTGTACACACTTGTACAACCTTGTACACAATTGTACAACCTTGTACAACCATGTACACACTTGTACAACTTTGTACACACTTGTACAACCTTGTACACACTTGTACACCTTTGTACACACTTGTACAACCTTGTACACTATGATACAACCTTGTACACACTTGTACAACCTTGTACACACTTATACAACCTTTTACAAACTTGTACACACTTGTACAAACTTGTACATTCTTTTGTACACCCTTGTAAACACTTGTACAACCTTGTACAAACCTGTACACCCTTGTACACACTTGTATAAGCTTGTACACACTTGTACAAGCTTGTACACACTTGTACACCCTTGTACAAACTTGTGCACCCTTGTACACTTTTGTACACCCTTGTATACATTGGTACAACCTTGTACAAACTTGTACACACTTGTACAAACTTGTACACACTTGTACAAACTTGTACACCCTTGTACACACTTGTACAACCTTGTACACACTTGTACAACCTTGTACACAATTGTACAACCTTGTACAACCATTAACACACTTGTACAACCTTGTACACACTTGTACAACCTTGTACACAATTGTACAACCTTGTACACACTTGTACACCTTTGTACACACTTATACAACCTTGTACACACTTGTACAACCTTGTACACACTTGTACAACCTTGTACACGTTTGTACAACCTTGTACACACTTGTACAACCCTGTACACACTTGTACAACCTTGTTAAAACTTGTACAAGCATGTACACGATTGTACACCCTTGTACACACTTGTGCACCCTTGTACACACTTGTACAACCTTGTACACACTTGTACAACCTTGTACACACTTGTACAACCTTGTACACACTTGTACAACCTTGTACACACTTGTACAAACTTGTACACACTTGTACAACCTTGTACACACTTGTACAACCTTGTACACACTTGTACAACCTTGTACACACTTGTACAACCTTTTACACAGTTGTAAAACCTTGTACACACTTGTACATTCTTGTACAAACTTGTTCTTACTTGTACAACCTTGTACAAACTTGTACACACTTGTACAAACTTTTACATCCTTGTACACATTTGTACACCCTTGTACACACTTGTACAACCTTGTACAAACCTGTACACAATTGTACACACTTGTACAAGCTTGTACAAGATTGTACACCCTTGTACACACTTGTGCACCCTTGTACACACTTGTACACCCTTGTATACACTTGTACAACCTTTTACAAACTTGTACACACTTGTACAAACTTGTACATTCTTGTGCATACTTGTACACCCTTGTAAACACTTGTACAACCTTGTACAAACCTGTACACCCTTGTACACACTTGTACAAGCTTGTACACACTTGTACAAGCTTGTACACACTTGTACACCCTTGTACAAACTTGTACACACTTGTACAAACTTGTGTACACTTGTACAACCTTGTACACACTTGTACAACCTTGTACACACTTGTACAACCTTGTACACACTTGTACAACCTTGTACACACTTGTACAACCTTGTACACAATTGTAAAACCTTGTACACACGTGTACAACCTTGTACAAACTTGTACACAATTGTACAAACTTGTACACCCTTGTACACACTTGTACAACCTTGTACACACTTGTACAAATTTGTACAACCTTGTACAAACTTGTACACACTTGTACAACCTTGTACAAACTTGTACACACTTGTACACACATTTACATCCTTGTACACATTTGTACACCCTTGTACACACTTGTACAACCTTTTACAAACTTGTACACACTTGTACAAACTTGTACATTCTTGTACATACTTGTACAACCTTGTACACACTTGTACAACCTTGTACAAACCTGTAAACCCTTGTACAAGCTTGTACACACTTGTACAAGCTTGTACACACTTGTACACCCTTGTACAAACTTGTGCACCCTTGTACACTTTTGTACACCCTTGTACACATTTGTACAACCTTGAAACAAACTTGTACACACTTGTACAAACTTGTACACACTTGTACAACCTTGTACACACTTGTACAACCTTGTACACACTTGTACAACCTTGTACAACCTTGTACAAACTTGTACACACTTGTACAAACTTTTACATCCTTGTACACATTTGTACACCCTTGTACACACTTGTACAAACTTGTACATTCTTGTACATACTTGTACACCCTTGTACACACTTGTACAACCTTGTACAAACCTGTAAACCCTTGTACAAACTTGAAACAAGCATGTACACGATTGTACAAGCTTGTACACGATTGTACACCCTTGTACACACTTGTGCACCCTTGTACACACTTGTACAACCTTGTACACACTTGTACAACCTTGTACACACTTGTACAACCTTGTACACACTTGTACAACCTTGTACACACTTGTACATCCTTGTACAACCTTGTACAAACTTGTACAAACTTGTACAAACTTTTACATCCTTGTACACATTTGTACATCCTTGTACACACTTGTTCAAACTTGTACATTCTTGTACATACTTGTACACCCTTGTACACACTTGTACAAACTTGTACATTCTTGTACATACTTGTACACCCTTGTACACACTTGTACAACCTTGTACAAACCTGTAAACCCTTGTACAAGCTTGTACACACTTGTACAAGCTTGTACACACTTGTACACCCTTGTACAAACTTGTGCGCCCTTGTACACTTTTGTACAACCTTGTACACATTTGTACAACCTTGTACAAACTTGTACACACTTGAACAAACTTGTACACACTTGTAAAACCTTGTACACACTTGTACAACCTTGTACACACTTGTACAACCTTGTACACGCTTGTACAACCTTGTATACACTTGTACAACCTTTTACACAATTGTAAAACCTTGTACACACTTGTACATTCTTGTACAAACTTGTACTTACTTGTACAACCTTGTACAAACTTGTACACACTTGTACAAACTTTTACATCCTTGTACACATTTGTACACCCTTGTACACACTTGTACAACCTTGTACAAACCTGTACACCCTTGTACACACTTGTACAAGCTTGTACACGATTGTACACCCTTGTACACACTTGTGCACCCTTGTATACATTTGTACAAACTTGTACAAACTTGTACACAATTGTACAAACTTGTACACACTTGTACAAACTTGTACACCCTTGTACAAACTTGTACACCCTTGTACACACTTGTACAACCTTGTACACACTTGTACAAACTTGTACACCCTTGTACACACTTGTACAACCTTGTACACACTTGTACAACCTTGTACACACTTGTACAACCTTGTACACAATTGTACAACCTTGTACAACCTTGTACACACTTGTACAACCTTGTACACACTTGTACAACCTTGTACACACTTGTACAACCTTGTAAAAACTTGTACAACCTTGTACACACTTGTACACCCTTGTACACACTTGTACAAGCTTGTACACACTTGTACAAGCTTGTACACACTTGTACAAGCTTGTACACACTTGTACAACCTTGTACACACTTGTTCACCCTTGTACACACTTGTACAACCTTTTACAAACTTGTACACACTTGTACAAAATTGTACATTCTTGTACATACTTGTACATCCTTGTACACATTTGTACAACCTAGTACAAACCTGTACACCATTGTACACACTTGTACAAGCTTGTACACACTTGTACACCCTTGTATAAACTTGTGCACTCTGTACACTTTTGTACACCCTTGTACACATTTGTACAACCTTGTACAAACTTAAACACACTTGTACAAACATGTACACACTTGAACAACCATGTACACACTTGTACAACCTTGTACACACTTGTACAAGCTTGTACACACTTGTACAACCTTGTACACACTTGTACAACCTTGTACACACTTGTACAACCTTGTACACACTTGTACAACCTTGTACACAATTGTAAAACCTTGTACACACTTGTACAACCTTGTACAAACCTGTACACCCTTGTACACACTTGTACAAGCTTGTACACGATTCTACACTCTTGTACACAATTGTGCAACCTTGTACACACTTGTGCAACCTTGTACACACTTGTACAACCTTGTAAACACTTGTACAACCTTGTACACACTTGTTCAAGCTTGTACACACTTGTACAACCTTGTACAAACCTGTACACCCTTGTACACACTTGTACACCCTTGTACAAACTTGTGCACCCTTGTACACTTTTGTATACCCTTGTACACATTTGTACAACCTTGTACAAACTTGTACACACTTGTACAAACTTGTACACACTTGTACAACCTTGTACACACTTGTACATCCTTGTACACACTTGTACAACCTTGTACACACTTGTACAACCTTGTACACAATTGTAAAACATTGTACACACTTAAACAACCTTGTACAAACTTGTACACACTTGTATAAACTTTTACATCCTTGTACACATTTGTACACCCTTGTACACACTTGTACAACCTTGTACAAACCTGTAAACCCTTGTACACACTTGTACAAGCTTGTACACGATTGTACAAGCTTGTACACGATTGTACACCCTTGTACACACTTGTGAACCCTTGTACACACTTGTACAACCTTGTACACACTTGTACAACCTTGTACACACTTATACAACCTTGTACACACTTGTACAACCTTGTACACACTTGTACAACCTTGTACACACTTGTACAACCTTGTACAACCTACTACAAAATTGTACACACTTGTACAAACTTTTACATCCTTGTACACATTTGTACACCCTTGTACACACTTGTACAAACTTGTACATTCTTGTACATACTTGTACACCCTTGTACACACTTGTACAAACTTGTACATTCTTGTACATACTTGTACACCCTTGTACACACTTGTACAACCTTGTACAAACCTGTAAACCCTTGTACAAGCTTGTACACACTTGTACAAACTTGTACACACTTGTACACCCTTGTACAAACTTGTGCACCCTTGTACACTTTTGTACACCCTTGTACACATTTGTACAACCTTGTACAAACTTGTACACACTTGAACAAACTTGTACACACTTGTACAAACTTGTACACACTTGTACAACCTTGTACACACTTGTACAACCTTGTACACACTTGTACAAGCTTGTACACACTTGTACAACCTTGTACACACTTGTACAACCTTGTACACACTTGTACAACCTTGTACACACTTGTACAACCTTTTACACAATTGTAAAACCTTGTACACACTTGTACATTCTTGTACAAACTTGTACTTACTTGTACAACCTTGTACAAACTTGTACACACTTGTACAAACTTTTACATCCTTGTACACATTTGTACACCCTTGTACACACTTGTACAACCTTGTACAATCCTGTACACCCTTGTACACACTTGTACAAGCTTTTACACGATTGTACACCCTTGTACACACTTGTGCACCCTTGTACACACTTGTACACCCTTGTACACACTTGTACAACCTTTTACAAACTTGTACACACTTGTACAAACTTGAACATTCTTGTACATACTTTTACACCCTTGTAAACACTTGTACAACCTTGTACAAACTTGTACACACTTGTACACACTTGTACAAGCTTGTACACACTTGTACAAGCTTGTACACACTTGTACACCCTTGTACAAACTTGTGCACCCTTGTACACACTTGTACAACCTTGTACACAATTGTACAACCTTGTACAACTATGTACACACTTCTACAACTTTGTACACACTTGTACAACCTTGTACACACTTGTACACCTTTGTACACACTTGTACAACCTTGTACACTATGATACAACCTTGTACACACTTGTACAACCTTGTACACACTTATACAACCTTTTACAAACTTGTACACACTTGTACAAACTTGTACATTCTTTTGTACACCCTTGTAAACACTTGTACAACCTTGTACAAACCTGTACACCCTTGTACACACTTGTACAAGCTTGTACACACTTGTACAAGCTTGTACACACTTGTACACCCTTGTACAAACTTATGCACCCTTGTACACTTTTGTACACCCTTGTATACATTGGTACAACCTTGTACAAACTTGTACACACTTGTACAAACTTGTACACACTTGTACAAACTTGTACACCCTTGTACACACTTGTACAACCTTGTACACACTTGTACAACCTTGTACACAATTGTACAACCTTGTACAACCATGTACACACTTGTACAACCTTGTACACACTTGTACAACCTTGTACACACTTGTACAACCTTGTACACACTTGTACACCTTTGTACACACTTATACAACCTTGTACACACTTGTACAACCTTGTACACACTTGTACAACCTTGTACACGTTTGTACAACCTTGTACACACTTGTACAACCCTGTACACACTTGTACAACCTTGTTAAAACTTGTACAAGCATGTACACGATTGTACACCCTTGTACACACTTGTGCACCCTTGTACACACTTGTACAACCTTGTACACACTTGTACAACCTTGTACACACTTGTACAACCTTGTACACACTTGTACAACCTTGTACACACTTGTACAAACTTGTACACACTTGTACAACCTTGTACACACTTGTACAACCTTGTACACACTTGTACAACCTTGTACACACTTGTACAACCTTTTACACAGTTGTAAAACCTTGTACACACTTGTACATTCTTGTACAAACTTGTTCTTACTTGTACAACCTTGTACAAACTTGTACACACTTGTACAAACTTTTACATCCTTGTACACATTTGTACACCCTTGTACACACTTGTACAACCTTGTACACACTTGTACACCCTTGTACAAACTTGTGCACCCTTGTACACTTTTGTACACCCTTGTATACATTGGTACAACCTTGTACAAACTTGTACACACTTGTACAAACTTGTACACACTTGTACAAACTTGTACACCCTTGTACACACTTGTACAACCTTGTACACACTTGTACAACCTTGTACACAATTGTACAACCTTGTACAACCATGTACACACTTGTACAACCTTGTACACACTTGTACAACCTTGTACACACTTGTACAACCTTGTACACACTTGTACACCTTTGTACACACTTATACAACCTTGTACACACTTGTACAACCTTGTACACACTTGTACAACCTTGTACACGTTTGTACAACCTTGTACACACTTGTACAACCCTGTACACACTTGTACAACCTTGTTAAAACTTGTACAAGCATGTACACGATTGTACACCCTTGTACACACTTGTGCACCCTTGTACACACTTGTACAACCTTGTACACACTTGTACAACCTTGTACACACTTGTACAACCTTGTACACACTTGTACAACCTTGTACACACTTGTACAAACTTGTACACACTTGTACAACCTTGTACACACTTGTACAACCTTGTACACACTTGTACAACCTTGTACACACTTGTACAACCTTTTACACAGTTGTAAAACCTTGTACACACTTGTACATTCTTGTACAAACTTGTTCTTACTTGTACAACCTTGTACAAACTTGTACACACTTGTACAAACTTTTACATCCTTGTACACATTTGTACACCCTTGTACACACTTGTACAACCTTGTACAAACCTGTACACCCTTGTACACACTTGTACAAGCTTGTACAAGATTGTACACCCTTGTACACACTTGTGCACCCTTGTACACACTTGTACACCCTTGTATACACTTGTACAACCTTTTACAAACTTGTACACACTTGTACAAACTTGTACATTCTTGTGCATACTTGTACACCCTTGTAAACACTTGTAGAACCTTGTACAAACCTGTACACCCTTGTACACACTTGTACAAGCTTGTACACACTTGTACAAGCTTGTACACACTTGTACACCCTTGTACAAACTTGTACACACTTGTACAAACTTGTGTACACTTGTACAACCTTGTACACACTTGTACAACCTTGTACACACTTGTACAACCTTGTACACACTTGTACAACCTTGTACACACTTGTACAACCTTGTACACAATTGTAAAACCTTGTACACACGTGTACAACCTTGTACAAACTTGTACACACTTGTACAAACTTGTACACCCTTGTACACACTTGTACAACCTTGTACACACTTGTACAAATTTGTACAACCTTGTACAAACTTGTACACACTTGTACAACCTTGTACAAACTTGTACACACTTGTACACACATTTACATCCTTGTACACATTTGTACACCCTTGTACACACTTGTACAACCTTTTACAAACTTGTACACACTTGTACAAACTTGTACATTCTTGTACATACTTGTACAACCTTGTACACACTTGTACAACCTTGTACAAACCTGTAAACCCTTGTACAAGCTTGTACACACTTGTACAAGCTTGTACACACTTGTACAACCTTGTACACACTTGTACACCTTTGTACACACTTATACAACCTTGTACACACTTGTACAACCTTGTACACACTTGTACAACCTTGTACACGTTTGTACAACCTTGTACACACTTGTACAACCCTGTACACACTTGTACAACCTTGTTAAAACTTGTACAAGCATGTACACGATTGTACACCCTTGTACACACTTGTGCACCCTTGTACACACTTGTACAACCTTGTACACACTTGTACAACCTTGTACACACTTGTACAACCTTGTACACACTTGTACAACCTTGTACACACTTGTACAAACTTGTACACACTTGTACAACCTTGTACACACTTGTACAACCTTGTACACACTTGTACAACCTTGTACACACTTGTACAACCTTTTACACAGTTGTAAAACCTTGTACACACTTGTACATTCTTGTACAAACTTGTTCTTACTTGTACAACCTTGTACAAACTTGTACACACTTGTACAAACTTTTACATCCTTGTACACATTTGTACACCCTTGTACACACTTGTACAACCTTGTACAAACCTGTACACCCTTGTACACACTTGTACAAGCTTGTACAAGATTGTACACCCTTGTACACACTTGTGCACCCTTGTACACACTTGTACACCCTTGTATACACTTGTACAACCTTTTACAAACTTGTACACACTTGTACAAACTTGTACATTCTTGTGCATACTTGTACACCCTTGTAAACACTTGTACAACCTTGTACAAACCTGTACACCCTTGTACACACTTGTACAACCTTGTATACACTTGTACAACCTTTTACACAATTGTAAAACCTTGTACACACTTGTACATTCTTGTACAAACTTGTACTTACTTGTACAACCTTGTACAAACTTGTACACACTTGTACAAACTTTTACATCCTTGTACACATTTGTACACCCTTGTACACACTTGTACAACCTTGTACAAACCTGTACACCCTTGTACACACTTGTACAAGCTTGTACACGATTGTACACCCTTGTACACACTTGTGCACCCTTGTATACATTTGTACAAACTTGTACAAACTTGTACACAATTGTACAAACTTGTACACACTTGTACAAACTTGTACACCCTTGTACAAACTTGTACACCCTTGTACACACTTGTACAACCTTGTACACACTTGTACAAACTTGTACACCCTTGTACACACTTGTACAACCTTGTACACACTTGTACAACCTTGTACACACTTGTACAACCTTGTACACAATTGTACAACCTTGTACAACCTTGTACACACTTGTACAACCTTGTACACACTTGTACAACCTTGTACACACTTGTACAACCTTGTAAAAACTTGTACAACCTTGTACACACTTGTACACCCTTGTACACACTTGTACAAGCTTGTACACACTTGTACAAGCTTGTACACACTTGTACAAGCTTGTACACACTTGTACAACCTTGTACACACTTGTTCACCCTTGTACACACTTGTACAACCTTTTACAAACTTGTACACACTTGTACAAAATTGTACATTCTTGTACATACTTGTACATCCTTGTACACATTTGTACAACCTAGTACAAACCTGTACACCATTGTACACACTTGTACAAGCTTGTACACACTTGTACACCCTTGTATAAACTTGTGCACTCTGTACACTTTTGTACACCCTTGTACACATTTGTACAACCTTGTACAAACTTAAACACACTTGTACAAACATGTACACACTTGAACAACCATGTACACACTTGTACAACCTTGTACACACTTGTACAAGCTTGTACACACTTGTACAACCTTGTACACACTTGTACAACCTTGTACACACTTGTACAACCTTGTACACAATTGTAAAACCTTGTACACACTTGTACAACCTTGTACAAACCTGTACACCCTTGTACACACTTGTACAAGCTTGTACACGATTCTACACTCTTGTACACAATTGTGCAACCTTGTACACACTTGTGCAACCTTGTACACACTTGTACAACCTTGTAAACACTTGTACAACCTTGTACACACTTGTTCAAGCTTGTACACACTTGTACAACCTTGTACAAACCTGTACACCCTTGTACACACTTGTACACCCTTGTACAAACTTGTGCACCCTTGTACACTTTTGTACACCCTTGTACACATTTGTACAACCTTGTACAAACTTGTACACACTTGTACAAACTTGTACACACTTGTACAACCTTGTACACACTTGTACATCCTTGTACACACTTGTACAACCTTGTACACACTTGTACAACCTTGTACACAATTGTAAAACATTGTACACACTTAAACAACCTTGTACAAACTTGTACACACTTGTATAAACTTTTACATCCTTGTACACATTTGTACACCCTTGTACACACTTGTACAACCTTGTACAAACCTGTAAACCCTTGTACACACTTGTACAAGCTTGTACACGATTGTACAAGCTTGTACACGATTGTACACCCTTGTACACACTTGTGAACCCTTGTACACACTTGTACAACCTTGTACACACTTGTACAACCTTGTACACACTTATACAACCTTGTACACACTTGTACAACCTTGTACACACTTGTACAACCTTGTACACACTTGTACAACCTTGTACAACCTACTACAAAATTGTACACACTTGTACAAACTTTTACATCCTTGTACACATTTGTACACCCTTGTACACACTTGTACAAACTTGTACATTCTTGTACATACTTGTACACCCTTGTACACACTTGTACAAACTTGTACATTCTTGTACATACTTGTACACCCTTGTACACACTTGTACAACCTTGTACAAACCTGTAAACCCTTGTACAAGCTTGTACACACTTGTACAAACTTGTACACACTTGTACACCCTTGTACAAACTTGTGCACCCTTGTACACTTTTGTACACCCTTGTACACATTTGTACAACCTTGTACAAACTTGTACACACTTGAACAAACTTGTACACACTTGTACAAACTTGTACACACTTGTACAACCTTGTACACACTTGTACAACCTTGTACACACTTGTACAAGCTTGTACACCTTTGTACAACCTTGTACACACTTGTACAACCTTGTACACACTTGTACAACCTTTTACACAATTGTAAAACCTTGTACACACTTGTACATTCTTGTACAAACTTGTACTTACTTGTACAACCTTGTACAAACTTGTACACACTTGTACAAACTTTTACATCCTTGTACACATTTGTACACCCTTGTACACACTTGTACAACCTTGTACAAACCTGTACACCCTTGTACACACTTGTACAAGCTTTTACACGATTGTACACCCTTGTACACACTTGTGCACCCTTGTACACACTTGTACACCCTTGTACACACTTGTACAACCTTTTACAAACTTGTACACACTTGTACAAACTTGAACATTCTTGTACATACTTTTACACCCTTGTAAACACTTGTACAACCTTGTACAAACTTGTACACACTTGTACACACTTGTACAAGCTTGTACACACTTGTACAAGCTTGTACACACTTGTACACCCTTGTACAAACTTGTGCACCCTTGTACACACTTGTACAACCTTGTACACAATTGTACAACCTTGTACAACTATGTACACACTTGTACAACTTTGTACACACTTGTACAACCTTGTACACACTTGTACACCTTTGTACACACTTGTACAACCTTGTACACTATGATACAACCTTGTACACACTTGTACAACCTTGTACACACTTATACAACCTTTTACAAACTTGTACACACTTGTACAAACTTGTACATTCTTTTGTACACCCTTGTAAACACTTGTACAACCTTGTACAAACCTGTACACCCTTGTACACACTTGTACAAGCTTGTACACACTTGTACAAGCTTGTACACACTTGTACACCCTTGTACAAACTTATGCACCCTTGTACACTTTTGTACACCCTTGTATACATTGGTACAACCTTGTACAAACTTGTACACACTTGTACAAACTTGTACACACTTGTACAAACTTGTACACCCTTGTACACACTTGTACAACCTTGTACACACTTGTACAACCTTGTACACAATTGTACAACCTTGTACAACCATGTACACACTTGTACAACCTTGTACACACTTGTACAACCTTGTACACACTTGTACAACCTTGTACACACTTGTACACCTTTGTACACACTTATACAACCTTGTACACACTTGTACAACCTTGTACACACTTGTACAACCTTGTACACGTTTGTACAACCTTGTACACACTTGTACAACCCTGTACACACTTGTACAACCTTGTTAAAACTTGTACAAGCATGTACACGATTGTACACCCTTGTACACACTTGTGCACCCTTGTACACACTTGTACAACCTTGTACACACTTGTACAACCTTGTACACACTTGTACAACCTTGTACACACTTGTACAACCTTGTACACACTTGTACAAACTTGTACACACTTGTACAACCTTGTACACACTTGTACAACCTTGTACACACTTGTACAACCTTGTACACACTTGTACAACCTTTTACACAGTTGTAAAACCTTGTACACACTTGTACATTCTTGTACAAACTTGTTCTTACTTGTACAACCTTGTACAAACTTGTACACACTTGTACAAACTTTTACATCCTTGTACACATTTGTACACCCTTGTACACACTTGTACAACCTTGTACACACTTGTACACCCTTGTACAAACTTGTGCACCCTTGTACACTTTTGTACACCCTTGTATACATTGGTACAACCTTGTACAAACTTGTACACACTTGTACAAACTTGTACACACTTGTACAAACTTGTACACCCTTGTACACACTTGTACAACCTTGTACACACTTGTACAACCTTGTACACAATTGTACAACCTTGTACAACCATGTACACACTTGTACAACCTTGTACACACTTGTACAACCTTGTACACACTTGTACAACCTTGTACACACTTGTACACCTTTGTACACACTTATACAACCTTGTACACACTTGTACAACCTTGTACACACTTGTACAACCTTGTACACGTTTGTACAACCTTGTACACACTTGTACAACCCTGTACACACTTGTACAACCTTGTTAAAACTTGTACAAGCATGTACACGATTGTACACCCTTGTACACACTTGTGCACCCTTGTACACACTTGTACAACCTTGTACACACTTGTACAACCTTGTACACACTTGTACAACCTTGTACACACTTGTACAACCTTGTACACACTTGTACAAACTTGTACACACTTGTACAACCTTGTACACACTTGTACAACCTTGTACACACTTGTACAACCTTGTACACACTTGTACAACCTTTTACACAGTTGTAAAACCTTGTACACACTTGTACATTCTTGTAAAAACTTGTTCTTACTTGTACAACCTTGTACAAACTTGTACACACTTGTACAAACTTTTACATCCTTGTACACATTTGTACACCCTTGTACACACTTGTACAACCTTGTACAAACCTGTACACCCTTGTACACACTTGTACAAGCTTGTACAAGATTGTACACCCTTGTACACACTTGTGCACCCTTGTACACACTTGTACACCCTTGTATACACTTGTACAACCTTTTACAAACTTGTACACACTTGTACAAACTTGTACATTCTTGTGCATACTTGTACACCCTTGTAAACACTTGTAGAACCTTGTACAAACCTGTACACCCTTGTACACACTTGTACAAGCTTGTACACACTTGTACAAGCTTGTACACACTTGTACACCCTTGTACAAACTTGTACACACTTGTACAAACTTGTGTACACTTGTACAACCTTGTACACACTTGTACAACCTTGTACACACTTGTACAACCTTGTACACACTTGTACAACCTTGTACACACTTGTACAACCTTGTACACAATTGTAAAACCTTGTACACACGTGTACAACCTTGTACAAACTTGTACACACTTGTACAAACTTGTACACCCTTGTACACACTTGTACAACCTTGTACACACTTGTACAAATTTGTACAACCTTGTACAAACTTGTACACACTTGTACAACCTTGTACAAACTTGTACACACTTGTACACACATTTACATCCTTGTACACATTTGTACACCCTTGTACACACTTGTACAACCTTTTACAAACTTGTACACACTTGTACAAACTTGTACATTCTTGTACATACTTGTACAACCTTGTACACACTTGTACAACCTTGTACAAACCTGTAAACCCTTGTACAAGCTTGTACACACTTGTACAAGCTTGTACACACTTGTACAACCTTGTACACACTTGTACACCTTTGTACACACTTATACAACCTTGTACACACTTGTACAACCTTGTACACACTTGTACAACCTTGTACACGTTTGTACAACCTTGTACACACTTGTACAACCCTGTACACACTTGTACAACCTTGTTAAAACTTGTACAAGCATGTACACGATTGTACACCCTTGTACACACTTGTGCACCCTTGTACACACTTGTACAACCTTGTACACACTTGTACAACCTTGTACACACTTGTACAACCTTGTACACACTTGTACAACCTTGTACACACTTGTACAAACTTGTACACACTTGTACAACCTTGTACACACTTGTACAACCTTGTACACACTTGTACAACCTTGTACACACTTGTACAACCTTTTACACAGTTGTAAAACCTTGTACACACTTGTACATTCTTGTACAAACTTGTTCTTACTTGTACAACCTTGTACAAACTTGTACACACTTGTACAAACTTTTACATCCTTGTACACATTTGTACACCCTTGTACAAACTTATGCACCCTTGTACACTTTTGTACACCCTTGTATACATTGGTACAACCTTGTACAAACTTGTACACACTTGTACAAACTTGTACACACTTGTACAAACTTGTACACCCTTGTACACACTTGTACAACCTTGTACACACTTGTACAACCTTGTACACAATTGTACAACCTTGTACAACCATGTACACACTTGTACAACCTTGTACACACTTGTACAACCTTGTACACACTTGTACAACCTTGTACACACTTGTACACCTTTGTACACACTTATACAACCTTGTACACACTTGTACAACCTTGTACACACTTGTACAACCTTGTACACGTTTGTACAACCTTGTACACACTTGTACAACCCTGTACACACTTGTACAACCTTGTTAAAACTTGTACAAGCATGTACACGATTGTACACCCTTGTACACACTTGTGCACCCTTGTACACACTTGTACAACCTTGTACACACTTGTACAACCTTGTACACACTTGTACAACCTTGTACACAGTTGTACAACCTTGTACACACTTGTACAAACTTGTACACACTTGTACAACCTTGTACACACTTGTACAACCTTGTACACACTTGTACAACCTTGTACACACTTGTACAACCTTTTACACAGTTGTAAAACCTTGTACACACTTGTACATTCTTGTACAAACTTGTTCTTACTTGTACAACCTTGTACAAACTTGTACACACTTGTACAAACTTTTACATCCTTGTACACATTTGTACACCCTTGTACACACTTGTACAACCTTGTACACACTTGTACACCCTTGTACAAACTTGTGCACCCTTGTACACTTTTGTACACCCTTGTATACATTGGTACAACCTTGTACAAACTTGTACACACTTGTACAAACTTGTACACACTTGTACAAACTTGTACACCCTTGTACACACTTGTACAACCTTGTACACACTTGTACAACCTTGTACACAATTGTACAACCTTGTACAACCATGTACACACTTGTACAACCTTGTACACACTTGTACAACCTTGTACACACTTGTACAACCTTGTACACACTTGTACACCTTTGTACACACTTATACAACCTTGTACACACTTGTACAACCTTGTACACACTTGTACAACCTTGTACACGTTTGTACAACCTTGTACACACTTGTACAACCCTGTACACACTTGTACAACCTTGTTAAAACTTGTACAAGCATGTACACGATTGTACACCCTTGTACACACTTGTGCACCCTTGTACACACTTGTACAACCTTGTACACACTTGTACAACCTTGTACACACTTGTACAACCTTGTACACACTTGTACAACCTTGTACACACTTGTACAAACTTGTACACACTTGTACAACCTTGTACACACTTGTACAACCTTGTACACACTTGTACAACCTTGTACACACTTGTACAACCTTTTACACAGTTGTAAAACCTTGTACACACTTGTACATTCTTGTACAAACTTGTTCTTACTTGTACAACCTTGTACAAACTTGTACACACTTGTACAAACTTTTACATCCTTGTACACATTTGTACACCCTTGTACACACTTGTACAACCTTGTACAAACCTGTACACCCTTGTACACACTTGTACAAGCTTGTACAAGATTGTACACCCTTGTACACACTTGTGCACCCTTGTACACACTTGTACACCCTTGTATACACTTGTACAACCTTTTACAAACTTGTACACACTTGTACAAACTTGTACATTCTTGTGCATACTTGTACACCCTTGTAAACACTTGTAGAACCTTGTACAAACCTGTACACCCTTGTACACACTTGTACAAGCTTGTACACACTTGTACAAGCTTGTACACACTTGTACACCCTTGTACAAACTTGTACACACTTGTACAAACTTGTGTACACTTGTACAACCTTGTACACACTTGTACAACCTTGTACACACTTGTACAACCTTGTACACACTTGTACAACCTTGTACACACTTGTACAACCTTGTACACAATTGTAAAACCTTGTACACACGTGTACAACCTTGTACAAACTTGTACACACTTGTACAAACTTGTACACCCTTGTACACACTTGTACAACCTTGTACACACTTGTACAAATTTGTACAACCTTGTACAAACTTGTACACACTTGTACAACCTTGTACAAACTTGTACACACTTGTACACACATTTACATCCTTGTACACATTTGTACACCCTTGTACACACTTGTACAACCTTTTACAAACTTGTACACACTTGTACAAACTTGTACATTCTTGTACATACTTGTACAACCTTGAACACACTTGTACAACCTTGTACAAACCTGTAAACCCTTGTACAAGCTTGTACACACTTGTACAAGCTTGTACACACTTGTACAAGCTTGTACACACTTGTACAACCTTGTACACACTTGTACACCTTTGTACACACTTATACAACCTTGTACACACTTGTACAACCTTGTACACACTTGTACAACCTTGTACACGTTTGTACAACCTTGTACACACTTGTACAACCCTGTACACACTTGTACAACCTTGTTAAAACTTGTACAAGCATGTACACGATTGTACACCCTTGTACACACTTGTGCACCCTTGTACACACTTGTACAACCTTGTACACACTTGTACAACCTTGTACACACTTGTACAACCTTGTACACACTTGTACAACCTTGTACACACTTGTACAAACTTGTACACACTTGTACAACCTTGTACACACTTGTACAACCTTGTACACACTTGTACAACCTTGTACACACTTGTACAACCTTTTACACAGTTGTAAAACCTTGTACACACTTGTACATTCTTGTACAAACTTGTTCTTACTTGTACAACCTTGTACAAACTTGTACACACTTGTACAAACTTTTACATCCTTGTACACATTTGTACACCCTTGTACACACTTGTACAACCTTGTACAAACCTGTACACCCTTGTACACACTTGTACAAGCTTGTACAAGATTGTACACCCTTGTACACACTTGTGCACCCTTGTACACACTTGTACACCCTTGTATACACTTGTACAACCTTTTACAAACTTGTACACACTTGTACAAACTTGTACATTCTTGTGCATACTTGTACACCCTTGTAAACACTTGTACAACCTTGTACAAACCTGTACACCCTTGTACACACTTGTACAAGCTTGTACACACTTGTACAAGCTTGTACACACTTGTACACCCTTGTACAAACTTGTACACACTTGTACAAACTTGTGTACACTTGTACAACCTTGTACACACTTGTACAACCTTGTACACACTTGTACAACCTTGTACACACTTGTACAACCTTGTACACACTTGTACAACCTTGTACACAATTGTAAAACCTTGTACACACGTGTACAACCTTGTACAAACTTGTACACACTTGTACAAACTTGTACACCCTTGTACACACTTGTACAACCTTGTACACACTTGTACAAATTTGTACAACCTTGTACAAACTTGTACACACTTGTACAACCTTGTACAAACTTGTACACACTTGTACACACATTTACATCCTTGTACACATTTGTACACCCTTGTACACACTTGTACAACCTTTTACAAACTTGTACACACTTGTACAAACTTGTACATTCTTGTACATACTTGTACAACCTTGTACACACTTGTACAACCTTGTACAAACCTGTAAACCCTTGTACAAGCTTGTACACACTTGTACAAGCTTGTACACACTTGTACACCCTTGTACAAACTTGTGCACCCTTGTACACTTTTGTACACCCTTGTACACATTTGTACAACCTTGAAACAAACTTGTACACACTTGTACAAACTTGTACACACTTGTACAACCTTGTACACACTTGTACAACCTTGTACACACTTGTACAACCTTGTACAACCTTGTACAAACTTGTACACACTTGTACAAAATTTTACATCCTTGTACACATTTGTACACCCTTGTACACACTTGTACAAACTTGTACATTCTTGTACATACTTGTACACCCTTGTACACACTTGTACAACCTTGTACAAACCTGTAAACCCTTGTACAAACTTGAAACAAGCATGTACACGATTGTACAAGCTTGTACACGATTGTACACCCTTGTACACACTTGTGCACCCTTGTACACACTTGTACAACCTTGTACACACTTGTACAACCTTGTACACACTTGTACAACCTTGTACACACTTGTACAACCTTGTACACACTTGTACATCCTTGTACAACCTTGTACAAACTTGTACACACTTGTACAAACTTTTACATCCTTGTACACATTTGTACATCCTTGTACACACTTGTACAAACTTGTACATTCTTGTACATACTTGTACACCCTTGTACACACTTGTACAAACTTGTACATTCTTGTACATACTTGTACACCCTTGTACACACTTGTACAACCTTGTACAAACCTGTAAACCCTTGTACAAGCTTGTACACACTTGTACAAGCTTGTACACACTTGTACACCCTTGTACAAACTTGTGCGCCCTTGTACACTTTTGTACAACCTTGTACACATTTGTACAACCTTGTACAAACTTGTACACACTTGAACAAACTTGTACACACTTGTAAAACCTTGTACACACTTGTACAACCTTGTACACACTTGTACAACCTTGTACACGCTTGTACAACCTTGTATACACTTGTACAACCTTTTACACAATTGTAAAACCTTGTACACACTTGTACATTCTTGTACAAACTTGTACTTACTTGTACAACCTTGTACAAACTTGTACACACTTGTACAAACTTTTACATCCTTGTACACATTTGTACACCCTTGTACACACTTGTACAACCTTGTACAAACCTGTACACCCTTGTACACACTTGTACAAGCTTGTACACGATTGTACACCCTTGTACACACTTGTGCACCCTTGTATACATTTGTACAAACTTGTACAAACTTGTACACAATTGTACAAACTTGTACACACTTGTACAAACTTGTACACCCTTGTACAAACTTGTACACCCTTGTACACACTTGTACAACCTTGTACACACTTGTACAAACTTGTACACCCTTGTACACACTTGTACAACCTTGTACACACTTGTACAACCTTGTACACACTTGTACAACCTTGTACACAATTGTACAACCTTGTACAACCTTGTACACACTTGTACAACCTTGTACACACTTGTACAACCTTGTACACACTTGTACAACCTTGTAAAAACTTGTACAACCTTGTACACACTTGTACACCCTTGTACACACTTGTACAAGCTTGTACACACTTGTACAACCTTGTACACACTTGTTCACCCTTGTACACACTTGTACAACCTTTTACAAACTTGTACACACTTGTACAAAATTGTACATTCTTGTACATACTTGTACATCCTTGTACACATTTGTACAACCTAGTACAAACCTGTACACCATTGTACACACTTGTACAAGCTTGTACACACTTGTACACCCTTGTATAAACTTGTGCACTCTGTACACTTTTGTACACCCTTGTACACATTTGTACAACCTTGTACAAACTTAAACACACTTGTACAAACATGTACACACTTGAACAACCATGTACACACTTGTACAACCTTGTACACACTTGTACAAGCTTGTACACACTTGTACAACCTTGTACACACTTGTACAACCTTGTACACACTTGTACAACCTTGTACACAATTGTAAAACCTTGTACACACTTGTACAACCTTGTACAAACCTGTACACCCTTGTACACACTTGTACAAGCTTGTACACGATTCTACACTCTTGTACACAATTGTGCAACCTTGTACACACTTGTGCAACCTTGTACACACTTGTACAACCTTGTAAACACTTGTACAACCTTGTACACACTTGTTCAAGCTTGTACACACTTGTACAACCTTGTACAAACCTGTACACCCTTGTACACACTTGTACACCCTTGTACAAACTTGTGCACCCTTGTACACTTTTGTACACCCTTGTACACATTTGTACAACCTTGTACAAACTTGTACACACTTGTACAAACTTGTACACACTTGTACAACCTTGTACACACTTGTACATCCTTGTACACACTTGTACAACCTTGTACACACTTGTACAACCTTGTACACAATTGTAAAACATTGTACACACTTAAACAACCTTGTACAAACTTGTACACACTTGTATAAACTTTTACATCCTTGTACACATTTGTACACCCTTGTACACACTTGTACAACCTTGTACAAACCTGTAAACCCTTGTACACACTTGTACAAGCTTGTACACGATTGTACAAGCTTGTACACGATTGTACACCCTTGTACACACTTGTGAACCCTTGTACACACTTGTACAACCTTGTACACACTTGTACAACCTTGTACACACTTATACAACCTTGTACACACTTGTACAACCTTGTACACACTTGTACAACCTTGTACACACTTGTACAACCTTGTACAACCTACTACAAAATTGTACACACTTGTACAAACTTTTACATCCTTGTACACATTTGTACACCCTTGTACACACTTGTACAAACTTGTACATTCTTGTACATACTTGTACACCCTTGTACACACTTGTACAAACTTGTACATTCTTGTACATACTTGTACACCCTTGTACACACTTGTACAACCTTGTACAAACCTGTAAACCCTTGTACAAGCTTGTACACACTTGTACAAACTTGTACACACTTGTACACCCTTGTACAAACTTGTGCACCCTTGTATACTTTTGTACACCCTTGTACACATTTGTACAACCTTGTACAAACTTGTACACACTTGAACAAACTTGTACACACTTGTACAAACTTGTACACACTTGTACAACCTTGTACACACTTGTACAACCTTGTACACACTTGTACAAGCTTGTACACACTTGTACAACCTTGTACACACTTGTACAACCTTGTACACACTTGTACAACCTTTTACACAATTGTAAAACCTTGTACACACTTGTACATTCTTGTACAAACTTGTACTTACTTGTACAACCTTGTACAAACTTGTACACACTTGTACAAACTTTTACATCCTTGTACACATTTGTACACCCTTGTACACACTTGTACAACCTTGTACAAACCTGTACACCCTTGTACACCCTTGTACAAGCTTTTACACGATTGTACACCCTTGTACACACTTGTGCACCCTTGAACACACTTGTACACCCTTGTACACACTTGTACAACCTTTTACAAACTTGTACACACTTGTACAAACTTGAACATTCTTGTACATACTTTTACACCCTTGTAAACACTTGTACAACCTTGTACAAACTTGTACACACTTGTACACACTTGTACAAGCTTGTACACACTTGTACAAGCTTGTACACACTTGTACACCCTTGTACAAACTTGTGCACCCTTGTACACACTTGTACAACCTTGTACACAATTGTACAACCTTGTACAACTATGTACACACTTGTACAACTTTGTACACACTTGTACAACCTTGTACACACTTGTACACCTTTGTACACACTTGTACAACCTTGTACACTATGATACAACCTTGTACACACTTGTACAACCTTGTACACACTTATACAACCTTTTACAAACTTGTACACACTTGTACAAACTTGTACATTCTTTTGTACACCCTTGTAAACACTTGTACAACCTTGTACAAACCTGTACACCCTTGTACACACTTGTACAAGCTTGTACACACTTGTACAAGCTTGTACACACTTGTACACCCTTGTACAAACTTATGCACCCTTGTACACTTTTGTACACCCTTGTATACATTGGTACAACCTTGTACAAACTTGTACACACTTGTACAAACTTGTACACACTTGTACAAACTTGTACACCCTTGTACACACTTGTACAACCTTGTACACACTTGTACAACCTTGTACACAATTGTACAACCTTGTACAACCATGTACACACTTGTACAACCTTGTACACACTTGTACAACCTTGTACACACTTGTACAACCTTGTACACACTTGTACACCTTTGTACACACTTATACAACCTTGTACACACTTGTACAACCTTGTACACACTTGTACAACCTTGTACACGTTTGTACAACCTTGTACACACTTGTACAACCCTGTACACACTTGTACAACCTTGTTAAAACTTGTACAAGCATGTACACGATTGTACACCCTTGTACACACTTGTGCACCCTTGTACACACTTGTACAACCTTGTACACACTTGTACAACCTTGTACACACTTGTACAACCTTGTACACACTTGTACAACCTTGTACACACTTGTACAAACTTGTACACACTTGTACAACCTTGTACACACTTGTACAACCTTGTACACACTTGTACAACCTTGTACACACTTGTACAACCTTTTACACAGTTGTAAAACCTTGTACACACTTGTACATTCTTGTACAAACTTGTTCTTACTTGTACAACCTTGTACAAACTTGTACACACTTGTACAAACTTTTACATCCTTGTACACATTTGTACACCCTTGTACACACTTGTACAACCTTGTACACACTTGTACACCCTTGTACAAACTTGTGCACCCTTGTACACTTTTGTACACCCTTGTATACATTGGTACAACCTTGTACAAACTTGTACACACTTGTACAAACTTGTACACACTTGTACAAACTTTTACACCCTTGTACACACTTGTACAACCTTGTACACACTTGTACAACCTTGTACACAATTGTACAACCTTGTACAACCATGTACACACTTGTACAACCTTGTACACACTTGTACAACCTTGTACACACTTGTACAACCTTGTACACACTTGTACACCTTTGTACACACTTATACAACCTTGTACACACTTGTACAACCTTGTACACACTTGTACAACCTTGTACACGTTTGTACAACCTTGTACACACTTGTACAACCCTGTACACACTTGTACAACCTTGTTAAAACTTGTACAAGCATGTACACGATTGTACACCCTTGTACACACTTGTGCACCCTTGTACACACTTGTACAACCTTGTACACACTTGTACAACCTTGTACACACTTGTACAACCTTGTACACACTTGTACAACCTTGTACACACTTGTACAACCTTGTACACACTTGTACAAACTTGTACACACTTGTACAACCTTGTACACACTTGTACAACCTTGTACACACTTGTACAACCTTGTACACACTTGTACAACCTTTTACACAGTTGTAAAACCTTGTACACACTTGTACATTCTTGTACAAACTTGTTCTTACTTGTACAACCTTGTACAAACTTGTACACACTTGTACAAACTTTTACATCCTTGTACACATTTGTACACCCTTGTACACACTTGTACAACCTTGTACAAACCTGTACACCCTTGTACACACTTGTACAAGCTTGTACAAGATTGTACACCCTTGTACACACTTGTGCACCCTTGTACACACTTGTACACCCTTGTATACACTTGTACAACCTTTTACAAACTTGTACACACTTGTACAAACTTGTACATTCTTGTGCATACTTGTACACCCTTGTAAACACTTGTACAACCTTGTACAAACCTGTACACCCTTGTACACACTTGTACAAGCTTGTACACACTTGTACAAGCTTGTACACACTTGTACACCCTTGTACAAACTTGTACACACTTGTACAAACTTGTGTACACTTGTACAACCTTGTACACACTTGTACAACCTTGTACACACTTGTACAACCTTGTACACACTTGTACAACCTTGTACACACTTGTACAACCTTGTACACAATTGTAAAACCTTGTACACACGTGTACAACCTTGTACAAACTTGTACACACTTGTACAAACTTGTACACCCTTGTACACACTTGTACAACCTTGTACACACTTGTACAAATTTGTACAACCTTGTACAAACTTGTACACACTTGTACAACCTTGTACAAACTTGTACACACTTGTACACACATTTACATCCTTGTACACATTTGTACACCCTTGTACACACTTGTACAACCTTTTACAAACTTGTACACACTTGTACAAACTTGTACATTCTTGTACATACTTGTACAACCTTGTACACACTTGTACAACCTTGTACAAACCTGTAAACCCTTGTACAAGCTTGTACACACTTGTACAAGCTTGTACACACTTGTACACCCTTGTACAAACTTGTGCACCCTTGTACACTTTTGTACACCCTTGTACACATTTGTACAACCTTGAAACAAACTTGTACACACTTGTACAAACTTGTACACACTTGTACAACCTTGTACACACTTGTACAACCTTGTACACACTTGTACAACCTTGTACAACCTTGTACAAACTTGTACACACTTGTACAAACTTTTACATCCTTGTACACATTTGTACACCCTTGTACACACTTGTACAAACTTGTACATTCTTGTACATACTTGTACACCCTTGTACACACTTGTACAACCTTGTACAAACCTGTAAACCCTTGTACAAACTTGAAACAAGCATGTACACGATTGTACAAGCTTGTACACGATTGTACACCCTTGTACACACTTGTGCACCCTTGTACACACTTGTACAACCTTGTACACACTTGTACAACCTTGTACACACTTGTACAACCTTGTACACACTTGTACAACCTTGTACACACTTGTACATCCTTGTACAACCTTGTACAAACTTGTACACACTTGTACAAACTTTTACATCCTTGTACACATTTGTACATCCTTGTACACACTTGTACAAACTTGTACATTCTTGTACATACTTGTACACCCTTGTACACACTTGTACAAACTTGTACATTCTTGTACATACTTGTACACCCTTGTACACACTTGTACAACCTTGTACAAACCTGTAAACCCTTGTACAAGCTTGTACACACTTGTACAAGCTTGTACACACTTGTACACCCTTGTACAAACTTGTGCGCCCTTGTACACTTTTGTACAACCTTGTACACATTTGTACAACCTTGTACAAACTTGTACACACTTGAACAAACTTGTACACACTTGTAAAACCTTGTACACACTTGTACAACCTTGTACACACTTGTACAACCTTGTACACGCTTGTACAACCTTGTACACACTTGTACAACCTTTTACACAATTGTAAAACCTTGTACACACTTGTACATTCTTGTACAAACTTGTACTTACTTGTACAACCTTGTACAAACTTGTACACACTTGTACAAACTTTTACATCCTTGTACACATTTGTACACCCTTGTACACACTTGTACAACCTTGTACAAACCTGTACACCCTTGTACACACTTGTACAAGCTTGTACACGATTGTACACCCTTGTACACACTTGTGCACCCTTGTATACATTTGTACAAACTTGTACAAACTTGTACACAATTGTACAAACTTGTACACACTTGTACAAACTTGTACACCCTTGTACAAACTTGTACACCCTTGTACACACTTGTACAACCTTGTACACACTTGTACAAACTTGTACACCCTTGTACACACTTGTACAACCTTGTACACACTTGTACAACCTTGTACACACTTGTACAACCTTGTACACAATTGTACAACCTTGTACAACCTTGTACACACTTGTACAACCTTGTACACACTTGTACAACCTTGTACACACTTGTACAACCTTGTAAAAACTTGTACAACCTTGTACACACTTGTACACCCTTGTACACACTTGTACAAGCTTGTACACACTTGTACAAGCTTGTACACACTTGTACAAGCTTGTACACACTTGTACAACCTTGTACACACTTGTTCACCCTTGTACACACTTGTACAACCTTTTACAAACTTGTACACACTTGTACAAAATTGTACATTCTTGTACATACTTGTACATCCTTGTACACATTTGTACAACCTAGTACAAACCTGTACACCATTGTACACACTTGTACAAGCTTGTACACACTTGTACACCCTTGTATAAACTTGTGCACTCTGTACACTTTTGTACACCCTTGTACACATTTGTACAACCTTGTACAAACTTAAACACACTTGTACAAACATGTACACACTTGAACAACCATGTACACACTTGTACAACCTTGTACACACTTGTACAAGCTTGTACACACTTGTACAACCTTGTACACACTTGTACAACCTTGTACACACTTGTACAACCTTGTACACAATTGTAAAACCTTGTACACACTTGTACAACCTTGTACAAACCTGTACACCCTTGTACACACTTGTACAAGCTTGTACACGATTCTACACTCTTGTACACAATTGTGCAACCTTGTACACACTTGTGCAACCTTGTACACACTTGTACAACCTTGTAAACACTTGTACAACCTTGTACACACTTGTTCAAGCTTGTACACACTTGTACAACCTTGTACAAACCTGTACACCCTTGTACACACTTGTACACCCTTGTACAAACTTGTGCACCCTTGTACACTTTTGTACACCCTTGTACACATTTGTACAACCTTGTACAAACTTGTACACACTTGTACAAACTTGTACACACTTGTACAACCTTGTACACACTTGTACATCCTTGTACACACTTGTACAACCTTGTACACACTTGTACAACCTTGTACACAATTGTAAAACATTGTACACACTTAAACAACCTTGTACAAACTTGTACACACTTGTATAAACTTTTACATCCTTGTACACATTTGTACACCCTTGTACACACTTGTACAACCTTGTACAAACCTGTAAACCCTTGTACACACTTGTACAAGCTTGTACACGATTGTACAAGCTTGTACACGATTGTACACCCTTGTACACACTTGTGAACCCTTGTACACACTTGTACAACCTTGTACACACTTGTACAACCTTGTACACACTTATACAACCTTGCACACACTTGTACAACCTTGTACACACTTGTACAACCTTGTACACACTTGTACAACCTTGTACAACCTACTACAAAATTGTACACACTTGTACAAACTTTTACATCCTTGTACACATTTGTACACCCTTGTACACACTTGTACAAACTTGTACATTCTTGTACATACTTGTACACCCTTGTACACACTTGTACAAACTTGTACATTCTTGTACATACTTGTACACCCTTGTACACACTTGTACAACCTTGTACAAACCTGTAAACCCTTGTACAAGCTTGTACACACTTGTACAAACTTGTACACACTTCTACACCCTTGTACAAACTTGTGCACCCTTGTACACTTTTGTACACCCTTGTACACATTTGTACAACCTTGTACAAACTTGTTCACACTTGAACAAACTTGTACACACTTGTACAAACTTGTACACACTTGTACAACCTTGTACACACTTGTACAACCTTGTACACACTTGTACAAGCTTGTACACACTTGTACAACCTTGTACACACTTGTACAACCTTGTACACACTTGTACAACCTTTTACACAATTGTAAAACCTTGTACACACTTGTACATTCTTGTACAAACTTGTACTTACTTGTACAACCTTGTACAAACTTGTACACACTTGTACAAACTTTTACATCCTTGTACACATTTGTACACCCTTGTACACACTTGTACAACCTTGTACAAACCTGTACACCCTTGTACACACTTGTACAAGCTTTTACACGATTGTACACCCTTGTACACACTTGTGCACCCTTGTACGCACTTGTACACCCTTGTACACACTTGTACAACCTTTTACAAACTTGTACACACTTGTACAAACTTGAACATTCTTGTACATACTTTTACACCCTTGTAAACACTTGTACAACCTTGTACAAACTTGTACACACTTGTACACACTTGTACAAGCTTGTACACACTTGTACAAGCTTGTACACACTTGTACACCCTTGTACAAACTTGTGCACCCTTGTACACACTTGTACAACCTTGTACACACTTGTACAACCTTGTACACAATTGTACAACCTTGTACAACTATGTACACACTTGTACAACTTTGTACACACTTGTACAACCTTGTACACACTTGTACACCTTTGTACACACTTGTACAACCTTGTACACTATGATACAACCTTGTACACACTTGTACAACCTTGTACACACTTATACAACCTTTTACAAACTTGTACACACTTGTACAAACTTGTACATTCTTTTGTACACCCTTGTAAACACTTGTACAACCTTGTACAAACCTGTACACCCTTGTACACACTTGTACAAGCTTGTACACACTTGTACAAGCTTGTACACACTTGTACACCCTTGTACAAACTTATGCACCCTTGTACACTTTTGTACACCCTTGTATACATTGGTACAACCTTGTACAAACTTGTACACACTTGTACAAACTTGTACACCCTTGTACACACTTGTACAACCTTGTACACACTTGTACAACCTTGTACACAATTGTACAACCTTGTACAACCATGTACACACTTGTACAACCTTGTACACACTTGTACAACCTTGTACACACTTGTACAACCTTGTACACACTTGTACACCTTTGTACACACTTATACAACCTTGTACACACTTGTACAACCTTGTACACACTTGTACAACCTTGTACACGTTTGTACAACCTTGTACACACTTGTACAACCCTGTACACACTTGTACAACCTTGTTAAAACTTGTACAAGCATGTACACGATTGTACACCCTTGTACACACTTGTGCACCCTTGTACACACTTGTACAACCTTGTACACACTTGTACAACCTTGTACACACTTGTACAACCTTGTACACACTTGTACAACCTTGTACACACTTGTACAAACTTGTACACACTTGTACAACCTTGTACACACTTGTACAACCTTGTACACACTTGTACAACCTTGTACACACTTGTACAACCTTTTACACAGTTGTAAAACCTTGTACACACTTGTACATTCTTGTACAAACTTGTTCTTACTTGTACAACCTTGTACAAACTTGTACACACTTGTACAAACTTTTACATCCTTGTACACATTTGTACACCCTTGTACACACTTGTACAACCTTGTACAAACCTGTACACCCTTGTACACACTTGTACAAGCTTGTACAAGATTGTACACCCTTGTACACACTTGTGCACCCTTGTACACACTTGTACACCCTTGTATACACTTGTACAACCTTTTACAAACTTGTACACACTTGTACAAACTTGTACATTCTTGTGCATACTTGTACACCCTTGTAAACACTTGTACAACCTTGTACAAACCTGTACACCCTTGTACACACTTGTACAAGCTTGTACACACTTGTACAAGCTTGTACACACTTGTACACCCTTGTACAAACTTGTGCACCCTTGTACACTTTTGTACACCCTTGTATACATTTGTACAACCTTGTACAAACTTGTACTCAATTGTACAAACTTGTACACACTTGTACAAACTTGTACACCCTTGTACACACTTGTACAACCTTGTACACACTTGTACAATCTTGTACAAACCTATACACCCTTGTACACACTTGTACAAGCTTGTACACGATTGTACACCCTTGTACACACTTGTACAACCTTTTACAAACTTGTACACACTTGTACAAACTTGAACATTCTTGTACATACTTTTACACCCTTGTAAACACTTGTACAACCTTGTACAAACTTGTACACACTTGTACACACTTGTACAAGCTTGTACACACTTGTACAAGCTTGTACACACTTGTACACCCTTGTACAAACTTGTGCACCCTTGTACACACTTGTACAACCTTGTACACAATTGTACAACCTTGTACAACCATGTACACACTTGTACAACTTTGTACACACTTGTACAACCTTGTACACACTTGTACACCTTTGTACACACTTGTACAACCTTGTACACTATGATACAACCTTGTACACACTTGTACAACCTTGTACACACTTATACAACCTTTTACAAACTTGTACACACTTGTACAAACTTGTACATTCTTTTGTACACCCTTGTAAACACTTGTACAACCTTGTACAAACCTGTACACCCTTGTACACACTTGTACAAGCTTGTACACACTTGTACAAGCTTGTACACACTTGTACACCCTTGTACAAACTTATGCACCCTTGTACACTTTTGTACACCCTTGTATACATTGGTACAACCTTGTACAAACTTGTACACACTTGTACAAACTTGTACACACTTGTACAAACTTGTACACCCTTGTACACACTTGTACAACCTTGTACACACTTGTACAACCTTGTACACAATTGTACAACCTTGTACAACCATGTACACACTTGTACAACCTTGTACACACTTGTACAACCTTGTACACACTTGTACAACCTTGTACACACTTGTACAACCTTGTACACACTTGTACACCTTTGTACACACTTATACAACCTTGTACACACTTGTACAACCTTGTACACACTTGTACAACCTTGTACACGTTTGTACAACCTTGTACACACTTGTACAACCCTGTACACACTTGTACAACCTTGTTAAAACTTGTACAAGCATGTACACGATTGTACACCCTTGTACACACTTGTGCACCCTTGTACACACTTGTACAACCTTGTACACACTTGTACAACCTTGTACACACTTGTACAACCTTGTACACACTTGTACAACCTTGTACACACTTGTACAACCTTGTACACACTTGTACAAACTTGTACACACTTGTACAACCTTGTACACACTTGTACAACCTTGTACACACTTGTACAACCTTGTACACACTTGTACAACCTTTTACACAGTTGTAAAACCTTGTACACACTTGTACATTCTTGTACAAACTTGTTCTTACTTGTACAACCTTGTACAAACTTGTACACACTTGTACAAACTTTTACATCCTTGTACACATTTGTACACCCTTGTACACACTTGTACAACCTTGTACAAACCTGTACACCCTTGTACACACTTGTACAAGCTTGTACAAGATTGTACACCCTTGTACACACTTGTGCACCCTTGTACACACTTGTACACCCTTGTATACACTTGTACAACCTTTTACAAACTTGTACACACTTGTACAAACTTGTACATTCTTGTGCATACTTGTACACCCTTGTAAACACTTGTACAACCTTGTACAAACCTGTACACCCTTGTACACACTTGTACAAGCTTGTACACACTTGTACAAGCTTGTACACACTTGTACACCCTTGTACAAACTTGTGCACCCTTGTACACTTTTGTACACCCTTGTATACATTTGTACAACCTTGTACAAACTTGTACACAATTGTACAAACTTGTACACACTTGTACAAACTTGTACACCCTTGTACACACTTGTACAACCTTGTACACACTTGTACAACCTTGTACAAACCTGTACACCCTTGTACACACTTGTACAAGCTTGTACACGATTGTACACCCTTGTACACACTTGTGCACCCTTGTACACACTTGTACACCCTTGTACACACTTGTACAACCTTTTACAAACTTGTACACACTTGTACAAACTTGTACATTCTTGTACATACTTGTACACCCTTGTAAACACTTGTACAACCTTGTACAAACCTGTACACCCTTGTACACACTTGTACAAGCTTGTACACACTTGTACACCCTTGTACACACTTGTACAACCTTGTACACACTTGTACAACCTTGTACACAATTGTACAACCTTGTACAACCTTGTACACACTTGTACAACCTTGTACACACTTGTACAACCTTGTACACACTTGTACAACCTTGTACACACTTGTACACCTTTGTACACACTTGTTCAACCTTGTACACACTTGTACAACCTTGTACACACTTGTACAACCTTGTACACACTTGTACAACCTTGTACACACTTGTACACACTTGTACAAACTTGTACATTCTTGTACATACTTGTACTCCCTTGTAAACACTTGTACAACCTTGTACAAACCTGTACACCCTTGTACACACTTGTACAAGCTTGTACACACTTCTACAAGCTTGTACACACTTGTACACCCTTGTACAAACTTGTGCACCCTTGTACACTTTTGTACACCCTTGTATACATTTGTACAACCTTGTACAAACTTGTACACACTTGTACAAACTTGTACACACTTGTACAAACTTGTACACCCTTGTACACACTTGTACAACCTTGTACACACTTGTACAACCTTGTACACACTTGTGTCTAAGATGTCTTTTTATTTAGAGGGATGTCTTGTTTTTTAGAGGGTTGTCTTGTTTTTTAGAGGGTTTTCTTGTAATTTAGATGGGATGTCTTGTTATTTAGAGGGATGTCTTAATATTTAGCGGAATGTCTTGTTTATTAGAGGGATGTCTTGCTATTTAGAGGGATGTCTTTTTATTTGGAGGGATGTCTTGTTATTTAGAGGGATGTCTTAATATTTAGAGGGATGTCTTGTTATTTAGAGGAATGTCTTGTTATTTAAAAGGGATGTCTTGTTATTTAGAGGGATGTCTTGTTATTTAGTGGGATGTCTTGTTATTTAGAGGGATGTCTTGTTATTTAGAGAGATGTCTTGTTATTTAAAGGGATGTCTTAATATTTAGAGGGATGTCTTGTTATTTAGAGGGATGTCTTAATATTTAGAGGGATGTCTTGTTATTTGAAGGGATGTCTTAATATTTAGAGGGATGTCTTGTTATTTAGAGGGATGTCTTGTTATTTAGAGGGATGTCTTGTTTTTTAAAGGGTTGTCTTGTTATTTGGAGGGATGTCTTAATATTTAGAGTGATGTCTTGTTATTTAGAGGGATGTCTTGTCATTTAGAGGGATGTCTTGTTTTTTAGAGGGTTGTCTTGTTATTTGGAGGGATGTCTTGTTTTTTAGAGGGTTGTCTTGTAATTTAGATGGGATGTCTTGTTATTTAGAGGGATGTCTTGTTATTTACAGGTATGTCTTGTTATTTAGAGGGATGTCTTAATATTTAGAGGAATGTCTTGTTATATAGATGGATGTCTTGTTATTTAGAGGGATGTCTTGATATTTAGAGGGATGTCTTGTTTTTTAGAGAGATGTCTTGTTATTTAAAGGGTTTTTTTGTTTTTTAGAGGGTTGTCTTGTTATTTGGAGGGATGTCTTGTTTTTTAGATTGATGTCTTAATATTTAGAGGGATGTCTTGTTTTTTAGAGGGATGTCTTGTTATTTAGAGGGATGTCTTGTTATTTAGAGGGATGTCTTGTTATTTAGAGGGATGTCTTGTTATTTAGAGAGATGTCTTGTTATTTGAAGGGATGTCTTAATATTTAGAGAGATGTCTTGTTATTTAGAGGGATGTCTTGTTATTTAGAGGGATGTCTTCATATTTGGAGGGATGTCTTGTTATTTAGAGGGATGTCTTGTTATTTGGAGGGATGCTTGTTATTAAGAGGGATGTCTTATAATTTAGAGGGATGTTTCGTTATTTGGAGGTATGACTTGTTATTTAGAGGGATGTCTTGTTATTTAGAGGGATGTCTTGGTATTTGGAGGGATGTCTAGTTATTTAGAGGGATGTCTTTTTATTTAGAGGGATGTCTTGTTATTTAGATGGATGTCTTGTTATTTAGAGGGATGTCTTGTTATTTGAAGGGATGTCTTAATATTTAGAGGGATGTCTTGCTTTTTTTAAAGGAATTTCTTGTTATTTGGAGGGATGTCTTGTTATTTAGAGGGATGTCTTGTTATTTAGAGGAATATCTTGTTATTTAAAAGGGATGTCTTGTTATTTAGAGGGATGTCTTGTTTTTTAGTGAGATGTCTTGTTATTTAGAGGGATGTCTTGTTATTTAGAGAGATGTCTTGTTATTTAAAGGGATGTCTTAATATTTAGAGGGATATCTTATTATTTAGAGGGATGTCTTAATATTTAGAGGGATGTCTTGTTATTTGGAGGGATGTCTTAATATTTAGAGGGATGTCTTGTTATTTAGAGGGATGTCTTGTTATTTAGAGAGATGTCTTGTTATTTAAAGGGATGTCTTAATATTTAGAGGGATGTCTTGTTATTTAGAGGGATGTCTTAATATTTAGAGGGATGTCTTGTTATTTGAAGGGATGTCTTAATATTTAGAGGGATGTCTTGTTATTTAGAGGGATGTCTTGTTATTTAGAGGGATGTCTTGTTTTTTAAAGGGTTGTCTTGTTATTTGGAGGGATGTCTTAATATTTAGAGGGATGTCTTGGTATTTAGAGGGATGTCTTGTTATTTAGAGGGATGTCTTGTTATTTAGAGGGATGTCTTCTTATTTGGAGGGAAGTCTTGTTATTTGGAGGAATGTCTTGTTATTTAGAGGGATATCTTGTTATTTGGAGGGATGTCTTGTTATTTAGAGGGATGTCTTGCTATTTAGAGGGATGTCTTTTTATTTGGAGGGATGTCTTGTTATTTAGAGGGATGTCTTGTTATTTAGAGGAATGTCTTGTTATTTAAAAGGGATGTCTTGTTATTTAGAGGGACGTCTTGTTATTTAGTGGGATGTCTTGTTATTTAGAGGGATGTCTTGTTATTTAGAGAGATGTCTTGTTATTTAAAGGGATGTCTTAATATTTAGAGGGTAGTCTTGTTATTTAGAGGGATGTCTTAATATTTAGAGGGATGTCTTGTTATTTGGAGGGATGTCTTAATATTTAGAGGGATGTCTTGTTATTTAGAGGGATGTCTTGTTATTTAGAGGGATGTCTTGTTTTTTAAAGGGTTTTCTTGTTATTTGGAGGGATGTCTTAATATTTAGGGGGATGTCTTGGTATTTGGAGGGATGTCTTGTTGTTTAGAGGGATGTCTTAATATTTAGCGGAATGTCTAGTTTATTAGAGGGATGTCTTGTTATTTAGAGGGATGTCTTGTTATTTAGAGGGATGTCTTAATATTTGGAGGGATGTCTTGTTATTTAGAGGGATGTCTTAATATTTAGAGGGATGTCTTGTTTTTTAGTGGGATGTCTTGTTATTTAGAGGGATGTCTTGTTATTTAGAGGGTTTTTTTGTTTTTTAGAGGGTTGTCTTGTTATTTGGAGGGATGTCTTGTTATTTAGATTGATGTCTTAATATTTAGAGGGATGTCTTGTTTTTTAGAGGGATGTCTTGTTATTTAGAGGGATGTCTTGTTATTTAGAGGGATGTCTTGTTATTTAGAGGGATGTCTTGTTATTTAGAGGGATTTCTTGTTATTTGAAGGGATGTCTTAATATTTAGAGAGATGTCTTGTTATTTAGAGGGATGTCTTGTTATTTAGAGGGATGTCTTCATATTTGAAGGGATGTCTTCATATTTGGAGGGATGTCTTGTTATTTAGAGGGATGTCTTGTTATTTGGAGGGATACTTGTTATTAAGAGGGATGTCTTATAATTTAGAGGGATGTCTTGTTATTTGGAGGTATGTCTTGTTATTTAGAGGGATGTCTTGTTATTTAGAGGGATGTCTTGGTATTTGGAGGGATGTCTAGTTATTTAGAGGGATGTCTTTTTATTTAGAGGGATGTCTTGTTATTTAGAGGGATGTCTTGGTATTTGGAGGGATGTCTAGTTATTTAGAGGGATGTCTTGTTATTTAGAGGGATGTCTTGTTATTTGAAGGGATGTCTTAATATTTAGAGGGATGTCTTGCTATTTTGAGGGATTTCTTGTTATTTGGAGGGATGTCTTGTTATTTAGAGGGATGTCTTGTTATTTAGAGGAATGTCTTGTTATTTAAAAGGGATGTCTTGTTATTTAGAGGGATGTCTTGTTATTTAGTGGGATGTCTTGTTATTTGGAGGGATGTCTTGTTATTTAGAGAGATGTCTTGTTATTTAAAGGGATGTCTTAATATTTAGAGGGATGTCTTGTTATTTAGAGGGATGTCTTAATATTTAGAGGGATGTCTTGTTATTTGGAGGGATGTCTTAATATTTAGAGGGATGTCTTGTTATTTAGAGGGATGTCTTGTTATTTAGAGAGATGTCTTGTTATTTAAAGGGATGTCTTAATATTTAGAGGGATGTCTTGTTATTTAGAGGGATGTCTTAATATTTAGAGGGATGTCTTGTTATTTAGAGGGATGTCTTGTTATTTAGAGGGATGTCTTGTTTTTTAAAGGGTTGTCTTGTTATTTGGAGGGATGTCTTGGTATTTAGAGGGATGTCTTGTTATTTAGAGGGATGTCTTGTTATTTAGAAGGATGTCTTCTTATTTGGAGGGAAGTCTTGTTATTTGGAGGAATGTCTTGTTATTTAGAGGGATATCTTGTTATTTGGAGGGATGTCTTGTTATTTAGAGGGATGTCTTGCTATTTAGAGGGATGTCTTTTTATTTGGAGGGATGTCTTGTTATTTAGAGGGATGTCTTGTTATTTAGAGGAATGTCTTGTTATTTAAAAGGGATGTCTTGTTATTCAGAGGGACGTCTTGTTATTTAGTGGGATGTCTTGTTATTTAGAGGGATGTCTTGTTATTTAGAGGGATGTCTTGTTATTTAAAGGGATGTCTTAATATTTAGAGGGATGTCTTGTTATTTAGAGGGATGTCTTAATATTTAGAGGGATGTCTTGTTATTTGGAGGGATGTCTTAATATTTAGAGGGATGTCTTGTTATTTAGAGGGATGTCTTGTTATTTAGAGGGATGTCTTGTTTTTTAAAGGGTTTTCTTGTTTTTTGGAGGGATGTCTTAATATTTAGAGGGATGTCTTGGTATTTGGAGGGATGTCTTGTTATTTAGAGGGATGTCTTAATATTTAGCGGAATGTCTAGTTTATTAGAGGGATGTCTTGTTATTTAGAGGGATGTCTTGTTATTTAGAGGGATGTCTTAATATTTGGAGGGATGTCTTGTTATTTAGAGGGATGTCTTAATATTTAGAGGGATGTCTTGTTTTTTAGTGGGATGTCTTGTTATTTAGAGGGATGTCTTGTTATTTGGAGAGATGTCTTTTTATTTAGAGGGATGTCTTGTTTTTTAGAGGGTTGTCTTGTTATTTGGAGGGATGTCTTGTTTTTTCGAGGGTTGTCTTGTAATTTAGATGGGATGTCTTGTTATTTAGAGGGATGTCTTAATATTTAGCGGAATGTCTTGTTTATTAGAGGGATGTCTTGCTATTTAGAGGGATGTCTTTTTATTTGGAGGGATGTCTTGTTATTTAGAGGGATGTCTTGTTATTTAGAGGAATGTCTTGTTATTTAAAAGGGATGTCTTGTTATTTAGAGGGATGTCTTGTTATTTAGTGGGATGTCTTGTTATTTAGAGGGATGTCTTGTTATTTAGAGAGATGTCTTGTTATTTAAAGGGATGTCTTAATATTTAGAGGGATGTCTTGTTATTTAGAGGGATGTCTTAATATTTAGCGGAATGTCTTGTTTATTAGAGGGATGTCTTGCTATTTAGAGGGATGTCTTTTTATTTGGAGGGATGTCTTGTTATTTAAAGGGATGTCTTGTTATTTAGAGGAATGTCTTGTTATTTAAAAGGGATGTCTTGTTATTTAGAGGGATGTCTTGTTATTTAGTGGGATGTCTTGTTATTTAGAGGGATGTCTTGTTATTTAGAGAGATGTCTTGTTATTTAAAGGGATGTCTTAATATTTAGAGGGATGTCTTGTTATTTAGAGGGATGTCTTAATATTTAGAGGGATGTCTTGTTATTTGAAGGGATGTCTTAATATTTAGAGGGATGTCTTGTTATTTAGAGGGATTTCTTGTTATTTAGAGGGATGTCTTGTTTTTTAAAGGGTTGTCTTGTTATTTGGAGGGATGTCTTAATATTTAGAGGGATGTCTTGGTATTTAGAGGGATGTCTTGTTATTTAGAGGGATGTCTTAATATTTAGCGGAATGTCTAGTTTATTAGAGGGATGTCTTGTTATTTAGAGGGATGTCTTGTTATTTAGAGGGATGTCTTGTTTTTTAGAGGGTTGTCTTGTTATTTGGAGGGATGTCTTGTTTTTTAGAGGGTTGTGTTGTAATTTAGATGGGATGTCTTGTTATTTAGAGGGATGTCTTGTTATTTACGTATGTCTTGTTATTTAGAGGGATGTCTTAATATTTAGAGGAATGTCTTGTTATATAGATGGATGTCTTGTTATTTAGAGGGATGTCTTGATATTTAGAGGGATGTCTTGTTTTTTAGAGAGATGTCTTGTTATTTAGAGGGTTTTTTTTGTTTTTTAGAGGGTTGTCTTGTTATTTGGAGGGATGTCTTGTTATTTAGATTGATGTCTTAATATTTAGAGGGATGTCTTGTTTTTTAGAGGGATGTTTTGTTATTTAGAGGGATGTCTTGTTATTTAGAGGGATGTCTTGTTATTTAGAGGGATGTCTTGTTATTTAGAGGGATGTCTTGTTATTTGAAGGGATGTCTTAATATTTAGAGAGATGTCTTGTTATTTAGAGGGATGTCTTGTTATTTAGAGGGATGTCTTGTTATTTAGAGGGATGTTTTCATATTTGGAGGGATGTCTTGTTATTTAGAGGGATGTCTTAATATTTAGCGGAATGTCTAGTTTATTAGAGGGATGTCTTGTTATTTAGAGGGATGTCTTGTTATTTAGAGGGATGTCTTAATATTTGGAGGGATGTCTTGTTATTTAGAGGGATGTCTTAATATTTAGAGGGATGTCTTGTTTTTTAGTGGGATGTCTTGTTATTTAGAGGGATGTCTTGTTATTTGGAGAGATGTCTTTTTATTTAGAGGGATGTCTTGTTTTTTAGAGGGTTGTCTTGTTATTTGGAGGGATGTCTTGTTTTTTAGAGGGTTGTCTTGGTATTTAGAGGGATGTCTTGTTATTTAGAGGGATGTCTTGTTATTTAGAGGGATGTCTTCTTATTTGGAGGGAAGTCTTGTTATTTGGAGGAATGTCTTGTTATTTAGAGGGATATCTTGTTATTTGGAGGGATGTCTTGTTATTTAGAGGGATGTCTTGCTATTTAGAGGGATGTCTTTTTATTTGGAGGGATGTCTTGTTATTTAGAGGGATGTCTTGTTATTTAGAGGAATGTCTTGTTATTTAAAAGGGATGTCTTGTTATTTAGAGGGACGTCTTGTTATTTAGTGGGATGTCTTGTTATTTAGAGGGATGTCTTGTTATTTAGAGAGATGTCTTGTTATTTAAAGGGATGTCTTAATATTTAGAGGGATGTCTTGTTATTTAGAGGGATGTCTTAATATTTAGAGGGATGTCTTGTTATTTGGAGGGATGTCTTAATATTTAGAGGGATGTCTTGTTATTTAGAGGGATGTATTGTTATTTAGAGGGATGTCTTGTTTTTTAAAGGGTTGTCTTGTTATTTGGAGGGATGTCTTAATATTTAGAGGGATGTCTTGGTATTTGGAGGGATGTCTTGTTATTTAGAGGGATGTCTTAATATTTAGCGGAATGTCTAGTTTATTAGAGGGATGTCTTGTTATTTAGAGGGATGTCTTGTTATTTAGAGGGATGTCTTAATATTTGGAGGGATGTCTTGTTATTTAGAGGGATGTCTTATTTGTACAACCTTGTACAAACTTGTACACACTTGTACAAACTTGTAAACACTTGTACAACCTCGTACACACTTGTACAACCTTGTACACACTTGTACAACCTCGTACACACTTGTACAACCTTGTACACACTTGTACAACCTTGTACACAATTGTAAAACCTTGTACACACTTTTACAACCTTGTACACACTTGTACACCCTTGTACACACTTGTACAAAATTTTACATTCTTGTACATACTTGTACACCCTTGTACACACTTGTACAACCTTGTACAAACCTGTACACCCTTGTACACACTTGTACAAGCTTGTACACACTTGTACAAGCTTGTACACACTTGTACAAGCTTGTACACACTTGTACACCCTTGTACAAACTTGTGCACCCTTGAACACTTTTGTACACCCTTGTACACATTTGTACAACCTTGTACAAACTTAAACACACTTGTACAAACATGTACACACTTGAACAACCTTGTACACACTTGTACAACCTTGTACACACTTGTACAAGCTTGTATACACTTGTACAACCTTGTACACACTTGTACAACCTTGTACACACTTGTACAAGCTTGTACACACTTGTACAACCTTGTACACACTTGTACAAGCTTGTACACACTTGTACAACCTTGTACACACTTGTACAACCTTGTACAAACCTGTACACCCTTGTACACACTTGTACAAGCTTGTACACGATTGTACACCCTTGTACACACTTGTGCACCCTTGTACACACTTGTACACCCTTGTACACACTTGTACATTCTTTTACAAACTTGTACACACCTGTACAAACTTGTACATTCTTGTACATACTTGTACACCCTTGTAAACACTTGTACAACCTTGTACAAACCTGTACACCCTTGTACACACTTGTACAAGCTTGTACACACTTGTACAAGCTTGTACACACTTGTACACCCTTGTACAAACTTGTGCACCCTTGTACACTTTTGTACACCCTTGTATACATTTGTACAAACTTGTACAAACTTGTACACACTTGTACAAACTTGTACACACTTGTACAAACTTGTACACACTTGTACAAACTTGTACACCCTTGTACACACTTGTACAACCTTGTACACACTTGTACAACCTTGTACACACTTGTACAACCTTGTACACACTTGTACAACCTTGTACAAACCTGTACACCCTTGTACACACTTGTACAAGCTTGTACACGATTGTACACTCTTGTACACACTTGTGCAACCTTGTACACACTTGTACAACCTTGTACACACTTGTACAACCTTGTACACACTTGTTCAAGCTTGTACACACTTGTAAAACCTTGTACACACTTGTACACCCTTGTACACACTTGTACAACCTTTTACAAACTTGTACACACTTGTACAAAATTGTACATTCTTGTACATACTTGTACACCCTTGTACACACTTGTACACCCTTGTACAAACTTGTGCACCCTTGTACACTTTTGTACACCCTTGTACACATTTGTACAAACTTGTACAAACTTGTACACACTTGTACAAACTTGTACACACTTGTACAAACTTGTGTACACTTGTACAACCTTGTACACACTTGTACAACCTTGTACACACTTGTACAACCTTGTACACACTTGTACAACCTTGTACACACTTGTACAACCTTGTACACAATTGTAAAACCTTGTACACACGTGTACAACCTTGTACAAACTTGTACACACTTGTACAAACTTGTACACCCTTGTACACACTTGTACAACCTTGTACACACTTGCACAAATTTGTACAACCTTGTACAAACTTGTACACACTTGTACAACCTTGTACAAACTTGTACACACTTGTACACACTTTTACATCCTTGTACACATTTGTACACCCTTGTACACACTTGTACAACCTTTTACAAACTTGTACACACTTGTACAAACTTGTACATTCTTGTACATACTTGTACAACCTTGTACAAACCTGTAAACCCTTGTACAAGCTTGTACACACTTGTACAAGCTTGTACACACTTGTACACCCTTGTACAAACTTGTGCACTCTTGTACACTTTTGTACACCCTTGTACACATTTGTACAACCTTGTACAAACTTGTACACACTTGTACAAACTTGTACACACTTGTACAACCTTGTACACACTTGTACAACCTTGTACACACTTGTACAACCTTGTACACACTTGTACAACCTTGTACACACTTGTACAAGCTTGTACACACTTGTACAACCTTGTACACACTTGTACAACCTTGTACACACTTGTACAACCTTTTACACAATTGTAAAACCTTGTACACACTTGTACATTCTTGTACAAACTTGTACTTACTTGTACAACCTTGTACAAACTTGTACACACTTGTACACCCTTGTACACACTTGTACAACCTTTTACAAACTTGTACACACTTGTACAAAATTGTACATTCTTGTACATACTTGTACACCCTTGTACACACTTGTACAACCTTGTACAAACCTGTACACCCTTGTACACACTTGTACAAGCTTGTACACACTTGTACAAGCTTGTACACACTTGTACACCCTTGTACAAACTTGTGCACCCTTGTACACTTTTGTACACCCTTGTACACATTTGTACAACCTTGTACAAACTTGTACACACTTGTACAAACTTGTACACACTTGTACAAACTTGTGTACACTTGTACAACCTTGTACACACTTGTAAACCTTGTACACACTTGTACAACCTTGTACACACTTGTACAACCTCGTACACACTTGTACAACCTTGTACACACTTGTACAACCTTGTAAACAATTGTAAAACCTTGTACACACTTGTACAACCTTGTACACACTTGTACACCCTTGTACACACTTGTACAAAATTTTACATTCTTGTACATACTTGTACACCCTTGTACACACTTGTACAACCTTGTACAAACCTGTACACCCTTGTACACACTTGTACAAGCTTGTACACACTTGTACAAGCTTGTACACACTTGTACAAGCTTGTACACACTTGTACAAGCTTGTACACACTTGTACAAGCTTGTACACACTTGTACAAGCTTGTACACACTTGTACACCCTTGTACAAACTTGTGCACCCTTGAACACTTTTGTACAACCTTGTACACATTTGTACAACCTTGTACAAACTTAAACACACTTGTACAAACATGTACACACTTGAACAACCTTGTACACACTTGTACAACCTTGTACACACTTGTACAAGCTTGTACACACTTGTACAACCTTGTACACACTTGTACAACCTTGTACACACTTGTACAAGCTTGTACACACTTGTACAACCTTGTACACACTTGTACAACCTTTTACACAATTGTAAAACCTTGTACACACTTGTACATTCTTGTACAAACTTGTACTTACTTGTACAACCTTGTACAAACTTGTACACACTTGTACAAATTTTAACATCCTTCTATACATTTGTACACCCTTGTACACACTTGTACAACCTTGTACAAACCTGTACACCCTTGTACACACTTGTACAAGCTTGTACACGATTGTACACCCTTGTACACACTTGTGCACCCTTGTACACACTTGTACACCCTTGTACACACATGTACAACCTTTTACAAACTTGTACACACTTGTACAAACTTGTACATTCTTGTACATACTTGTACACCCTTGTAAACATTTGTACAAAATTGTACAAACCTGTACACCCTTGTACACACTTGTACAAGCTTGTACACACTTGTACAAGCTTGTACACACTTGTACACCCTTGTACAAACTTGTGCACCCTTGTACACTTTTGTACACCCTTGTATACATTGGTACAAACTTGTACAAACTTGTACACACTTGTACAAACTTGTACACACTTGTACAAACTTGTACACCCTTGTACACACTTGTACAACCTTGTACACACTTGTACAACCTTGTACAAACCTGTACACCCTTGTACACACTTGTACAAGCTTGTACACGATTGTACACTCTTGTACACACTTGTGCAACCTTGTACACACTTGTACAACCTTGTACACACTTGTACAACCTTGTACACACTTGTTCAAGCTTGTACACACTTGTACAACCTTGTACACACTTGTACACCCTTGTACACACTTGTACAACCTTGTACAAACCTGTACACCCTTGTACACACTTGTACAAGCTTGTACACACTTGTACAAGCTTGTACACACTTGTACAAGCTTGTACACACTTGTACACCCTTGTACAAACTTGTGCACCCTTGTACACTTTTGTACACCCTTGTACACATTTGTACAACCTTGTACAAACTTGTACACACTTGTACAAACTTGTACACACTTGTACAAACTTGTGTACACTTGTACAACCTTGTACACCCTTGTACAACCTTGTACACACTTGTACAACCTTGTACACACTTGTACAAACTCGTACACACTTGTACAACCTTGTACACACTTGTACAACCTTGTACACAATTGTAAAACCTTGTACACACTTGTACAACCTTGTACACACTTGTACACCCTTGTACACACTTGTACACCCTTGTACACACTTGTACAAAATTTTACATTCTTGTACATACTTGTACACCCTTGTACACACTTGTACAACCTTGTACAAACCTGTACACCCTTGTACACACTTGTACAAGCTTGTACACACTTGTACAAGCTTGTACACACTTGTACAAGCTTGTACACACTTGTACACCCTTGTACAAACTTGTGCACCCTTGAACACTTTTGTACACCCTTGTACACATTTGTACAACCTTGTACAAACTTAAACACACTTGTACAATTATGTACACACTTGAACAACCTTGTACAAACTTGTACATTCTTGTACATACTTGTACACCCTTGTAAACACTTGTACAAAATTGTACAAACCTGTACACCCTTGTACACACTTGTACAAGCTTGTACACACTTGTACAAACTTGTACACACTTGTACAAACTTGTACACCCTTGTACACACTTGTACAACCTTGTACACACTTGTACAACCTTGTACAAACCTGTACACCCTTGTACACACTTGTACAAGCTTGTACACGATTGTACACTCTTGTACACACTTGTGCAACCTTGTACACACTTGTACAACCTTGTACACACTTGTACAACCTTGTACACACTTGTTCAAGCTTGTACACACTTGTACAACCTTGTACACACTTGTACACCCTTGTACACACTTGTACACCCTTGTACACACTTGTACAACCTTTTACAAACTTGTACACACTTGTACAAAATTGTACATTCTTGTACATACTTGTACACCCTTGTACACACTTGTACAACCTTGTACAAACCTGTACACCCTTGTACACACTTGTACAAGCTTGTACACACTTGTACAAGCTTGTACACACTTGTACACCCTTGTACAAACTTGTGCACCCTTGTACACTTTTGTACACCCTTGTACACATTTGTACAACCTTGTACAAACTTGTACACACTTGTACAAACTTGTACACACTTGTACAAACTTGTGTACACTTGTACAACCTTGTACACACTTGTACAACCTTGTACACACTTGTACAACCTTGTACACACTTGTACAACCTCGTACACACTTGTACAACCTTGTACACACTTGTACAACCTCGTACACACTTGTACAACCTTGTACACACTTGTACAACCTTGTACACAATTGTAAAACCTTGTACACACTTTTACAACCTTGTACACACTTGTACACCCTTGTACACACTTGTACAAAATTTTACATTCTTGTACATACTTGTACACCCTTGTACACACTTGTACAACCTTGTACAAACCTGTACACTCTTGTACACACTTGTACAAGCTTGTACACACTTGTACAAGCTTGTACACACTTGTACAAGCTTGTACACACTTGTACACCCTTGTACAAACTTGTGCACCCTTGAACACTTTTGTACACCCTTGTACACATTTGTACAACCTTGTACAAACTTAAACACACTTGTACAAACATGTACACACTTGAACAACCTTGTACACACTTGTACAAACCTTGTACACACTTGTACAAGCTTGTACACACTTGTACAACCTTGTACACACTTGTACAACCTTGTACACACTTGTACAAGCTTGTACACACTTGTACAACCTTGTACACACTTGTACAACCTTGTACAAACCTGTACACCCTTGTACACACTTGTACAAGCTTGTACACGATTGTACACCCTTGTACACACTTGTGCACCCTTGTACACACTTGTACACCCTTGTACACACTTGTACATTCTTTTACAAACTTGTACACACTTGTACAAACTTGTACATTCTTGTACATACTTGTACACCCTTGTAAACACTTGTACAACCTTGTACAAACCTGTACATCCTTGTACACACTTGTACAAGCTTGTACACACTTGTACAAGCTTGTACACACTTGTACAACCTTGTACAAACTTGTGCACCCTTGTACACTTTTGTACACCCTTGTATACATGTGTACAAACTTGTACAAACTTGTACACACTTGTACAAACTTGTACACACTTGTACAAACTTGTACACCCTTGTACACACTTGTACAACCTTGTACACACTTGTACAACCTTTTACACACTTGTACAACCTTGTACACACTTGTACAACCTTGTACAAACCTGTACACCCTTGTACACACTTGTACAAGCTTGTACACGATTGTACACTCTTGTACACACTTGTGCAACCTTGTACACACTTGTACAACCTTGTACACACTTGTACAACCTTGTACACACTTGTTCAAGCTTGTACACACTTGTACAACCTTGTACACACTTGTACACCCTTGTACACACTTGTACAACCTTTTATAAACTTGTACACACTTGTACAAAATTGTACATTCTTGTACATACTTGTACACCCTTGTACACACTTGTACACCCTTGTACAAACTTGTGCACCCTTGTACACTTTTGTACACCCTTGTACACATTTGTACAAACTTGTACAAACTTGTACACACTTGTACAAACTTGTACACACTTGTACAAACTTGTGTACACTTGTACAACCTTGTACACACTTGTACAACCTTGTACACACTTGTACAACCTTGTACACACTTGTACAACCTTGTACACACTTGTACAACCTTGTACACAATTGTAAAACCTTGTACACACGTGTACAACCTTGTACAAACTTGTACACACTTGTACAAACTTGTACACCCTTGTACACACTTGTACAACCTTGTACACACTTGTACAAATTTGTACAACCTTGTACAAACTTGTACACACTTGTACAACCTTGTACAAACTTGTACACACTTGTACACACTTTTACATCCTTGTACACATTTGTACACCCTTGTACACACTTGTACAACCTTTTACAAACTTGTACACACTTGTACAAACTTGTACATTCTTGTACATACTTGTACAACCTTGTACACACTTGTACAACCTTGTACAAACCTGTAAACCCTTGTACAAGCTTGTACACACTTGTACAAGCTTGTACACACTTGTACACCCTTGTACAAACTTGTGCACCCTTGTACACTTTTGTACACCCTTGTACACATTTGTACAACCTTGTACAAACTTGTACACACTTGTACAACCTTGTACACACTTGTACAACCTTGTACACACTTGTACAACCTTGTACACACTTGTACAACCTTGTACACACTTGTACAACCTTGTACACACTTGTACAACCTTGTACACACTTGTACAACCTTGTACACACTTGTACAAGCTTGTACAGACTTGTACAACCTTGTACACACTTGTACAACCTTGTACACACTTGTACAACCTTTTACACAATTGTAAAACCTTGTACACACTTGTACATTCTTGTACAAACTTGTACTTACTTGTACAACCTTGTACAAACTTGTACACACTTGTACAAACTTTTACAGCCTTGTTCACATTTGTACACCCTTGTACACACTTGTGCACCATTGTACACACTTGTACACCCTTGTACACACTTGTACAACCTTTTACAAACTTGTACACACTTGTACAAACTTGTACATTCTTTTGTACACCCTTGTAAACACTTGTACAACCTTGTACAAACCTGTACACCCTTGTACACACTTGTACAAGCTTGTACACACTTGTACAAGCTTGTACACACTTGTACACCCTTGTACAAACTTGTGCACCCTTGTACACTTTTGTACACCCTTGTATTAATTTGTACAACCTTGTACAAACTTGTACACACTTGTACAAACTTGTACACACTTGTACAAACTTGTACACACTTGTACAAACTTGTACACACTTGTACAAACTTGTACACCCTTGTACACACTTGTACAACCTTGTACACACTTGTACAACCTTGTACACAATTGTACAACCTTGTACAACCATGTACACACTTGTACAACCTTGTACACACTTGTACAACCTTGTACACACTTGTACACCTTTGTACACACTTATACAACCTTGTACACACTTGTACAACCTTGTACACACTTGTACAACCTTGTACACACTTGTACAACCTTGTACACACTTGTACAACCTTGTACACACTTGTACAACCTTGTACAAACCTGTAAACCCTTGTACAAGCTTGTACACACTTGTACAAGCTTGTACACACTTGTACACCCTTGTACAAACTTGTGCACCCTTGTACACTTTTGTACACCCTTGTACACATTTGTACAACCTTGTACAAACTTGTACACACTTGTACAACCTTGTACACACTTGTACAACCTTGTACACACTTGTACAACCTTGTACACACTTGTACAACCTTGTACACACTTGTACAACCTTGTACACACTTGTACAACCTTGTACACACTTGTACAACCTTGTACACACTTGTACAAGCTTGTACAGACTTGTACAACCTTGTACACACTTGTTCAACCTTGTACACACTTGTACAACCTTTTACACAATTGTAAAACCTTGTACACACTTGTACATTCTTGTACAAACTTGTACTTACTTGTACAACCTTGTACAAACTTGTACACACTTGTACAAACTTTTACAGCCTTGTTCACATTTGTACACCCTTGTACACACTTGTGCACCATTGTACACACTTGTACACCCTTGTACACACTTGTACAACCTTTTACAAACTTGTACACACTTGTACAAACTTGTACATTCTTTTGTACACCCTTGTAAACACTTGTACAACCTTGTACAAACCTGTACACCCTTGTACACACTTATACAAGCTTGTACACACTTGTACAAGCTTGTACACACTTGTACACCCTTGTACAAACTTGTGCACCCTTGTACACTTTTGTACACCCTTGTATTAATTTGTACAACCTTGTACAAACTTGTACACACTTGTACAAACTTGTACACACTTGTACAAACTTGTACACACTTGTACAAACTTGTACACACTTGTACAAACTTGTACACCCTTGTACACACTTGTACAACCTTGTACACACTTGTACAACCTTGTACACAATTGTACAACCTTGTACAACCATGTACACACTTGTACAACCTTGTACACACTTGTACAAGCTTGTACACACTTGTACACCCTTGTACAAACTTGTGCACCCTTGTACACTTTTGTACACCCTTGTATACATTTGTACAAACTTGTACAAACTTGTACACACTTGTACAAACTTGTACACACTTGTACAAACTTGTACACACTTGTACAAACTTGTACACCATTGTACACACTTGTACAACCTTGTACACACTTGTACAACCTTGTACACACTTGTACAACCTTGTACACACTTGTACAACCTTGTACAAACCTGTACACCCTTGTACACACTTGTACAAGCTTGTACAAGATTGTACACTCTTGTACACACTTGTGCAACCTTGTACACACTTGTACAACCTTGTACACACTTGTACAACCTTGTACACACTTGTTCAAGCTTGTACACACTTGTAAAACCTTGTACACACTTGTACACCCTTGTACACACTTGTACAACCTTTTACAAACTTGTACACACTTGTACAAAATTGTACATTCTTGTACATACTTGTACACCCTTGTACACACTTGTACACCCTTGTACAAACTTGTGCACCCTTGTACACTTTTGTACACCCTTGTACACATTTGTACAAACTTGTACAAACTTGTACACACTTGTACAAACTTGTACACACTTGTACAAACTTGTGTACACTTGTACAACCTTGTACACACTTGTACAACCTTGTACACACTTGTACAACCTTGTACACACTTGTACAACCTTGTACACACTTGTACAACCTTGTACACAATTGTAAAACCTTGTACACACGTGTACAACCTTGTACAAACTTGTACACACTTGTACAAACTTGTACACCCTTGTACACACTTGTACAACCTTGTACACACTTGCACAAATTTGTACAACCTTGTACAAACTTGTACACACTTGTACAACCTTGTACAAACTTGTACACACTTGTACACACTTTTACATCCTTGTACACATTTGTACACCCTTGTACACACTTGTACAACCTTTTACAAACTTGTACACACTTGTACAAACTTGTACATTCTTGTACATACTTGTACAACCTTGTACACACTTGTACAACCTTGTACAAACCTGTAAACCCTTGTACAAGCTTGTACACACTTGTACAAGCTTGTACACACTTGTACACCCTTGTACAAACTTGTGCACTCTTGTACACTTTTGTACACCCTTGTACACATTTGTACAACCTTGTACAAACTTGTACACACTTGTACAAACTTGTACACACTTGTACAACCTTGTACACACTTGTACAACCTTGTACACACTTGTACAACCTTGTACACACTTGTACAACCTTGTACACACTTGTACAAGCTTGTACACACTTGTACAACCTTGTACACACTTGTACAACCTTGTACACACTTGTACAACCTTTTACACAATTGTAAAACCTTGTACACACTTGTACATTCTTGTACAAACTTGTACTTACTTGTACAACCTTGTACAAACTTGTACACACTTGTACACCCTTGTACACACTTGTACAACCTTTTACAAACTTGTACACACTTGTACAAAATTGTACATTCTTGTACATACTTGTACACCCTTGTACACACTTGTACAACCTTGTACAAACCTGTACACCCTTGTACACACTTGTACAAGCTTGTACACACTTGTACAAGCTTGTACACACTTGTACACCCTTGTACAAACTTGTGCACCCTTGTACACTTTTGTACACCCTTGTACACATTTGTACAACCTTGTACAAACTTGTACACACTTGTACAAACTTGTACACACTTGTACAAACTTGTGTACACTTGTACAACCTTGTACACACTTGTAAACCTTGTACACACTTGTACAACCTTGTACACACTTGTACAACCTCGTACACACTTGTACAACCTTGTACACACTTGTACAACCTTGTAAACAATTGTAAAACCTTGTACACACTTGTACAACCTTGTACACACTTGTACACCCTTGTACACACTTGTACAAAATTTTACATTCTTGTACATACTTGTACACCCTTGTACACACTTGTACAACCTTGTACAAACCTGTACACCCTTGTACACACTTGTACAAGCTTGTACACACTTGTACAAGCTTGTACACACTTGTACAAGCTTGTACACACTTGTACAAGCTTGTACACACTTGTACAAGCTTGTACACACTTGTACACCCTTGTACAAACTTGTGCACCCTTGAACACTTTTGTACAACCTTGTACACATTTGTACAACCTTGTACAAACTTAAACACACTTGTACAAACATGTACACACTTGAACAACCTTGTACACACTTGTACAACCTTGTACACACTTGTACAAGCTTGTACACACTTGTACAACCTTGTACACACTTGTACAACCTTGTACACACTTGTACAAGCTTGTACACACTTGTACAACCTTGTACACACTTGTACAACCTTTTACACAATTGTAAAACCTTGTACACACTTGTACATTCTTGTACAAACTTGTACTTACTTGTACAACCTTGTACAAACTTGTACACACTTGTACAAATTTTAACATCCTTCTATACATTTGTACACCCTTGTACAGACTTGTACAACCTTGTACAAACCTGTACACCCTTGTACACACTTGTACAAGCTTGTACACGATTGTACACCCTTGTACACACTTGTGCACCCTTGTACACACTTGTACACCCTTGTACACACATGTACAACCTTTTACAAACTTGTACACACTTGTACAAACTTGTACATTCTTGTACATACTTGTACACCCTTGTAAACATTTGTACAAAATTGTACAAACCTGTACACCCTTGTACACACTTGTACAAGCTTGTACACACTTGTACAAGCTTGTACACACTTGTACACCCTTGTACAAACTTGTGCACCCTTGTACACTTTTGTACACCCTTGTATACATTGGTACAAACTTGTACAAACTTGTACACACTTGTACAAACTTGTACACACTTGTACAAACTTGTACACCCTTGTACACACTTGTACAACCTTGTACACACTTGTACAACCTTGTACAAACCTGTACACCCTTGTACACACTTGTACAAGCTTGTACACGATTGTACACTCTTGTACACACTTGTGCAACCTTGTACACACTTGTACAACCTTGTACACACTTGTACAACCTTGTACACACTTGTTCAAGCTTGTACACACTTGTACAACCTTGTACACACTTGTACACCCTTGTACACACTTGTACAACCTTGTACAAACCTGTACACCCTTGTACACACTTGTACAAGCTTGTACACACTTGTACAAGCTTGTACACACTTGTACAAGCTTGTACACACTTGTACACCCTTGTACAAACTTGTGCACCCTTGTACACTTTTGTACACCCTTGTACACATTTGTACAACCTTGTACAAACTTGTACACACTTGTACAAACTTGTACACACTTGTACAAACTTGTGTACACTTGTACAACCTTGTACACCCTTGTACAACCTTGTACACACTTGTACAACCTTGTACACACTTGTACAAACTCGTACACACTTGTACAACCTTGTACACACTTGTACAACCTTGTACACAATTGTAAAACCTTGTACACACTTGTACAACCTTGTACACACTTGTACACCCTTGTACACACTTGTACACCCTTGTACACACTTGTACAAAATTTTACATTCTTGTACATACTTGTACACCCTTGTACACACTTGTACAACCTTGTACAAACCTGTACACCCTTGTACACACTTGTACAAGCTTGTACACACTTGTACAAGCTTGTACACACTTGTACAAGCTTGTACACACTTGTACACCCTTGTACAAACTTGTGCACCCTTGAACACTTTTGTACACCCTTGTACACATTTGTACAACCTTGTACAAACTTAAACACACTTGTACAAACATGTACACACTTGAACAACCTTGTACACACTTGTACAAACCTTGTACACACTTGTACAAGGTTGTACACACTTGTACAACCTTGTACACACTTGTACAACCTTGTACACACTTGTACAAGCTTGTACACACTTGTACAACCTTGTACACACTTGTACAACCTTGTACAAACCTGTACACCCTTGTACACACTTGTACAAGCTTGTACACGATTGTACACCCTTGTACACACTTGTGCACCCTTGTACACACTTGTACACCCTTGTACACACTTGTACATTCTTTTACAAACTTGTACACACTTGTACAAACTTGTACATTCTTGTACATACTTGTACACCCTTGTAAACACTTGTACAACCTTGTACAAACCTGTACATCCTTGTACACACTTGTACAAGCTTGTACACACTTGTACAAGCTTGTACACACTTGTACAACCTTGTACAAACTTGTGCACCCTTGTACACTTTTGTACACCCTTGTATACATGTGTACAAACTTGTACAAACTTGTACACACTTGTACAAACTTGTACACACTTGTACAAACTTGTACACCCTTGTACACACTTGTACAACCTTGTACACACTTGTACAACCTTTTACACACTTGTACAACCTTGTACACACTTGTACAACCTTGTACAAACCTGTACACCCTTGTACACACTTGTACAAGCTTGTACACGATTGTACACTCTTGTACACACTTGTGCAACCTTGTACACACTTGTACAACCTTGTACACACTTGTACAACCTTGTACACACTTGTTCAAGCTTGTACACACTTGTACAACCTTGTACACACTTGTACACCCTTGTACACACTTGTACAACCTTTTATAAACTTGTACACACTTGTACAAAATTGTACATTCTTGTACATACTTGTACACCCTTGTACACACTTGTACACCCTTGTACAAACTTGTGCACCCTTGTACACTTTTGTACACCCTTGTACACATTTGTACAAACTTGTACAAACTTGTACACACTTGTACAAACTTGTACACACTTGTATAAACTTGTGTACACTTGTACAACCTTGTACACACTTGTACAACCTTGTACACACTTGTACAACCTTGTACACACTTGTACAACCTTGTACACACTTGTACAACCTTGTACACAATTGTAAAACCTTGTACACACGTGTACAACCTTGTACAAACTTGTACACACTTGTACAAACTTGTACACCCTTGTACACACTTGTACAACCTTGTACACACTTGTACAAATTTGTACAACCTTGTACAAACTTGTACACACTTGTACAACCTTGTACAAACTTGTACACACTTGTACACACTTTTACATCCTTGTACACATTTGTACACCCTTGTACACACTTGTACAACCTTTTACAAACTTGTACACACTTGTACAAACTTGTACATTCTTGTACATACTTGTACAACCTTGTACACACTTGTACAACCTTGTACAAACCTGTAAACCCTTGTACAAGCTTGTACACACTTGTACAAGCTTGTACACACTTGTACACCCTTGTACAAACTTGTGCACCCTTGTACACTTTTGTACACCCTTGTACACATTTGTACAACCTTGTACAAACTTGTACACACTTGTACAACCTTGTACACACTTGTACAACCTTGTACACACTTGTACAACCTTGTACACACTTGTACAACCTTGTACACACTTGTACAACCTTGTACACACTTGTACAACCTTGTACACACTTGTACAACCTTGTACACACTTGTACAAGCTTGTACAGACTTGTACAACCTTGTACACACTTGTACAACCTTGTACACACTTGTACAACCTTTTACACAATTGTAAAACCTTGTACACACTTGTACATTCTTGTACAAACTTGTACTTACTTGTACAACCTTGTACAAACTTGTACACACTTGTACAAACTTTTACAGCCTTGTTCACATTTGTACACCCTTGTACACACTTGTGCACCATTGTACACACTTGTACACCCTTGTACACACTTGTACAACCTTTTACAAACTTGTACACACTTGTACAAACTTGTACATTCTTTTGTACACCCTTGTAAACACTTGTACAACCTTGTACAAACCTGTACACCCTTGTACACACTTGTACAAGCTTGTACACACTTGTACAAGCTTGTACACACTTGTACACCCTTGTACAAACTTGTGCACCCTTGTACACTTTTGTACACCCTTGTATTAATTTGTACAACCTTGTACAAACTTGTACACACTTGTACAAACTTGTACACACTTGTACAAACTTGTACACACTTGTACAAACTTGTACACACTTGTACAAACTTGTACACCCTTGTACACACTTGTACAACCTTGTACACACTTGTACAACCTTGTACACAATTGTACAACCTTGTACAACCATGTACACACTTGTACAACCTTGTACACACTTGTACAACCTTGTACACACTTGTACACCTTTGTACACACTTATACAACCTTGTACACACTTGTACAACCTTGTACACACTTGTACAACCTTGTACACACTTGTACAACCTTGTACACACTTGTACAACCTTGTACAAACCTGTAAACCCTTGTACAAGCTTGTACACACTTGTACAAGCTTGTACACACTTGTACACCCTTGTACAAACTTGTGCACCCTTGTACACTTTTGTACACCCTTGTACACATTTGTACAACCTTGTACAAACTTGTACACACTTGTACAACCTTGTACACACTTGTACAACCTTGTACACACTTGTACAACCTTGTACACACTTGTACAACCTTGTACACACTTGTACAACCTTGTACACACTTGTACAACCTTGTACACACTTGTACAACCTTGTACACACTTGTACAAGCTTGTACAGACTTGTACAACCTTGTACACACTTGTACAACCTTGTACACACTTGTACAACCTTTTACACAATTGTAAAACCTTGTACACACTTGTACATTCTTGTACAAACTTGTACTTACTTGTACAACCTTGTACAAACTTGTACACACTTGTACAAACTTTTACAGCCTTGTTCACATTTGTACACCCTTGTACACACTTGTGCACCATTGTACACACTTGTACACCCTTGTACACACTTGTACAACCTTTTACAAACTTGTACACACTTGTACAAACTTGTACATTCTTTTGTACACCCTTGTAAACACTTGTACAACCTTGTACAAACCTGTACACCCTTGTACACACTTGTACAAGCTTGTACACACTTGTACAAGCTTGTACACACTTGTACACCCTTGTACAAACTTGTGCACCCTTGTACACTTTTGTACACCCTTGTATTAATTTGTACAACCTTGTACAAACTTGTACACACTTGTACAAACTTGTACACACTTGTACAAACTTGTACACACTTGTACAAACTTGTACACACTTGTACAAACTTGTACACCCTTGTACACACTTGTACAACCTTGTACACACTTGTACAACCTTGTACACAATTGTACAACCTTGTACAACCATGTACACACTTGTACAACCTTGTACACACTTGTACAAGCTTGTACACACTTGTACACCCTTGTACAAACTTGTGCACCCTTGTACACTTTTGTACACCCTTGTATACATTTGTACAAACTTGTACAAACTTGTACACACTTGTACAAACTTGTACACACTTGTACAAACTTGTACACACTTGTACAAACTTGTACACCCTTGTACACACTTGTACAACCTTGTACACACTTGTACAACCTTGTACACACTTGTACAACCTTGTACACACTTGTACAACCTTGTACAAACCTGTACACCCTTGTACACACTTGTACAAGCTTGTACACGATTGTACACTCTTGTACACACTTGTGCAACCTTGTACACACTTGTACAACCTTGTACACACTTGTACAACCTTGTACACACTTGTTCAAGCTTGTACACACTTGTAAAACCTTGTACACACTTGTACACCCTTGTACACACTTGTACAACCTTTTACAAACTTGTACACACTTGTACAAAATTGTACATTCTTGTACATACTTGTACACCCTTGTACACACTTGTACACCCTTGTACAAACTTGTGCACCCTTGTACACTTTTGTACACCCTTGTACACATTTGTACAAACTTGTACAAACTTGTACACACTTGTACAAACTTGTACACACTTGTACAAACTTGTGTACACTTGTACAACCTTGTACACACTTGTACAACCTTGTACACACTTGTACAACCTTGTACACACTTGTACAACCTTGTACACACTTGTACAACCTTGTACACAATTGTAAAACCTTGTACACACGTGTACAACCTTGTACAAACTTGTACACACTTGTACAAACTTGTACACCCTTGTACACACTTGTACAACCTTGTACATCCTTGTACACATTTGTACACCCTTGTACACACTTGTACAACCTTTTACAAACTTGTACACACTTGTACAAACTTGTACATTCTTGTACATACTTGTACAACCTTGTACACACTTGTACAACCTTGTACAAACCTGTAAACCCTTGTACAAGCTTGTACACACTTGTACAAGCTTGTACACACTTGTACACCCTTGTACAAACTTGTGCACTCTTGTACACTTTTGTACACCCTTGTACACATTTGTACAACCTTGTACAAACTTGTACACACTTGTACAAACTTGTACACACTTGTACAACCTTGTACACACTTGTACAACCTTGTACACACTTGTACAACCTTGTACACACTTGTACAACCTTGTACACACTTGTACAAGCTTGTACACACTTGTACAACCTTGTACACACTTGTACAACCTTGTACACACTTGTACAACCTTTTACACAATTGTAAAACCTTGTACACACTTGTACATTCTTGTACAAACTTGTACTTACTTGTACAACCTTGTACAAACTTGTACACACTTGTACACCCTTGTACACACTTGTACAACCTTTTACAAACTTGTACACACTTGTACAAAATTGTACATTCTTGTACATACTTGTACACCCTTGTACACACTTGTACAACCTTGTACAAACCTGTACACCCTTGTACACACTTGTACAAGCTTGTACACACTTGTACAAGCTTGTACACACTTGTACACCCTTGTACAAACTTGTGCACCCTTGTACACTTTTGTACACCCTTGTACACATTTGTACAACCTTGTACAAACTTGTACACACTTGTACAAACTTGTACACACTTGTACAAACTTGTGTACACTTGTACAACCTTGTACACACTTGTAAACCTTGTACACACTTGTACAACCTTGTACACACTTGTACAACCTCGTACACACTTGTACAACCTTGTACACACTTGTACAACCTTGTAAACAATTGTAAAACCTTGTACACACTTGTACAACCTTGTACACACTTGTACACCCTTGTACACACTTGTACAAAATTTTACATTCTTGTACATACTTGTACACCCTTGTACACACTTGTACAACCTTGTACAAACCTGTACACCCTTGTACACACTTGTACAAGCTTGTACACACTTGTACAAGCTTGTACACACTTGTACAAGCTTGTACACACTTGTACAAGCTTGTACACACTTGTACAAGCTTGTACACACTTGTACACCCTTGTACAAACTTGTGCACCCTTGAACACTTTTGTACAACCTTGTACACATTTGTACAACCTTGTACAAACTTAAACACACTTGTACAAACATGTACACACTTGAACAACCTTGTACACACTTGTACAACCTTGTACACACTTGTACAAGCTTGTACACACTTGTACAAGCTTGTACACACTTGTACAACCTTGTACACACTTGTACAACCTTTTACACAATTGTAAAACCTTGTACACACTTGTACATTCTTGTACAAACTTGTACTTACTTGTACAACCTTGTACAAACTTGTACACACTTGTACAAATTTTAACATCCTTCTATACATTTGTACACCCTTGTACACACTTGTACAACCTTGTACAAACCTGTACACCCTTGTACACACTTGTACAAGCTTGTACACGATTGTACACCCTTGTACACACTTGTGCACCCTTGTACACACTTGTACACCCTTGTACACACATGTACAACCTTTTACAAACTTGTACACACTTGTACAAACTTGTACATTCTTGTACATAGTTGTACACCCTTGTAAACATTTGTACAAAATTGTACAAACCTGTACACCCTTGTACACACTTGTACAAGCTTGTACACACTTGTACAAGCTTGTACACACTTGTACACCCTTGTACAAACTTGTGCACCCTTGTACACTTTTGTACACCCTTGTATACATTGGTACAAACTTGTACAAACTTGTACACACTTGTACAAACTTGTACACACTTGTACAAACTTGTACACCCTTGTACACACTTGTACAACCTTGTACACACTTGTACAACCTTGTACAAACCTGTACACCCTTGTACACACTTGTACAAGCTTGTACACGATTGTACACTCTTGTACACACTTGTGCAACCTTGTACACACTTGTACAACCTTGTACACACTTGTACAACCTTGTACACACTTGTTCAAGCTTGTACACACTTGTACAACCTTGTACACACTTGTACACCCTTGTACACACTTGTACAACCTTGTACAAACCTGTACACCCTTGTACACACTTGTACAAGCTTGTACACACTTGTACAAGCTTGTACACACTTGTACAAGCTTGTACACACTTGTACACCCTTGTACAAACTTGTGCACCCTTGTACACTTTTGTACACCCTTGTACACATTTGTACAACCTTGTACAAACTTGTACACACTTGTACAAACTTGTACACACTTGTACAAACTTGTGTACACTTGTACAACCTTGTACACCCTTGTACAACCTTGTACACACTTGTACAACCTTGTACACACTTGTACAAACTCGTACACACTTGTACAACCTTGTACACACTTGTACAACCTTGTACACAATTGTAAAACCTTGTACACACTTGTACAACCTTGTACACACTTGTACACCCTTGTACACACTTGTACACCCTTGTACACACTTGTACAAAATTTTACATTCCTGTACATACTTGTACACCCTTGTACACACTTGTACAACCTTGTACAAACCTGTACACCCTTGTACACACTTGTACAAGCTTGTACACACTTGTACACCCTTGTACAAACTTGTGCACCCTTGAACACTTTTGTACACCCTTGTACACATTTGTACAACCTTGTACAAACTTAAACACACTTGTACAAACATGTACACACTTGAACAACCTTGTACAAACTTGTACATTCTTGTACATACTTGTACACCCTTGTAAACACTTGTACAAAATTGTACAAACCTGTACACCCTTGTACACACTTGTACAAGCTTGTACACACTTGTACAAACTTGTACACACTTGTACAAACTTGTACACCCTTGTACACACTTGTACAACCTTGTACACACTTGTACAACCTTGTACAAACCTGTACACCCTTGTACACACTTGTACAAGCTTGTACACGATTGTACACTCTTGTACACACTTGTGCAACCTTGTACACACTTGTACAACCTTGTACAAACTTGTACAACCTTGTACACACTTGTTCAAGCTTGTACACACTTGTACAACCTTGTACACACTTGTACACCCTTGTACACACTTGTACACCCTTGTACACACTTGTACAACCTTTTACAAACTTGTACACACTTGTACAAAATTGTACATTCTTGTACATACTTGTACACCCTTGTACACACTTGTACAACCTTGTACAAACCTGTACACCCTTGTACACACTTGTACAAGCTTGTACACACTTGTACAAGCTTGTACACACTTGTACACCCTTGTACAAACTTGTGCACCCTTGTACACTTTTGTACACCCTTGTACACATTTGTACAACCTTGTACAAACTTGTACACACTTGTACAAACTTGTACACACTTGTACAAACTTGTGTACACTTGTACAACCTTGTACACACTTGTACAACCTTGTACACACTTGTACAACCTTGTACACACTTGTACAACCTCGTACACACTTGTACAACCTTGTACACACTTGTACAACCTCGTACACACTTGTACAACCTTGTACACACTTGTACAACCTTGTACACAATTGTAAAACCTTGTACACACTTTTACAACCTTGTACACACTTGTACACCCTTGTACACACTTGTACAAAATTTTACATTCTTGTACATACTTGTACACCCTTGTACACACTTGTACAACCTTGTACAAACCTGTACACTCTTGTACACACTTGTACAAGCTTGTACACACTTGTACAAGCTTGTACACACTTGTACAAGCTTGTACACACTTGTACACCCTTGTACAAACTTGTGCACCCTTGAACACTTTTGTACACCCTTGTACACATTTGTACAACCTTGTACAAACTTAAACACACTTGTACAAACATGTACACACTTGAACAACCTTGTACACACTTGTACAAACCTTGTACACACTTGTACAAGCTTGTACACACTTGTACAACCTTGTACACACTTGTACAACCTTGTACACACTTGTACAAGCTTGTACACACTTGTACAACCTTGTACACACTTGTACAACCTTGTACAAACCTGTACACCCTTGTACACACTTGTACAAGCTTGTACACGATTGTACAGCCTTGTACACACTTGTGCACCCTTGTACACACTTGTACACCCTTGTACACACTTGTACATTCTTTTACAAACTTGTACACACTTGTACAAACTTGTACATTCTTGTACATACTTGTACACACTTGTAAACACTTGTACAACCTTGTACAAACCTGTACATCCTTGTACACACTTGTACAAGCTTGTACACACTTGTACAAGCTTGTACACACTTGTACAGCCTTGTACAAACTTGTGCACCCTTGTACACTTTTGTACACCCTTGTATACATGTGTACAAACTTGTACAAACTTGTACACACTTGTACAAACTTGTACACACTTGTACAAACTTGTACACCCTTGTACACACTTGTACAACCTTGTACACACTTGTACAACCTTTTACACACTTGTACAACCTTGTACACACTTGTACAACCTTGTACAAACCTGTACACCCTTGTACACACTTGTACAAGCTTGTACACGATTGTACACTCTTGTACACACTTGTGCAACCTTGTACACACTTGTACAACCTTGTACACACTTGTACAACCTTGTACACACTTGTTCAAGCTTGTACACACTTGTACAACCTTGTACACACTTGTACACCCTTGTACACACTTGTACAACCTTTTACAAACTTGTACACACTTGTACAAAATTGTACATTCTTGTACATACTTGTACACCCTTGTACACACTTGTACACCCTTGTACAAACTTGTGCACCCTTGTACACTTTTGTACACCCTTGTACACATTTGTACAAACTTGTACAAACTTGTACACACTTGTACAAACTTGTACACACTTGTACAAACTTGTGTACACTTGTACAACCTTGTACACACTTGTACAACCTTGTACACACTTGTACAACCTTGTACACACTTGTACAACCTTGTACACACTTGTACAACCTTGTACACAATTGTAAAACCTTGTACACACGTGTACAACCTTGTACAAACTTGTACACACTTGTACAAACTTGTACACCCTTGTACACACTTGTACAACCTTGTACACACTTGTACAAATTTGTACAACCTTGTACAAACTTGTACACACTTGTACAACCTTGTACAAACTTGTACACACTTGTACACACTTTTACATCCTTGTACACATTTGTACACCCTTGTACACACTTGTACAACCTTTTACAAACTTGTACACACTTGTACAAACTTGTACATTCTTGTACATACTTGTACAACCTTGTACACACTTGTACAACCTTGTACAAACCTGTAAACCCTTGTACAAGCTTGTACACACTTGTACAAGCTTGTACACACTTGTACACCCTTGTACAAACTTGTGCACCCTTGTACACTTTTGTACACCCTTGTACACATTTGTACAACCTTGTACAAACTTGTACACACTTGTACAACCTTGTACACACTTGTACAACCTTGTACACACTTGTACAACCTTGTACACACTTGTACAACCTTGTACACACTTGTACAACCTTGTACACACTTGTACAACCTTGTACACACTTGTACAACCTTGTACACACTTGTACAAGCTTGTACAGACTTGTACAACCTTGTACACACTTGTACAACCTTGTACACACTTGTACAACCTTTTACACAATTGTAAAACCTTGTACACACTTGTACATTCTTGTACAAACTTGTACTTACTTGTACAACCTTGTACAAACTTGTACACACTTGTACAAACTTTTACAGCCTTGTTCACATTTGTACACCCTTGTACACACTTGTGCACCATTGTACACACTTGTACACCCTTGTACACACTTGTACAACCTTTTACAAACTTGTACACACTTGTACAAACTTGTACATTCTTTTGTACACCCTTGTAAACACTTGTACAACCTTGTACAAACCTGTACACCCTTGTACACACTTGTACAAGCTTGTACACACTTGTACAAGCTTGTACACACTTGTACACCCTTGTACAAACTTGTGCACCCTTGTACACTTTTGTACACCCTTGTATTAATTTGTACAACCTTGTACAAACTTGTACACACTTGTACAAACTTGTACACACTTGTACAAACTTGTACACACTTGTACAAACTTGTACACACTTGTACAAACTTGTACACCCTTGTACACACTTGTACAACCTTGTACACACTTGTACAACCTTGTACACAATTGTACAACCTTGTACAACCATGTACACACTTGTACAACCTTGTACACACTTGTACAACCTTGTACACACTTGTACACCTTTGTACACACTTATACAACCTTGTACACACTTGTACAACCTTGTACACACTTGTACAACCTTGTACACACTTGTACAACCTTGTACACACTTGTACAACCTTGTACACACTTGTACAACCTTGTACACACTTGTACAACCTTGTAAAAACTTGTACAAGCTTGTACACGATTGTACACCCTTGTACACACTTGTGCACCCTTGTACACACTTGTACAACCTTGTACACACTTGTACAACCTTGTACACACTTGTACAACCTTGTACACACTTGTACAACCTTGTACACACTTGTACAACCTTGTACACACTTGTACAACCTTGTACTGACTTGTACAACCTTGTACACACTTGTACAACCTTGTACACACTTGTACAAGCTTGTACACACTTGTACAACCTTGTACACACTTGTTCAACCTTGTACACACTTGTACAACCTTGTACACACTTGTACAAGCTTGTACACACTTGTACAACCTTGTACACACTTGTACAACCTTTTACACAATTGTAAAACCTTGTACAAACTTGTACATTCTTGTACAAAATTGTACTTACTTGTACAACCTTGTACAAACTTGTACACACTTGTACAAACTTTTACATCCTTGTACACATTTGTACACCCTTGTACACACTTGTACAACCTTATACAAACCTGTACAACCTTGTACACACTTGTACAAGCTTGTACACGATTGTACACCCTTGTACACACTTGTGCACCCTTGTATACACTTGTACACTCTTGTACACACTTGTACAACCTTTTACAAACTTGTACACACTTGTACAAACTTGTACATTCTTGTACATACTTGTACACAATTGTAAACACTTGTACAACCTTGTACACTTTTGTACACCCTTGTATACATTTGTACAACCTTGTACAAACTTGTACACACTTGTACAAACTTGTACACACTTGTACAAACTTGTACACCCTTGTACACACTTGTACAACCTTGTACACACTTGTACAACCTTGTACAAACCTGTACACCCTTGTACACACTTGTACAAGCTTGTACACGATTGTACACCCTTGTACACACTTGTGCACCCTTGTACACACTTGTACACCCTTGTACACACTTGTACAACCTTTTACAAACTTGTACACACTTGTACAAACTTGTACACACTTGTACAAACTTGTACACCCTTGTACACACTTGTACAACCTTGTACACACTTGTACAACCTTGTACACACTTGTACAACCTTGTACACAATTGTACAACCTTGTACAACCTAGTACACACTTGTACAACCTTGTACACACTTGTACAACCTTGTACACACTTGTACACCCTTGTAAACACTTGTACAACCTTGTACAAACCTGTACACCCTTGTACACACTTGTACAAGCTTGTACACACTTGTACAAGCTTGTACACACTTGTACAAGCTTGTACACACTTGTACACCCTTGTACAAACTTGTGCACCCTTGTACACTTTTGTACACCCTTGTACAAACTTGTACACACTTGTACAAACTTGTACACACTTGTACAAACTTGTACACCCTTGTACACACTTGTACAACCTTGTACACACTGGTACAACCTTGTACACACTTGTACAACCTTGTACACAATTGTACAACCTTGTACAACCTTGTACACACTTGTACAACCTTGTACACACTTGTACAACCTTGTACACACTTGTACAACCTTGTACACACTTGTACACCTTTGTACACACTTGTACAACCTTGTACACAATTGTACAACCTTGTACACACTTGTACAACCTTGTACACACTTTTTCAACCTTGTACACACTTATACAACCTTGTACACACTTGTACAACCTTGTACACACTTGTACAACCTTGTACACACTTGTACAACCTTGTACACACTTGTACAACCTTGTACACACTTGTACAACCTTGTAAAAACATGTACAACCTTGTACACACTTGTACACCCTTGTACACACTTGTACAAGCTTGTACACACTTGTACAAACTTGTACACACTTGTACAAACTTGTACACACTTGTACAAACTTGTACACCCTTGTACACACTTGTACAACCTTGTACACACTTGTACAACCTTGTACACAATTGTACAACCTTGTACAACCTTGTACACACTTGTACAACTTTGTACACACTTGTACAACCTTGTACACACTTGTACACCTTTGTACACACTTGTACAACCTTGTACAAGGGGGGGGTGCACAAGTGTGTACAAGGGTGTACAATCGTGTACAAGCTTGTACAAGTGTGTACAAGGGTGTACAGGTTTGTACAAGGTTGTACAAGTGTGTACAAGGTTGTACAAGTGTGTACAAGCTTGTACAAGTGTGTACAAGGTTGTACAAGTGTGTACAAGGTTGTACAAGTGTGTACAAGCTTGTACAAGTGTGTACAAGGTTTGTACAAGTGTGTACAAGGTTGTTCAAGTGTGTACATGTTTGTACAAGTGTGTTTAAGTTTGTACAAGCTTGTACAAGTGTGTACAAGGGTGTACAGGTTTGTACAAGGTTGTACAAGTGTGTACAAGGGTGTACAAGTGTGTACAAGGTTGTAAAAGTGTGTACAAGGTTTTACAATTGTGTACAAGGTTGTACAAGTGTGTACAAGGTTGTACAAGTGTGTTCGAGGTTGTACAAGTGTGTACAAGGTTGTACAAGTGTGTACAAGGTTGTACAAGTGTGTACAAGGTTGTACAAGTGTACACAAGTTTGTACAAGTGTGTACAAGTTTGTACAAGTGTGTACAAGTTTGTACAAGGTTGTACAAATGTGTACAAGGGTGTACAAAAGTGTACAAGGGTGCACAAGTTTGTACAAGGGTGTACAAGTGTGTACAAGCTTGTACAAGTGTGTTCAAGCTTGTACAAGTGTGTACAAGGGTGTACAGGTTTGTACAAGGTTGTACAAGTTCGTACAAGGGTGTACAAGTATGTACAAGAATGTACAATTTTGTACAAGTGTGTACAAGTTTGTAAAAGGTTGTACAAGTGTGTTCAAGGGTGTACAAGTGTGTACAAGGTTGTACAAGTGTGTACAAGCTTGAACAAGTGTGTACAAGGTTGTACAAGTGTGTACAAGGTTGTACAAGTGTGTACAAGGTTGCACAAGTGTGTACAAGAGTGTACAATCGTGTACAAGCTTGTACAAGTGTGTACAAGGGTGTTCAGGTTTGTACAAGGTTGTACAAGTGTGTACAAGGTTGTACAAGTGTGTACAAGGGTGTACAAGTTTGTACAAGTGTGTACAAGTTTGTACAAGTGTGTACAAGTTTGTACAAGTTTGTACAAATGTATACAAGGGTGTACAAAAGTGTACAAGGGTGCACAAGTTTGTACAAGGGTGTACAAGTGTGTACAAGCTTGTACAAGTGTGTACAAGTGTGTACAAGTTTGTAAAAGGTTGTACATGTGTGTACAAGGGTGTACAAGTGTGTACAAGGGTGCACAAGTGTGTACAAGGGTGTACAATCGTGTACAAGCTTGTACAAGTGTGTACAAGGGTGTACAGGTTTGTACAAGGTTGTACAAGTGTGTACAAGGGTGTACAAATGTATACAAGGATGTAAAAGTTTGTACAAGTGTGTACAAGTTTGTACAAGGTTGTACAAGTAAGTACAAGTTTGTACAAGAATGTACAAGTGTGTACAAGGTTTTACAATTGTGTAGCAGCTTGTACAAGTGTGTACAAGGTTGTACAAGTGTGTACAAGGTTGTTCAAGTGTGTACATGTTTGTACAAGTGTGTTTAAGTTTGTACAAGGTTGTACAAATGTGTACAAGGGTGTACAAAAGTGTTCAAGGGTGCACAAGTTTGTACAAGGGTGTACAAGTGTGTACAAGCTTGTACAAGTGTGTACAAGCTTGTACAAGTGTGTACAAGCTTGTACAAGTGTGTACAAGGGTGTACAGGTTTGTACAAGGTTGTACAAGTGTGTACAAGGGTGTACAAGTATGTACAAGAATGTAAAATTTTGTACAAGTGTGTACAAGGGTGTACAAGTGTGTACAAGGTTGTACAAGTGTGTACAAGGTTTTACAATTGTGTACAAGGTTGTACAAGTGTGTACAAGGTTGTACAAGTGTATACGAGGTTGTACAAGTGTGTACAAGGTTGTACAAGTGTGTACAAGGTTGTACAAGTGTACACAAGTTTGTACAAGTGTGTACAAGTTTGTACAAGTGTGTACAAGTTTGTACAAGGTTGAACAAATGTGTACAAGGGTGTACAAAAGTGTACAAGGGTGCACAAGTTTGTACAAGGGTGCACAAGTGTGTACAAGGGTGTACAATCGTGTACAAGCTTGTACAAGTGTGTACAAGGTTGTACAGGTTTGTATAAGGTTGTACACACTTGTGCACCCTTGTATACACTTGTACACTCTTGTACACACTTGTACAACCTTTTACAAACTTGTACACACTTGTACAAACTTGAACATTCTTGTACATACTTGTACACCCTTGTAAACACTTGTACAACCTTGTACACTTTTGTACACCCTTGTATACATTTGTACAACCTTGTACAAACTTGTACACACTTGTACAAACTTGTACACACTTGTACAAACTTGTACACCCTTGTACACACTTGTACAACCTTGTACACACTTGTACAACCTTGTACAAACCTGTACACCCTTGTACACACTTGTACAAGCTTGTACACGATTTTACACCCTTGTACACACTTGTGCACCCTTGTACACACTTGTACACCCTTGTACACACTTGTACAACCTTTTACAAACTTGTACACACTTGTACAAACTTGTACATTCTTGTACATACTTGTACACCCTTGTAAACACTTGTACAACCTTGTACAAACCTGTACACCCTTGTACACACTTGTACAAGCTTGTACACACTTGTACAAGCTTGTACACACTTGTACACCCTTGTACAAACTTGTGCACCGTTGTACACTTTTGTACACCCTTGTATACATTTGTACAACCTTGTACAAACTTGTACACACTTGTACAAACTTGTACACACTTGTACAAACTTGTACACCCTTGTACACACTTGTACAACCTTGTACACACTTGTACAACCTTGTACACACTTGTACAACCTTGTACACAATTGTACAACCTTGTACACACTTGTACAACCTTGTACACAATTGTACAACCTTGTACAACCTAGTACACACTTGTACAACCTTGTACACACTTGTACAACCTTGTACACACTTGTACAGCCTTGTAAACACTTGTACAACCTTGTACAAACCTGTACACCCTTGTACACACTTGTACAAGCTTGTACACACTCGTACAAGCTTGTACACACTTGTACAAGCTTGTACACACTTGTACACCCTTGTACAAACTTGTGCACCCTTGTACACTTTTGTACACCCTTGTACAAACTTGTACACACTTGTACAAACTTGTACATACTTGTACAAACTTGTACACCCTTGTACACACTTGTACAACCTTGTACACACTTGTACAACCTTGTACACACTTGTACAACCTTGTACACAATTGTACAACCTTGTACAACCTTGTACACACTTGTACAACCTTGTACACACTTGTACACCTTTGTACACACTTGTACAACCTTGTACACACTTGTACAACCTTGTACACACTTGTACAACCTTGTACACACTTTTTCAACCTTGTACACACTTATACAACCTTGTACACACTTGTACAACCTTGTACACACTTGTACAACCTTGTACACACTTTTACAACCTTGTACACACTTGTACAACCTTGTACACACTTGTACAACCTTGTAAAAACATGTACAACCTTGTACACACTTGTACACCCTTGTACACACTTGTACAAGCTTGTACACACTTGTACAAACTTGTACACACTTGTACAAACTTGTACACACTTGTACAAACTTGTACACCCTTGTACACACTTGTACAACCTTGTACACACTTGTACAACCTTGTACACAATTGTACAACCTTGTACAACCTTGTACACACTTGTACAACCTTGTACAAACTTGTACAACCTTGTACACACTTGTACACCTTTGTACACACTTGTACAACCTTGTACAAGAGGGGGGATGCACAAGTGTGTACAAGGGTGTACAATCGTGTACAAGCTTGTACAAGTGTGTACAAGGGTGTACAGGTTTGTACAAGGTTGTACAAGTGTGTACAAGGTTGTACAAGTGTGTACAAGCTTGTACAAGTGTGTACAAGGTTGTACAAGTGTGTACAAGGTTGTACAAGTGTGTACAAGCTTGTACAAGTGTGTACAAGGTTTGTACAAGTGTGTACAAGGTTGTTCAAGTGTGTACATGTTTGAACAAGTGTGTTTAAGTTTGCACAAGGTTGTACAAATGTGTACAAGGGTGTACAAAAGTGTTCAAGGGTGCACAAGTTTGTACAAGGGTGTACAAGTGTGTACAAGCTTGTACAAGTGTGTACAAGCTTGTACAAGTGTGTACAAGCTTGTACAAGTGTGTACAAGGGTTTACAGGTTTGTACAAGGTTGTACAAGTGTGTACAAGGGTGTACAAGTATGTACAAGAATGTAAAATTTTGTACAAGTGTGTATAAGGTTGTAAAAGTGTGTACAAGGTTTTACAATTGTGTACAAGGTTGTACAAGTGTGTACAAGGTTGTACAAGTGTGTTCGAGGTTGTACAAGTGTGTACAAGGTTGTACAAGTGTGTACAAGGTTGTACAAGTGTGTACAAGGTTGTACAAGTGTACACAAGTTTGTACAAGTGTGTACAAGTTTGTACAAGTGTGTACAAGTTTGTACAAGGTTGTACAAATGTGTACAAGGGTGTACAAAAGTGTACAAGGGTGCACAAGTTTGTACAAGGGTGTACAAGTGTGTACAAGCTTGTACAAGTGTGTACAAGCTTGTACAAGTGTGTACAAGGGTGTACAGGTTTGTACAAGGTTGTACAAGTGTGTACAAGGGTGTACAAGTATGTACAAGAATGTACAATTTTGTACAAGTGTGTACAAGTTTGTAAAAGGTTGTACAAGTGTGTACAAGGGTGTACAAGTGTGTACAAGGTTGTACAAGTGTGTACAAGCTTGAACAAGTGTGTACAAGGTTGTACAAGTGTGTACAAGGTTGTACAAGTGTGTACAAGGTTGCACAAGTGTGTACAAGAGTGTACAATCGTGTACAAGCTTGTACAAGTGTGTACAAGGGTGTACAGGTTTGTACAAGGTTGTACAAGTGTGTACAAGGTTGTACAAGTGTGTACAAGGGTGTACAAGTTTGTACAAGTGTGTACAAGTTTGTACAAGTGTGTACAAGTTTGTACAAGTTTGTACAAATGTATACAAGGGTGTACAAAAGTGTACAAGGGTGCACAAGTTTGTACAAGGGTGTACAAGTGTGTACAAGCTTGTACAAGTGTGTACAAGCTTGTACAAGTGTGTACAAGGGTGTACAGGTTTGTACAATTTTGTACAAGTGTTTACAAGGGTGTACAAGTATGTACAAGAATGTACAAGTTTGTACAAGTGTGTACAAGTTTGTAAAAGGTTGTACATGTGTGTACAAGGGTGTACAGGTTTGTACAAGGTTGTACAAGTGTGTACAAGGTTGTACAAGTGTGTACAAGGGTGTACAATTTTGTACAAGTGTGTACAAGTTTGTACAAGTGTGTACAAGTTTGTACAAGTTTGTACAAATGTATACAAGGGTGTACAAAAGTGTACAAGGGTGCACAAGTTTGTACAAGGGTGTACAAGTGTGTACAAGCTTGTACAAGTGTGTACAAGTGTGTACAAGTTTGTAAAAGGTTGTACATGTGTGTACAAGGGTGTACAAGTGTGTACAAGGGTGCACAAGTGTGTACAAGGGTGTACAATCGTGTACAAGCTTGTACAAGTGTGTACAAGGGTGTACAGGTTTGTACAAGGTTGTACAAGTGTGTACAAGGGTGTACAAATGTATACAAGGATGTAAAAGTTTGTACAAGTGTGTACAAGTTTGTACAAGGTTGTACAAGTAAGTACAAGTTTGTACAAGAATGTACAAGTGTGTACAAGGTTTTACAATTGTGTAGCAGCTTGTACAAGTGTGTACAAGGTTGTACAAGTGTGTACAAGGTTGTTCAAGTGTGTACATGTTTGTACAAGTGTGTTTAAGTTTGTACAAGGTTGTACAAATGTGTACAAGGGTGTACAAAAGTGTTCAAGGGTGCACAAGTTTGTACAAGGGTGTACAAGTGTGTACAAGCTTGTACAAGTGTGTACAAGCTTGTACAAGTGTGTACAAGCTTGTACAAGTGTGTACAAGGGTGTACAGGTTTGTACAAGGTTGTACAAGTGTGTACAAGGGTGTACAAGTATGTACAAGAATGTAAAATTTTGTACAAGTGTGTACAAGGGTGTACAAGTGTGTACAAGGTTGTACAAGTGTGTACAAGGTTTTACAATTGTGTACAAGGTTGTACAAGTGTGTACAAGGTTGTACAAGTGTATACGAGGTTGTACAAGTGTGTACAAGGTTGTACAAGTGTGTACAAGGTTGTACAAGTGTACACAAGTTTGTACAAGTGTGTACAAGTTTGTACAAGTGTGTACAAGTTTGTACAAGGTTGAACAAATGTGTACAAGGGTGTACAAAAGTGTACAAGGGTGCACAAGTTTGTACAAGGGTGCACAAGTGTGTACAAGGGTGTACAATCGTGTACAAGCTTGTACAAGTGTGTACAAGGTTGTACAGGTTTGTATAAGGTTGTACACACTTGTGCACCCTTGTATACACTTGTACACTCTTGTACACACTTGTACAACCTTTTACAAACTTGTACACACTTGTACAAACTTGTACATTCTTGTACATACTTGTACACCCTTGTAAACACTTGTACAACCTTGTACACTTTTGTACACCCTTGTATACATTTGTACAACCTTGTACAAACTTGTACACACTTGTACAAACTTGTACACACTTGTACAAACTTGTACACCCTTGTACACACTTGTACAACCTTGTACACACTTGTACAACCTTGTACAAACCTGTACACCCTTGTACACACTTGTACAAGCTTGTACACGATTTTACACCCTTGTACACACTTGTGCACCCTTGTACACACTTGTACACCCTTGTACACACTTGTACAACCTTTTACAAACTTGTACACACTTGTACAAACTTGTACATTCTTGTACATACTTGTACACCCTTGTAAACACTTGTACAACCTTGTACAAACCTGTACACCCTTGTACACACTTGTACAAGCTTGTACACACTTGTACAAGCTTGTACACACTTGTACAAGCTTGTACACACTTGTACAAGCTTGTACACACTTGTACACCCTTGTACAAACTTGTGCACCGTTGTACACTTTTGTACACCCTTGTATACATTTGTACAACCTTGTACAAACTTGTACACACTTGTACAAACTTGTACACACTTGTACAAACTTGTACACCCTTGTACACACTTGTACAACCTTGTACACACTTGTACAACCTTGTACACACTTGTACAACCTTGTAAAAACATGTACAACCTTGTACACACTTGTACACCCTTGTACACACTTGTACAAGCTTGTACACACTTGTACAAACTTGTACACACTTGTACAAACTTGTACACACTTGTACAAACTTGTACACCCTTGTACACACTTGTACAACCTTGTACACACTTGTACAACCTTGTACACAATTGTACAACCTTGTACAACCTTGTACACACTTGTACAACTTTGTACACACTTGTACAACCTTGTACACACTTGTACACCTTTGTACACACTTGTACAACCTTGTACAAGGGGGGGGTGCACAAGTGTGTACAAGGGTGTACAATCGTGTACAAGCTTGTACAAGTGTGTACAAGGGTGTACAGGTTTGTACAAGGTTGTACAAGTGTGTACAAGGTTGTACAAGTGTGTACAAGCTTGTACAAGTGTGTACAAGGTTGTACAAGTGTGTACAAGGTTGTACAAGTGTGTACAAGCTTGTACAAGTGTGTACAAGGTTTGTACAAGTGTGTACAAGGTTGTTCAAGTGTGTACATGTTTGTACAAGTGTGTTTAAGTTTGTACAAGCTTGTACAAGTGTGTACAAGGGTGTACAGGTTTGTACAAGGTTGTACAAGTGTGTACAAGGGTGTACAAGTGTGTACAAGGTTGTAAAAGTGTGTACAAGGTTTTACAATTGTGTACAAGGTTGTACAAGTGTGTACAAGGTTGTACAAGTGTGTTCGAGGTTGTACAAGTGTGTACAAGGTTGTACAAGTGTGTACAAGGTTGTACAAGTGTGTACAAGGTTGTACAAGTGTACACAAGTTTGTACAAGTGTGTACAAGTTTGTACAAGTGTGTACAAGTTTGTACAAGGTTGTACAAATGTGTACAAGGGTGTACAAAAGTGTACAAGGGTGCACAAGTTTGTACAAGGGTGTACAAGTGTGTACAAGCTTGTACAAGTGTGTTCAAGCTTGTACAAGTGTGTACAAGGGTGTACAGGTTTGTACAAGGTTGTACAAGTTCGTACAAGGGTGTACAAGTATGTACAAGAATGTACAATTTTGTACAAGTGTGTACAAGTTTGTAAAAGGTTGTACAAGTGTGTTCAAGGGTGTACAAGTGTGTACAAGGTTGTACAAGTGTGTACAAGCTTGAACAAGTGTGTACAAGGTTGTACAAGTGTGTACAAGGTTGTACAAGTGTGTACAAGGTTGCACAAGTGTGTACAAGAGTGTACAATCGTGTACAAGCTTGTACAAGTGTGTACAAGGGTGTTCAGGTTTGTACAAGGTTGTACAAGTGTGTACAAGGTTGTACAAGTGTGTACAAGGGTGTACAAGTTTGTACAAGTGTGTACAAGTTTGTACAAGTGTGTACAAGTTTGTACAAGTTTGTACAAATGTATACAAGGGTGTACAAAAGTGTACAAGGGTGCACAAGTTTGTACAAGGGTGTACAAGTGTGTACAAGCTTGTACAAGTGTGTACAAGTGTGTACAAGTTTGTAAAAGGTTGTACATGTGTGTACAAGGGTGTACAAGTGTGTACAAGGGTGCACAAGTGTGTACAAGGGTGTACAATCGTGTACAAGCTTGTACAAGTGTGTACAAGGGTGTACAGGTTTGTACAAGGTTGTACAAGTGTGTACAAGGGTGTACAAATGTATACAAGGATGTAAAAGTTTGTACAAGTGTGTACAAGTTTGTACAAGGTTGTACAAGTAAGTACAAGTTTGTTCAAGAATGTACAAGTGTGTACAAGGTTTTACAATTGTGTAGCAGCTTGTACAAGTGTGTACAAGGTTGTACAAGTGTGTACAAGGTTGTTCAAGTGTGTACATGTTTGTACAAGTGTGTTTAAGTTTGTACAAGGTTGTACAAATGTGTACAAGGGTGTACAAAAGTGTTCAAGGGTGCACAAGTTTGTACAAGGGTGTACAAGTGTGTACAAGCTTGTACAAGTGTGTACAAGCTTGTACAAGTGTGTACAAGCTTGTACAAGTGTGTACAAGGGTGTACAGGTTTGTACAAGGTTGTACAAGTGTGTACAAGGGTGTACAAGTATGTACAAGAATGTAAAATTTTGTACAAGTGTGTACAAGGGTGTACAAGTGTGTACAAGGTTGTACAAGTGTGTACAAGGTTTTACAATTGTGTACAAGGTTGTACAAGTGTGTACAAGGTTGTACAAGTGTATACGAGGTTGTACAAGTGTGTACAAGGTTGTACAAGTGTGTACAAGGTTGTACAAGTGTACACAAGTTTGTACAAGTGTGTACAAGTTTGTACAAGTGTGTACAAGTTTGTACAAGGTTGAACAAATGTGTACAAGGGTGTACAAAAGTGTACAAGGGTGCACAAGTTTGTACAAGGGTGCACAAGTGTGTACAAGGGTGTACAATCGTGTACAAGCTTGTACAAGTGTGTACAAGGTTGTACAGGTTTGTATAAGGTTGTACACACTTGTGCACCCTTGTATACACTTGTACACTCTTGTACACACTTGTACAACCTTTTACAAACTTGTACACACTTGTACAAACTTGAACATTCTTGTACATACTTGTACACCCTTGTAAACACTTGTACAACCTTGTACACTTTTGTACACCCTTGTATACATTTGTACAACCTTGTACAAACTTGTACACACTTGTACAAACTTGTACACACTTGTACAAACTTGTACACCCTTGTACACACTTGTACAACCTTGTACACACTTGTACAACCTTGTACAAACCTGTACACCCTTGTACACACTTGTACAAGCTTGTACACGATTTTACACCCTTGTACACACTTGTGCACCCTTGTACACACTTGTACACCCTTGTACACACTTGTACAACCTTTTACAAACTTGTACACACTTGTACAAACTTGTACATTCTTGTACATACTTGTACACCCTTGTAAACACTTGTACAACCTTGTACAAACCTGTACACCCTTGTACACACTTGTACAAGCTTGTACACACTTGTACAAGCTTGTACACACTTGTACACCCTTGTACAAACTTGTGCACCGTTGTACACTTTTGTACACCCTTGTATACATTTGTACAACCTTGTACAAACTTGTACACACTTGTACAAACTTGTACACACTTGTACAAACTTGTACACCCTTGTACACACTTGTACAACCTTGTACACACTTGTACAACCTTGTACACACTTGTACAACCTTGTACACAATTGTACAACCTTGTACACACTTGTACAACCTTGTACACAATTGTACAACCTTGTACAACCTAGTACACACTTGTACAACCTTGTACACACTTGTACAACCTTGTACACACTTGTACAGCCTTGTAAACACTTGTACAACCTTGTACAAACCTGTACACCCTTGTACACACTTGTACAAGCTTGTACACACTCGTACAAGCTTGTACACACTTGTACAAGCTTGTACACACTTGTACACCCTTGTACAAACTTGTGCACCCTTGTACACTTTTGTACACCCTTGTACAAACTTGTACACACTTGTACAAACTTGTACATACTTGTACAAACTTGTACACCCTTGTACACACTTGTACAACCTTGTACACACTTGTACAACCTTGTACACACTTGTACAACCTTGTACACAATTGTACAACCTTGTACAACCTTGTACACACTTGTACAACCTTGTACACACTTGTACACCTTTGTACACACTTGTACAACCTTGTACACACTTGTACAACCTTGTACACACTTGTACAACCTTGTACACACTTTTTCAACCTTGTACACACTTATACAACCTTGTACACACTTGTACAACCTTGTACACACTTGTACAACCTTGTACACACTTTTACAACCTTGTACACACTTGTACAACCTTGTACACACTTGTACAACCTTGTAAAAACATGTACAACCTTGTACACACTTGTACACCCTTGTACACACTTGTACAAGCTTGTACACACTTGTACAAACTTGTACACACTTGTACAAACTTGTACACACTTGTACAAACTTGTACACCCTTGTACACACTTGTACAACCTTGTACACACTTGTACAACCTTGTACACAATTGTACAACCTTGTACAACCTTGTACACACTTGTACAACCTTGTACAAACTTGTACAACCTTGTACACACTTGTACACCTTTGTACACACTTGTACAACCTTGTACAAGAGGGGGGATGCACAAGTGTGTACAAGGGTGTACAATCGTGTACAAGCTTGTACAAGTGTGTACAAGGGTGTACAGGTTTGTACAAGGTTGTACAAGTGTGTACAAGGTTGTACAAGTGTGTACAAGCTTGTACAAGTGTGTACAAGGTTGTACAAGTGTGTACAAGGTTGTACAAGTGTGTACAAGCTTGTACAAGTGTGTACAAGGTTTGTACAAGTGTGTACAAGGTTGTTCAAGTGTGTACATGTTTGAACAAGTGTGTTTAAGTTTGCACAAGGTTGTACAAATGTGTACAAGGGTGTACAAAAGTGTTCAAGGGTGCACAAGTTTGTACAAGGGTGTACAAGTGTGTACAAGCTTGTACAAGTGTGTACAAGCTTGTACAAGTGTGTACAAGCTTGTACAAGTGTGTACAAGGGTTTACAGGTTTGTACAAGGTTGTACAAGTGTGTACAAGGGTGTACAAGTATGTACAAGAATGTAAAATTTTGTACAAGTGTGTATAAGGTTGTAAAAGTGTGTACAAGGTTTTACAATTGTGTACAAGGTTGTACAAGTGTGTACAAGGTTGTACAAGTGTGTTCGAGGTTGTACAAGTGTGTACAAGGTTGTACAAGTGTGTACAAGGTTGTACAAGTGTGTACAAGGTTGTACAAGTGTACACAAGTTTGTACAAGTGTGTACAAGTTTGTACAAGTGTGTACAAGTTTGTACAAGGTTGTACAAATGTGTACAAGGGTGTACAAAAGTGTACAAGGGTGCACAAGTTTGTACAAGGGTGTACAAGTGTGTACAAGCTTGTACAAGTGTGTACAAGCTTGTACAAGTGTGTACAAGGGTGTACAGGTTTGTACAAGGTTGTACAAGTGTGTACAAGGGTGTACAAGTATGTACAAGAATGTACAATTTTGTACAAGTGTGTACAAGTTTGTAAAAGGTTGTACAAGTGTGTACAAGGGTGTACAAGTGTGTACAAGGTTGTACAAGTGTGTACAAGCTTGAACAAGTGTGTACAAGGTTGTACAAGTGTGTACAAGGTTGTACAAGTGTGTACAAGGTTGCACAAGTGTGTACAAGAGTGTACAATCGTGTACAAGCTTGTACAAGTGTGTACAAGGGTGTACAGGTTTGTACAAGGTTGTACAAGTGTGTACAAGGTTGTACAAGTGTGTACAAGGGTGTACAAGTTTGTACAAGTGTGTACAAGTTTGTACAAGTGTGTACAAGTTTGTACAAGTTTGTACAAATGTATACAAGGGTGTACAAAAGTGTACAAGGGTGCACAAGTTTGTACAAGGGTGTACAAGTGTGTACAAGCTTGTACAAGTGTGTACAAGCTTGTACAAGTGTGTACAAGGGTGTACAGGTTTGTACAATTTTGTACAAGTGTTTACAAGGGTGTACAAGTATGTACAAGAATGTACAAGTTTGTACAAGTGTGTACAAGTTTGTAAAAGGTTGTACATGTGTGTACAAGGGTGTACAGGTTTGTACAAGGTTGTACAAGTGTGTACAAGGTTGTACAAGTGTGTACAAGGGTGTACAATTTTGTACAAGTGTGTACAAGTTTGTACAAGTGTGTACAAGTTTGTACAAGTTTGTACAAATGTATACAAGGGTGTACAAAAGTGTACAAGGGTGCACAAGTTTGTACAAGGGTGTACAAGTGTGTACAAGCTTGTACAAGTGTGTACAAGTGTGTACAAGTTTGTAAAAGGTTGTACATGTGTGTACAAGGGTGTACAAGTGTGTACAAGGGTGCACAAGTGTGTACAAGGGTGTACAATCGTGTACAAGCTTGTACAAGTGTGTACAAGGGTGTACAGGTTTGTACAAGGTTGTACAAGTGTGTACAAGGGTGTACAAATGTATACAAGGATGTAAAAGTTTGTACAAGTGTGTACAAGTTTGTACAAGGTTGTACAAGTAAGTACAAGTTTGTACAAGAATGTACAAGTGTGTACAAGGTTTTACAATTGTGTAGCAGCTTGTACAAGTGTGTACAAGGTTGTACAAGTGTGTACAAGGTTGTTCAAGTGTGTACATGTTTGTACAAGTGTGTTTAAGTTTGTACAAGGTTGTACAAATGTGTACAAGGGTGTACAAAAGTGTTCAAGGGTGCACAAGTTTGTACAAGGGTGTACAAGTGTGTACAAGCTTGTACAAGTGTGTACAAGCTTGTACAAGTGTGTACAAGCTTGTACAAGTGTGTACAAGGGTGTACAGGTTTGTACAAGGTTGTACAAGTGTGTACAAGGGTGTACAAGTATGTACAAGAATGTAAAATTTTGTACAAGTGTGTACAAGGGTGTACAAGTGTGTACAAGGTTGTACAAGTGTGTACAAGGTTTTACAATTGTGTACAAGGTTGTACAAGTGTGTACAAGGTTGTACAAGTGTATACGAGGTTGTACAAGTGTGTACAAGGTTGTACAAGTGTGTACAAGGTTGTACAAGTGTACACAAGTTTGTACAAGTGTGTACAAGTTTGTACAAGTGTGTACAAGTTTGTACAAGGTTGAACAAATGTGTACAAGGGTGTACAAAAGTGTACAAGGGTGCACAAGTTTGTACAAGGGTGCACAAGTGTGTACAAGGGTGTACAATCGTGTACAAGCTTGTACAAGTGTGTACAAGGTTGTACAGGTTTGTATAAGGTTGTACACACTTGTGCACCCTTGTATACACTTGTACACTCTTGTACACACTTGTACAACCTTTTACAAACTTGTACACACTTGTACAAACTTGTACATTCTTGTACATACTTGTACACCCTTGTAAACACTTGTACAACCTTGTACACTTTTGTACACCCTTGTATACATTTGTACAACCTTGTACAAACTTGTACACACTTGTACAAACTTGTACACACTTGTACAAACTTGTACACCCTTGTACACACTTGTACAACCTTGTACACACTTGTACAACCTTGTACAAACCTGTACACCCTTGTACACACTTGTACAAGCTTGTACACGATTTTACACCCTTGTACACACTTGTGCACCCTTGTACACACTTGTACACCCTTGTACACACTTGTACAACCTTTTACAAACTTGTACACACTTGTACAAACTTGTACATTCTTGTACATACTTGTACACCCTTGTAAACACTTGTACAACCTTGTACAAACCTGTACACCCTTGTACACACTTGTACAAGCTTGTACACACTTGTACAAGCTTGTACACACTTGTACAAGCTTGTACACACTTGTACAAGCTTGTACACACTTGTACACCCTTGTACAAACTTGTGCACCGTTGTACACTTTTGTACACCCTTGTATACATTTGTACAACCTTGTACAAACTTGTACACACTTGTACAAACTTGTACACACTTGTACAAACTTGTACACCCTTGTACACACTTGTACAACCTTGTACACACTTGTACAACCTTGTACACACTTGTACAACCTTGTACACACTTGTACAACCTTGTACACAATTGTACAACCTTGTACAACCTAGTACACACTTGTACAACCTTGTACACACTTGTACAACCTTGTACACACTTGTACACCCTTGTAAACACTTGTACAACCTTGTACAAACCTGTACACCCTTGTACACACTTGTACAAGCTTGTACACACTTGTACAAGCTTGTACACACTTGTACAAGCTTGTACACACTTGTACAACCTTGTACAAACTTGTGCACCCTTGTACACTTTTGTACACCCTTGTACAAACTTGTACACACTTGTACAAACTTGTACACACTTGTACAAACTTGTACACCCTTGTACACACTTGTACAACCTTGTACACACTTGTACAACCTTGTACACACTTGTACAACCTTGTACACAATTGTACAACCTTGTACAACCTTGTACACACTTGTACAACCTTGTACACACTTGTACACCTTTGTACACACTTGTACAACCTTGTACACACTTGTACAACCTTGTACACACTTGTACAACCTTGTACACACTTTTTCAACCTTGTACACACTTTTTCAACCTTGTACACACTTATACAACCTTGTACACACTTGTACAACCTTGTACACACTTGTACAACCTTGTACACACTTTTACAACCTTGTAAACACTTGTACAACCTTGTACACACTTGTACAACCTTGTAAAAACATGTACAACCTTGTACACACTTGTACACCCTTGTACACACTTGTACAAGCTTGTACACACTTGTACAAACTTGTACACACTTGTACAAACTTGTACACACTTGTACAAACTTGTACACCCTTGTACACACTTGTACAACCTTGTACACACTTGTACAACCTTGTACACAATTGTACAACCTTGTACAACCTTGTACACACTTGTACAACCTTGTACAAACTTGTACAACCTTGTACACACTTGTACACCTTTGTACACACTTGTACAACCTTGTACAAGGGGGGGGATGCACAAGTGTGTACAAGGGTGTACAATCGTGTACAAGCTTGTACAAGTGTGTACAAGGGTGTACAGGTTTGTACAAGGTTGTACAAGTGTGTACAAGGTTGTACAAGTGTGTACAAGCTTGTACAAGTGTGTACAAGGTTGTACAAGTGTGTACAAGGTTGTACAAGTGTGTACAAGGTTGTACAAGTGTGTACAAGGTTTGTACAAGTGTGTACAAGGTTGTTCAAGTGTGTACATGTTTGAACAAGTGTGTTTAAGTTTGTACAAGGTTGTACAAATGTGTACAAGGGTGTACAAAAGTGTTCAAGGGTGCACAAGTTTGTACAAGGGTGTACAAGTGTGTACAAGCTTGTACAAGTGTGTACAAGCTTGTACAAGTGTGTACAAGCTTGTACAAGTGTGTACAAGGGTGTACAGGTTTGTACAAGGTTGTACAAGTGTGTACAAGGGTGTACAAGTATGTACAAGAATGTAAAATTTTGTACAAGTGTGTACAAGGGTGTACAAGTGTGTATAAGGTTGTAAAAGTGTGTACAAGGTTTTACAATTGTGTACAAGGTTGTACAAGTGTGTACAAGGTTGTACAAGTGTGTTCGAGGTTGTACAAGTGTGTACAAGGTTGTACAAGTGTGTACAAGGTTGTACAAGTGTGTACAAGGTTGTACAAGTGTACACAAGTTTGTACAAGTGTGTACAAGTTTGTACAAGTGTGTACAAGTTTGTACAAGGTTGTACAAATGTGTACAAGGGTGTACAAAAGTGTACAAGGGTGCACAAGTTTGTACAAGGGTGTACAAGTGTGTACAAGCTTGTACAAGTGTGTACAAGCTTGTACAAGTGTGTACAAGGGTGTACAGGTTTGTACAAGGTTGTACAAGTGTGTACAAGGGTGTACAAGTATGTACAAGAATGTACAATTTTGTACAAGTGTGTACAAGTTTGTAAAAGGTTGTACAAGTGTGTACAAGGGTGTACAAGTGTGTACAAGGTTGTACAAGTGTGTACAAGCTTGAACAAGTGTGTACAAGGTTGTACAAGTGTGTACAAGGTTGTACAAGTGTGTACAAGGTTGCACAAGTGTGTACAAGAGTGTACAATCGTGTACAAGCTTGTACAAGTGTGTACAAGGGTGTACAGGTTTGTACAAGGTTGTACAAGTGTGTACAAGGTTGTACAAGTGTGTACAAGGGTGTACAAGTTTGTACAAGTGTGTACAAGTTTGTACAAGTGTGTACAAGTTTGTACAAGTTTGTACAAATGTATACAAGGGTGTACAAAAGTGTACAAGGGTGCACAAGTTTGTACAAGGGTGTACAAGTGTGTACAAGCTTGTACAAGTGTGTACAAGCTTGTACAAGTGTGTACAAGTGTGTACAGGTTTGTACAATTTTGTACAAGTGTTTACAAGGGTGTACAAGTATGTACAAGAATGTACAAGTTTGTACAAGTGTGTACAAGTTTGTAAAAGGTTGTACATGTGTGTACAAGGGTGTACAAGTGTGTACAAGGGTGCACAAGTGTGTACAAGGGTGTACAATCGTGTACAAGCTTGTACAAGTGTGTACAAGGGTGTACAGGTTTGTACAAGGTTGTACAAGTGTGTACAAGGGTGTACAAATGTATACAAGGATGTAAAAGTTTGTACAAGTGTGTACAAGTTTGTACAAGGTTGTACAAGTAAGTACAAGTTTGTACAAGAATGTACAAGTGTGTACAAGGTTTTACAATTGTGTAAAAGGTTGTACAAGTGTGTACAAGGTTGTACAAGTGTGTACAAGCTTGTACAAGTGTGTACTAGGTTGTACAAGTGTGTACAAGGTTGTACAAGTGTGTAGAAGCTTGTACAAGTGTGTACAAGGTTGTACAAGTGTGTACAAGGTTGTTCAAGTGTGTACATGTTTGTACATGTGTGTTTAAGTTTGTAAAAGGTTGTACAAATGTGTACAAGGGTGTACAAAAGTGTTCAAGGGTGCACAAGTTTGTACAAGGGTGTACAAGTGTGTACAAGCTTGTACAAGTGTGTACAAGCTTGTACAAGTGTGTACAAGTTTGTACAAGTGTGTACAAGGGTGTACAGGTTTGTACAAGGTTGTACAAGTGTGTACAAGGGTGTACAAGTATGTACAAGAATGTAAAATTTTGTACAAGTGTGTACAAGGGTGTACAATTGTGTACAAGGTTGTACAAGTGTGTACAAGGTTTTACAATTGTGTACAAGGTTGTACAAGTGTGTACAAGGTTGTACAAGTGTATACGAGGTTGTACAAGTGTGTACAAGGTTGTACAAGTGTGTACAAGGTTGTACAAGTGTACACAAGTTTGTACAAGTGTGTACAAGTTTGTACAAGTGTGTACAAGTTTGTACAAGGTTGTACAAATGTGTACAAGGGTGTACAAAAGTGTACAAGGGTGCACAAGTTTGTAAAAGTGTGTACAAGTGTGTACAAGCTTGTACAAGTGTGTACAAGCTTGTACAAGTGTGTACAAGCTTGTACAAGTGTGTACAAGGGTGTACAGGTTTGTACAAGGTTGTACAAGTGTGTACAAGGGTGTACAAGTATGTACAAGAATGTACAATTTTGTACAAGTGTGTACAATTTTGTACAAGTGTGTACAAGTTTGTAAAAGGTTGTACAAGTGTGTACAAGGGTGTACAAGTGTGTACAAGGTTGTACAAGTGTGTACAAGCTTGAACAAGTGTGTACAAGGTTGTACAAGTGTGTACAAGCTTGAACAAGTGTGTACAAGGTTGTACAAGTGTGTACAAGGTTGTACAAGTGTGTACAAGGTTGCACAAGTGTGTACAAGAGTGTACAAGTGTGTACAAGGGTGTACAAGTTTGTACAAGTGTGTACAAGTTTGTACAAGTGTGTACAAGTTTGTACAAGTTTGTACAAATGTATACAAGGGTGTACAAAAGTGTACAAGGGTGCACAAGTTTGTACAAGGGTGTACAAGTGTGTACAAGCTTGTACAAGTGTGTACAAGCTTGTACAAGTGTGTACAAGGGTGTACAGGTTTGTACAATTTTGTACAAGTGTTTACAAGGGTGTACAAGTATGTACAAGAATGTACAAGTTTGTACAAGTGTGTACAAGTTTGTAAAAGGTTGTACATGTGTGTACAAGGGTGTACAAGTGTGTACAAGGGTGCACAAGTGTGTACAAGGGTGTACAATCGTGTACAAGCTTGTACAAGTGTGTACAAGGGTGTACAGGTTTGTACAAGGTTGTACAAGTGTGTACAAGGGTGTACAAATGTATTCAAGGATGTAAAAGTTTGTACAAGTGTGTACAAGTTTGTACATGGTTGTACAAGTAAGTACAAGTTTGTACAAGAATGTACAAGTGTGTACAAGGTTTTACAATTGTGTAAAAGGTTGTACAAGTGTGTACAAGGTTGTACAAGTGTGTACAAGCTTGTACAAGTGTGTACAAGGTTGTACAAGTGTGTACAAGGTTGTACAAGTGTGTCCAAGCTTGTACAAGTGTGTACAAGGTTGTACAAGTGTGTACAAGGTTGTTCAAGTGTGTACATGTTTGTACAAGTGTGTTTAAGTTTGTACAAGGTTGTACAAATGTGTACAAGGGTGTACAAAAGTGTTCAAGGGTGCACAAGTTTGTACAAGGGTGTACAAGTGTGTACAAGCTTGTACAAGTGTGTACAAGCTTGTACAAGTGTGTACAAGGGTGTACAGGTTTGTACAAGGTTGTACAAGTGTGTACAAGGGTGTACAAGTATGTACAAGAATGTAAAATTTTGTACAAGTGTGTACAAGGGTGTACAAGTGTGTACAAGGTTGTACAAGTGTGTACAAGGTTTTACAATTGTGTACAAGGTTGTACAAGTGTGTACAAGGTTGTACAAGTGTGTACAAGGTTGTACAAGTGTGTACGAGGTTGTACAAGTGTGTACAAGGTTGTACAAGTGTGTACAAGGTTGTACAAGTGTGTACAAGGTTGTACAAGTGTACACAAGTTTGTACAAGTGTGTACAAGTTTGTACAAGTGTGTACAAGTTTGTACAAGGTTGTACAAATGTGTACAAGGGTGTACAAAAGTGTACAAGGGTGCACAAGTTTGTACAAGGGTGTACAAGTGTGTACAAGCTTGTACAAGTGTGTACAAGCTTGTACAAGTGTGTACAAGGGTGTACAGGTTTGTACAATTTTGTACAAGTGTGTACAAGGGTGTACAAGTATGTACAAGAATGTACAATTTTGTACAAGTTTGTACAAGTTTGTAAAAGGTTGTACAAGTGTGTACAAGGGTGTACAAGTGTGTACAAGGTTGTACAAGTGTGTACAAGCTTGAACAAGTGTGTACAAGGTTGTACAAGTGTGTACAAGGTTGTACAAGTGTGTACAAGGTTGCACAAGTGTGTACAAGAGTGTACAATCGTGTACAAGCTTGTACAAGTGTGTACAAGGGTGTACAGGTTTGTACAAGGTTGTACAAGTGTGTACAAGGTTGTACAAGTGTGTACAAGGGTGTACAAGTTTGTACAAGTGTGTACAAGTTTGTACAAGTGTGTACAAGTTTGTACAAGTTTGTACAAATGTATACAAGGGTGTACAAAAGTGTACAAGGGTGCACAAGTTTGTACAAGGGTGTACAAGTGTGTACAAGCTTGTACAAGTGTGTACAAGCTTGTACAAGTGTGTACAAGGGTGTACAGGTTTGTATAATTTTGTACAAGTGTTTACAAGGGTGTACAAGTGTGTACAAGCTTGTACAAGTGTGTACAAGGTTGTACAAGTGTGTACAAGGTTGTACAAGTGTGTACAATCTTGTACAAGTGTGTACAAGGTTGTACAAGTGTGTACAAGGTTGTTCAAGTGTGTACATGTTTGTACAAGTGTGTTTAAGTTTGTACAAGGTTGTACAAATGTGTACAAGGGTGTACAAAAGTGTTCAAGGGTGCACAAGTTTGTACAAGGGTGTACAAGTGTGTACAAGCTTGTACAAGTGTGTACAAGCTTGTACAAGTGTGTACAAGGGTGTACAGGTTTGTACAAGGTTGTACAAGTGTGTACAAGGGTGTACAAGTATGTACAAGAATGTAAAATTTTGTACAAGTGTGTACAAGGGTGTACAAGTGTGTAAAAGGTTGTACAAGTGTGTACAAGGTTTTACAATTGTGTACAAGGTTGTACAAGTGTGTACAAGGTTGTACAAGTGTGTACGAGGTTGTACAAGTGTGTACAAGGTTGTACAAGTGTGTACAAGGTTGTACAAGTGTGTACAAGGTTGTACAAGTGTACACAAGTTTGTACAAGTGTGTACAAGTTTGTACAAGTGTGTACAAGTTTGTACAAGGTTGTACAAATGTGTACAAGGGTGTACAAAAGTGTACAAGGGTGCACAAGTTTGTACAAGGGTGTACAAGTGTGTACAAGCTTGTACAAGTGTGTACAAGCTTGTACAAGTGTGTACAAGGGTGTACAGATTTGTACAAGGTTGTACAAGTGTGTACAAGGGTGTACAAGTATGTACAAGAATGTACAATTTTGTACAAGTTTGTACAAGTTTGTAAAAGGTTGTACAAGTGTGTACAAGGGTGTACAAGTGTGTACAAGGTTGTACAAGTGCGTACAAGCTTGAACAAGTGTGTACAAGGTTGTACAAGTGTGTACAAGGTTGTACAAGTGTGTACAAGGTTGCACAAGTGTGTACAAGAGTGTACAATCGTGTACAAGCTTGTACAAGTGTGTACAAGGGTGTACAGGTTTGTACAAGGTTGTACAAGTGTGTACAAGGTTGTACAAGTGTGTACAAGGGTGTACAAGTTTGTACAAGGTTGTACAAGTGTGTACAAGGTTGTACAAGTGTGTACAAGGTTGCACAAGTGTGTACAAGAGTGTACAATCGTGTACAAGCTTGTACAAGTGTGTACAAGGGTGTACAGGTTTGTACAAGGTTGTACAAGTGTGTACAAGGTTGTACAAGTGTGTACAAGGGTGTACAAGTTTGTACAAGTGTGTACAAGTTTGTACAAGTGTGTACAAGTTTGTACAAGTTTGTACAAATGTATACAAGGGTGTACAAAAGTGTACAAGGGTGCACAAGTTTGTACAAGGGTGTACAAGTGTGTACAAGCTTGTACAAGTGTGTACAAGCTTGTACAAGTGTGTACAAGTGTGTACAGGTTTGTACAATTTTGTACAAGTGTTTACAAGGGTGTACAAGTATGTACAAGAATGTACAAGTTTGTACAAGTGTGTACAAGTTTGTAAAAGGTTGTACATGTGTGTACAAGGGTGTACAAGTGTGTACAAGGGTGCACAAGTGTGTACAAGGGTGTACAATCGTGTACAAGCTTGTACAAGTGTGTACAAGGGTGTACAGGTTTGTACAAGGTTGTACAAGTGTGTACAAGGGTGTACAAATGTATACAAGGATGTAAAAGTTTGTACAAGTGTGTACAAGTTTGTACAAGGTTGTACAAGTAAGTACAAGTTTGTACAAGAATGTACAAGTGTGTACAAGGTTTTACAATTGTGTAAAAGGTTGTACAAGTGTGTACAAGGTTGTACAAGTGTGTACAAGCTTGTACAAGTGTGTACTAGGTTGTACAAGTGTGTACAAGGTTGTACAAGTGTGTAGAAGCTTGTACAAGTGTGTACAAGGTTGTACAAGTGTGTACAAGGTTGTTCAAGTGTGTACATGTTTGTACATGTGTGTTTAAGTTTGTAAAAGGTTGTACAAATGTGTACAAGGGTGTACAAAAGTGTTCAAGGGTGCACAAGTTTGTACAAGGGTGTACAAGTGTGTACAAGCTTGTACAAGTGTGTACAAGCTTGTACAAGTGTGTACAAGTTTGTACAAGTGTGTACAAGGGTGTACAGGTTTGTACAAGGTTGTACAAGTGTGTACAAGGGTGTACAAGTATGTACAAGAATGTAAAATTTTGTACAAGTGTGTACAAGGGTGTACAATTGTGTACAAGGTTGTACAAGTGTGTACAAGGTTTTACAATTGTGTACAAGGTTGTACAAGTGTGTACAAGGTTGTACAAGTGTATACGAGGTTGTACAAGTGTGTACAAGGTTGTACAAGTGTGTACAAGGTTGTACAAGTGTACACAAGTTTGTACAAGTGTGTACAAGTTTGTACAAGTGTGTACAAGTTTGTACAAGGTTGTACAAATGTGTACAAGGGTGTACAAAAGTGTACAAGGGTGCACAAGTTTGTAAAAGTGTGTACAAGTGTGTACAAGCTTGTACAAGTGTGTACAAGCTTGTACAAGTGTGTACAAGGGTGTACAGGTTTGTACAAGGTTGTACAAGTGTGTACAAGGGTGTACAAGTATGTACAAGAATGTACAATTTTGTACAAGTGTGTACAATTTTGTACAAGTGTGTACAAGTTTGTAAAAGGTTGTACAAGTGTGTACAAGGGTGTACAAGTGTGTACAAGGTTGTACAAGTGTGTACAAGCTTGAACAAGTGTGTACAAGGTTGTACAAGTGTGTACAAGCTTGAACAAGTGTGTACAAGGTTGTACAAGTGTGTACAAGGTTGTACAAGTGTGTACAAGGTTGCACAAGTGTGTACAAGAGTGTACAAGTGTGTACAAGGGTGTACAAGTTTGTACAAGTGTGTACAAGTTTGTACAAGTGTGTACAAGTTTGTACAAGTTTGTACAAATGTATACAAGGGTGTACAAAAGTGTACAAGGGTGCACAAGTTTGTACAAGGGTGTACAAGTGTGTACAAGCTTGTACAAGTGTGTACAAGCTTGTACAAGTGTGTACAAGGGTGTACAGGTTTGTACAATTTTGTACAAGTGTTTACAAGGGTGTACAAGTATGTACAAGAATGTACAAGTTTGTACAAGTGTGTACAAGTTTGTAAAAGGTTGTACATGTGTGTACAAGGGTGTACAAGTGTGTACAAGGGTGCACAAGTGTGTACAAGGGTGTACAATCGTGTACAAGCTTGTACAAGTGTGTACAAGGGTGTACAGGTTTGTACAAGGTTGTACAAGTGTGTACAAGGGTGTACAAATGTATTCAAGGATGTAAAAGTTTGTACAAGTGTGTACAAGTTTGTACATGGTTGTACAAGTAAGTACAAGTTTGTACAAGAATGTACAAGTGTGTACAAGGTTTTACAATTGTGTAAAAGGTTGTACAAGTGTGTACAAGGTTGTACAAGTGTGTACAAGCTTGTACAAGTGTGTACAAGGTTGTACAAGTGTGTACAAGGTTGTACAAGTGTGTCCAAGCTTGTACAAGTGTGTACAAGGTTGTACAAGTGTGTACAAGGTTGTTCAAGTGTGTACATGTTTGTACAAGTGTGTTTAAGTTTGTACAAGGTTGTACAAATGTGTACAAGGGTGTACAAAAGTGTTCAAGGGTGCACAAGTTTGTACAAGGGTGTACAAGTGTGTACAAGCTTGTACAAGTGTGTACAAGCTTGTACAAGTGTGTACAAGGGTGTACAGGTTTGTACAAGGTTGTACAAGTGTGTACAAGGGTGTACAAGTATGTACAAGAATGTAAAATTTTGTACAAGTGTGTACAAGGGTGTACAAGTGTGTACAAGGTTGTACAAGTGTGTACAAGGTTTTACAATTGTGTACAAGGTTGTACAAGTGTGTACAAGGTTGTACAAGTGTGTACAAGGTTGTACAAGTGTGTACGAGGTTGTACAAGTGTGTACAAGGTTGTACAAGTGTGTACAAGGTTGTACAAGTGTGTACAAGGTTGTACAAGTGTACACAAGTTTGTACAAGTGTGTACAAGTTTGTACAAGTGTGTACAAGTTTGTACAAGGTTGTACAAATTTGTACAAGGGTGTACAAAAGTGTACAAGGGTGCACAAGTTTGTACAAGGGTGTACAAGTGTGTACAAGCTTGTACAAGTGTGTACAAGCTTGTACAAGTGTGTACAAGGGTGTACAGGTTTGTACAATTTTGTACAAGTGTGTACAAGGGTGTACAAGTATGTACAAGAATGTACAATTTTGTACAAGTTTGTACAAGTTTGTAAAAGGTTGTACAAGTGTGTACAAGGGTGTACAAGTGTGTACAAGGTTGTACAAGTGTGTACAAGCTTGAACAAGTGTGTACAAGGTTGTACAAGTGTGTACAAGGTTGTACAAGTGTGTACAAGGTTGCACAAGTGTGTACAAGAGTGTACAATCGTGTACAAGCTTGTACAAGTGTGTACAAGGGTGTACAGGTTTGTACAAGGTTGTACAAGTGTGTACAAGGTTGTACAAGTGTGTACAAGGGTGTACAAGTTTGTACAAGTGTGTACAAGTTTGTACAAGTGTGTACAAGTTTGTACAAGTTTGTACAAATGTATACAAGGGTGTACAAAAGTGTACAAGGGTGCACAAGTTTGTACAAGGGTGTACAAGTGTGTACAAGCTTGTACAAGTGTGTACAAGCTTGTACAAGTGTGTACAAGGGTGTACAGGTTTGTATAATTTTGTACAAGTGTTTACAAGGGTGTACAAGTGTGTACAAGCTTGTACAAGTGTGTACAAGGTTGTACAAGTGTGTACAAGGTTGTACAAGTGTGTACAATCTTGTACAAGTGTGTACAAGGTTGTACAAGTGTGTACAAGGTTGTTCAAGTGTGTACATGTTTGTACAAGTGTGTTTAAGTTTGTACAAGGTTGTACAAATGTGTACAAGGGTGTACAAAAGTGTTCAAGGGTGCACAAGTTTGTACAAGGGTGTACAAGTGTGTACAAGCTTGTACAAGTGTGTACAAGCTTGTACAAGTGTGTACAAGGGTGTACAGGTTTGTACAAGGTTGTACAAGTGTGTACAAGGGTGTACAAGTATGTACAAGAATGTAAAATTTTGTACAAGTGTGTACAAGGGTGTACAAGTGTGTAAAAGGTTGTACAAGTGTGTACAAGGTTTTACAATTGTGTACAAGGTTGTACAAGTGTGTACAAGGTTGTACAAGTGTGTACGAGGTTGTACAAGTGTGTACAAGGTTGTACAAGTGTGTACAAGGTTGTACAAGTGTGTACAAGGTTGTACAAGTGTACACAAGTTTGTACAAGTGTGTACAAGTTTGTACAAGTGTGTACAAGTTTGTACAAGGTTGTACAAATGTGTACAAGGGTGTACAAAAGTGTACAAGGGTGCACAAGTTTGTACAAGGGTGTACAAGTGTGTACAAGCTTGTACAAGTGTGTACAAGCTTGTACAAGTGTGTACAAGGGTGTACAGATTTGTACAAGGTTGTACAAGTGTGTACAAGGGTGTACAAGTATGTACAAGAATGTACAATTTTGTACAAGTTTGTACAAGTTTGTAAAAGGTTGTACAAGTGTGTACAAGGGTGTACAAGTGTGTACAAGGTTGTACAAGTGCGTACAAGCTTGAACAAGTGTGTACAAGGTTGTACAAGTGTGTACAAGGTTGTACAAGTGTGTACAAGGTTGCACAAGTGTGTACAAGAGTGTACAATCGTGTACAAGCTTGTACAAGTGTGTACAAGGGTGTACAGGTTTGTACAAGGTTGTACAAGTGTGTACAAGGTTGTACAAGTGTGTACAAGGGTGTACAAGTTTGTACAAGTGTGTACAAGTTTGTACAAGTGTGTACAAGTTTGTACAAGTTTGTACAAATGTATACAAGGGTGTACAAAAGTGTACAAGGGTGCACAAGTTTGTACAAGGGTGTACAAGTGTGTACAAGCTTGTACAAGTGTGTACAAGCTTGTACAAGTGTGTACAAGGGTGTACAGGTTTGTACAATTTTGTACAAGTGTTTACAAGGGTGTACAAGTATGTACAAGAATGTACAAGTTTGTACAAGTGTGTACAAGTTTGTAAAAGGTTGTACATGTGTGTACAAGGGTGTACAAGTGTGTACAAGGGTGCACAAGTGTGTACAAGGTTGTACAATCGTGTACAAGCTTGTACAAGTGTTTACAAGGGTGTACAGGTTTGTACAAGGTTGTACAAGTGTGTACAAGGGTGTACAAATGTATACAAGGATGTAAAAGTTTGTACAAGTGTGTACAAGTTTGTACAAGGTTGTACAAGTAAGTACAAGTTTGTACAAGAATGTACAAGTGTGTACAAGGTTTTACAATTGTGTAAAAGGTTGTACAAGTGTGTACAAGGTTGTACAAGTGTGTACAAGCTTGTACAAGTGTGTACAAGGTTGTACAAGTGTGTACAAGGTTGTACAAGTGTATACAAGCTTGTACAAGTGTGTACAAGGTTGTACAAGTGTGTACAAGGTTGTTCAAGTGTGTACATGTTTGTACAAGTGTGTTTAAGTTTGTACAAGGTTGTACAAATGTGTACAAGGGTGTACAAAAGTGTTCAAGGGTGCACAAGTTTGTACAAGGGTGTACAAGTGTGTACAAGCTTGTACAAGTGTGTACAAGCTTGTACAAGTGTGTACAAGCTTGTACAAGTGTGTACAAGGGTGTACAGGTTTGTACAAGGTTGTACAAGTGTGTACAAGGGTGTACAAGTATGTACAAGAATGTAAAATTTTGTACAAGTGTGTACAAGGGTGTACAAGTGTGTACAAGGTTGTACAAGTGTGTACAAGGTTTTACAATTGTGTACAAGGTTGTACAAGTGTGTACAAGGTTGTACAAGTGTGTACGAGGTTGTACAAGTGTGTACAAGGTTGTACAAGTGTGTACAAGGTTGTACAAGTGTGTACAAGTTTGTACAAGTGTGTACAAGTTTGTACAAGTGTGTACAAGTTTGTACAAGGTTGTACAAATAAGACATCCCTCTAAATAACAAGACATCCCTCCAAATATTAAGACATCCCTCTAAATAACAAGACATCCCTCTAAATAACAAGACATCCCTCTAATAAACTAGACATTCCGCTAAATATTAAGACATCCCTCTAAATAACAAGACATCCCTCCAAATACCAAGACATCCCTCTAAATATTAAGACATCCCTCCAAATAACAAGACAACCCTTTAAAAAACAAGACATCCCTCTAAATAACAAGACATCCCTCTAAATAACAAGACATCCCTCTAAATATTAAGACATCCCTCCAAATAACAAGACATCCCTCTAAATATTAAGACATCCTTCTAAATAACAAGACATCCCTCTAAATATTAAGACATCCCTTTAAATAACAAGACATCTCTCTAAATAACAAGACATCCCTCTAAATAACAAGACATCCCACTAAATAACAAGACGTCCCTCTAAATAACAAGACATCCCTTTTAAATAACAAGACATTCCTCTAAATAACAAGACATCCCTCTAAATAACAATACATCCCTCCAAATAAAAAGACATCCCTCTAAATAGCAAGACATCCCTCTAAATAACAAGACATCCCTCCAAATAACAAGATATCCCTCTAAATAACAAGACATTCCTCCAAATAACAAGACTTCCCTCCAAATAAGAAGACATCCCTCTAAATAACAAGACATCCCTCTAAATAACAAGACATCCCTCTAAATACCAAGACAACCCTCTAAAAAACAAGACATCCCTCCAAATAACAAGACAACCCTCTAAATAAAAAGACATCTCTCGAAATAACAAGACATCCCTCTAAATAACAAGACATCCCACTAAAAAACAAGACATCCCTCTAAATATTAAGACATCCCTCTAAATAACAAGACATCCCTCCAAATATTAAGACATCCCTCTAAATAACAAGACATCCCTCTAAATAACAAGACATCCCTCTAATAAACTAGACATTCCGCTAAATATTAAGACATCCCTCTAAATAACAAGACATCCCTCTAAATAACAAGACATCCCTCCAAATATGAAGACATCCCTTTAAATAACAAGACATCCCTCTAAATAACAAGACATCCCTCTAAATAACAAGACATCTCTCTAAATATTAAGACATCCCTTCAAATAACAAGACATCCCTCTAAATAACAAGACATCCCTCTAAATAACAAGACATCCCTCTAAATAACAAGACATCCCTCTAAAAAACAAGACATCCCTCTAAATATTAAGACATCAATCTAAATAACAAGACATCCCTCCAAATAACAAGACAACCCTCTAAAAAACAAAAAAACCCTCTAAATAACAAGACATCTCCCTAAAAAACAAGACATCCCTCTAAATATCAAGACATCCCTCTAAATAACAAGACATCCATCTATATAACAAGACATTCCTCTAAATATTAAGACATCCCTCTAAATAACAAGACATACCTGTAAATAACAAGACATCCCTCTAAATAACAAGACATCCCATCTAAATTACAACACAACCCTCTAAAAAACAAGACATCCCTCCAAATAACAAGACAACCCTCTAAAAAACAAGACATCCCTCTAAATAACAAGACATCCCTCTAAATAACAAGACATCCCTCTAATAAACTAGACATTCCGCTAAATATTAAGACATCCCTCTAAATAACAAGACATCCCTCTAAATACCAAGACATCCCTCTAAATATTAAGACATCCCTCCAAATAACAAGACAACCCTTTAAAAAACAAGACATCCCTCTAAATAACAAGACATCCCTCTAAATAACAAGACATTCCTCTAAATATTAAGACATCCCTTCAAATAACAAGACATCCCTCTAAATATTAAGACATCCCTCTAAATAACAAGACATCCCTCTAAATATTAAGACATCCCTTTAAATAACAAGACATCTCTCTAAATAACAAGACATCCCTCTAAATAACAAGACATCCCACTAAATACCAAAGACATCCCTCTAAATAACAAGACATCCCTTTTAAATAACAAGACATTCCTCTAAATAACAAGACATCCCTCTAAATAACAAGACATCCCTTCAAATAAAAAGACATCCCTCTAAATAGCAAGACATCCCTCTAATAAACAAGACATTCCGCAAAATATCAAGACATCCCTCTAAATAACAAGACATCCCTCTAAATATTAAGACATCCCTTTAAATAACAAGACATCTCTCTAAATAACAAGACATCCCTCTAAATAACAAGACATCCCACTAAATAACAAGACATCCCTCTAAATAACAAGACATCCCTTTTAAATAACAAGACATTCCTCTAAATAACAAGACATCCCTCTAAATAACAAGACATCCCTCCAAATAAAAAGACATCCCTCTAAATAGCAAGACATCCCTCTAATAAACAAGACATTTCGCTAAATATTAAGACATCCCTCTAAATAACAAGACATCCCATCTAAATTACAAGACAACCCTCGAAAAAACAAGACATCCCTCCAAATAACAAGACAACCCTCTAAAAAACAAGACATCCAACTAAATAAAAAGACATCTCTCCAAATAACAAGACATCCCTCTAAATAACAAGACATCCCACTAAAAAACAAGACATCCCTCTAAATATTAAGACATCCCTCTAAATAACAAGACATCCCTCCAAATATTAAGACATCCCTCTAAATAACAAGACATCCCTCTAAATAACAAGACATCCCTCTAATAAACTAGACATTCCGCTAAATATTAAGACATCCCTCTAAATAACAAGACATCCTTCCAAATACCAAGACATCCCTCTAAATATTAAGACATCCCTCCAAATAACAAGAAAACCCTTTAAAAAACAAGACATCCCTCTAAATAACAAGACATCCCTCTAAATAACAAGACATCCCTCTAAATATTAAGACATCCCTCCAAATAACAAGACATCCCTCTAAATATTAAGACATCCCTCTAAATAACAAGACATCCCTCTAAATATTAAGACATCCCTTTAAATAACAAGACATCCCTCTAAATAACAAGACATCCCTCTAAATAACAAGACATCCCACTAAATAACAAGACGTCCCTCTAAATAACAAGACATCCCTTTTAAATAACAAGACATTCCTTTAAATAACAAGACATCCCTCTAAATAACAAGACATCCCTCCAAATAAAAAGACATCCCTCTAAATAGCAAGACATCCCTCTAAATAACAAGACATCCCTCCAAATAACAAGATATCCCTCTAAATAACAAGACATTCCTCCAAATAACAAGACTTCCCTCCAAATAAGAAGACATCCTTCTAAATAACAAGACATCCCTCTAAATAACAAGACATCCATCTAAATACCAAGACATCCCTCCAAATAACAAGACAACCCTTTAAAAAACAAGACATCCCTCTAAATAACAAGACATCCCTCTAAATAACAAGACATCCCTCTAAATATTAAGACATCCCTTCAAATAACAAGACATCCCTCTAAATATTAAGACATCCCTCTAAATAACAAGACATCCCTCTAAATATTAAGACATCCCTTTAAATAACAAGACATCTCTCTAAATAACAAGACATCCCTCTAAATAACAAGACATCCCTCTAAATATTAAGACATCCCTCCAAATAACAAGACATCCCTCTAAATATTAAGACATCCCTCTAAATAACAAGACATCCCTCTAAATATTAAGACATCCCTTTAAATAACAAGACATCTCTCTAAATAACAAGACATCCCTCTAAATAACAAGACATCCCACTAAATAACAAGACATCCCTCTAAATAACAAGACATCCCTTTTAAATAACAAGACATTCCTCTAAATAACAAGACATCCCTCTAAATAACAAGACATCCCTCCAAATAACAAGAAATCCCTCAAAATAGCAAGACATCTCTCTAAATATTAAGACATCCCTTCAAATAACAAGACATCCCTCTAAATAACAAGACATCCCTCTAAATAACAAGACATCCCTCTAAATAAAAAGACATCCCTCTAAATAACTAGACATCCCTCCAAATACCAAGACATCCCTCTAAAAAACAAGACATCCCTCTAAATAAAAAGACATCCCTCTAAATAACTAGACATCCCTCCAAATACCAAGACATCCCTCTAAATAACAAGACATCCCTCTAAATAACAAGACATACCTCCAAATAACAAGACATCCCTCTAAATTATAAGACATCCCTCTTAATAACAAGCATCCCTCCAAATAACAAGACATCCCTCTAAATAACAAGACATCCCTCCAAATATGAAGACATCCCTCCAAATATGAAGACATCCCTCTAAATAACAAGACATCCCTCTAAATAACAAGACATCTCTCTAAATATTAAGACATCCCTTCAAATAACAAGACATCCTTCTAAATAACAAGACATCCCTCTAAATAACAAGACATCCCTCTAAATAACAAGACATCCCTCTAAATAACAAGACATCCCTCTAAAAAACAAGACATCCCTCTAAATATTAAGACATCAATCTAAATAATAAGACATCCCTCCAAATAACAAGACAACCCTCTAAAAAACAAAAAAACCCTCTAAATAACAAGACATCCCTCTAAATAACAAGACATCCCACTAAAAAACAAGACATCCCTCTAAATATTAAGACATCCCTCTAAATAACAAGACATCCCTCCAAATATTAAGACATCCCTCTAAATAACAAGACATCCCTCTAAATAACAAGACATCCCTCTAATAAAATAGACATTCCGCTAAATATTAAGACATCCCTCTAAATAACAAGACATCCCTCCAAATACCAAGACATCCCTCTAAATATTAAGACATCCCTCCAAATAACAAGAAAACCCTTTAAAAAACAAGACATCCCTCTAAATAACAAGATATCCCTCTAAATAACAAGACATTCCTCCAAATAACAAGACTTCCCTCCAAATAAGAAGACATCCCTCTAAATAACAAGACATCCCTCTAAATAACAAGACATCCCTCTAAATACCAAGACATCCCTCTAAATATTAAGACATCCCTCCAAATAACAAGACAACCCTTTAAAAAACAAGACATCCCTCTAAATAACAAGACATCCCTCTAAATAACAAGACATCCCTCTAAATATTAAGACATCCCTTCAAATAACAAGACATTCCGCTAAATATTAAGACATCCCTCTAAATAACAAGACATCCTTCCAAATACCAAGACATCCCTCTAAATATTAAGACATCCCTCCAAATAACAAGAAAACCCTTTAAAAAACAAGACATCCCTCTAAATAACAAGACATCCCTCTAAATAACAAGACATCCCTCTAAATATTAAGACATCCCTCCAAATAACAAGACATCCCTCTAAATATTAAGACATCCCTCTAAATAACAAGACATCCCTCTAAATATTAAGACATCCCTTTAAATAACAAGACATCCCTCTAAATAACAAGACATCCCTCTAAATAACAAGACATCCCACTAAATAACAAGACGTCCCTCTAAATAACAAGACATCCCTTTTAAATAACAAGACATTCCTTTAAATAACAAGACATCCCTCTAAATAACAAGACATCCCTCCAAATAAAAAGACATCCCTCTAAATAGCAAGACATCCCTCTAAATAACAAGACATCCCTCCAAATAACAAGATATCCCTCTAAATAACAAGACATTCCTCCAAATAACAAGACTTCCCTCCAAATAAGAAGACATCCTTCTAAATAACAAGACATCCCTCTAAATAACAAGACATCCATCTAAATACCAAGACATCCCTCCAAATAACAAGACAACCCTTTAAAAAACAAGACATCCCTCTAAATAACAAGACATCCCTCTAAATAACAAGACATCCCTCTAAATATTAAGACATCCCTTCAAATAACAAGACATCCCTCTAAATATTAAGACATCCCTCTAAATAACAAGACATCCCTCTAAATATTAAGACATCCCTTTAAATAACAAGACATCTCTCTAAATAACAAGACATCCCTCTAAATAACAAGACATCCCTCTAAATATTAAGACATCCCTCCAAATAACAAGACATCCCTCTAAATATTAAGACATCCCTCTAAATAACAAGACATCCCTCTAAATATTAAGACATCCCTTTAAATAACAAGACATCTCTCTAAATAACAAGACATCCCTCTAAATAACAAGACATCCCACTAAATAACAAGACATCCCTCTAAATAACAAGACATCCCTTTTAAATAACAAGACATTCCTCTAAATAACAAGACATCCCTCTAAATAACAAGACATCCCTCCAAATAACAAGAAATCCCTCAAAATAGCAAGACATCTCTCTAAATATTAAGACATCCCTTCAAATAACAAGACATCCCTCTAAATAACAAGACATCCCTCTAAATAACAAGACATCCCTCTAAATAAAAAGACATCCCTCTAAATAACTAGACATCCCTCCAAATACCAAGACATCCCTCTAAATAACAAGACATCCCTCTAAATAAAAAGACATCCCTCTAAATAACTAGACATCCCTCCAAATACCAAGACATCCCTCTAAATAACAAGACATCCCTCTAAATAACAAGACATACCTCCAAATAACAAGACATCCCTCTAAATTATAAGACATCCCTCTTAATAACAAGCATCCCTCCAAATAACAAGACATCCCTCTAAATAACAAGACATCCCTCCAAATATGAAGACATCCCTCCAAATATGAAGACATCCCTCTAAATAACAAGACATCCCTCTAAATAACAAGACATCTCTCTAAATATTAAGACATCCCTTCAAATAACAAGACATCCTTCTAAATAACAAGACATCCCTCTAAATAACAAGACATCCCTCTAAATAACAAGACATCCCTCTAAATAACAAGACATCCCTCTAAAAAACAAGACATCCCTCTAAATATTAAGACATCAATCTAAATAATAAGACATCCCTCCAAATAACAAGACAACCCTCTAAAAAACAAAAAAACCCTCTAAATAACAAGACATCCCTCTAAATAACAAGACATCCCACTAAAAAACAAGACATCCCTCTAAATATTAAGACATCCCTCTAAATAACAAGACATCCCTCCAAATATTAAGACATCCCTCTAAATAACAAGACATCCCTCTAAATAACAAGACATCCCTCTAATAAAATAGACATTCCGCTAAATATTAAGACATCCCTCTAAATAACAAGACATCCCTCCAAATACCAAGACATCCCTCTAAATATTAAGACATCCCTCCAAATAACAAGAAAACCCTTTAAAAAACAAGACATCCCTCTAAATAACAAGACATCCCTCTAAATAACAAGACATCCCTCTAAATATTAAGACATCCCTTCAAATAACAAGACATCCCTCTAAATATTAAGACATCCCTCTAAATAACAAGACATCCCTCTAAATATTAAGACATCCCTTTAAATAACAAGACATCTCTCTAAATAACAAGACATCCCTCTAAATAACAAGACATCCCACTAAATAACAAGACGTCCCTCTAAATAACAAGACATCCTTTTTAAATAACAAGACATTCCTCTAAATAACAAGACATCCCTCTAAATATTAAGACATCCCTCCAAATAACAAGACATCCCTCTAAATATTAAGACATCCCTCTAAATAACAAGACATCCCTCCAAATAACAAGATATCCCTCTAAATAACAAGACATTCCTCCAAATAACAAGACTTCCCTCCAAATAAGAAGACATCCCTCTAAATAACAAGACATCCCTCTAAATAACAAGACATCCCTCTAAATACCAAGACATCCCTCTAAATATTAAGACATCCCTCCAAATAACAAGACAACCCTTTAAAAAACAAGACATCCCTCTAAATAACAAGACATCCCTCTAAATAACAAGACATCCCTCTAAATATTAAGACATCCCTTCAAATAACAAGACATCCCTCTAAATATTAAGACATCCCTCTAAATAACAAGACATCCCTCTAAATATTAAGACATCCCTTTAAATAACAAGACATCTCTCTAAATAACAAGACATCCCTCTAAATAACAAGACATCCCTCTAAATATTAAGACATCCCTCCAAATAACAAGACATCCCTCTAAATATTAAGACATCCCTCTAAATAACAAGACATCCCTCTAAATATTAAGACATCCCTTTAAATAACAAGACATCTCTCTAAATAACAAGACATCCCTCTAAATAACAAGACATCCCACTAAATAACAAGACATCCCTCTAAATAACAAGACATCCCTTTTAAATAACAAGACATTCCTCTAAATAACAAGACATCCCTCTAAATAACAAGACATCCCTCCAAATAACAAGAAATCCCTCAAAATAGCAAGACATCCCTCTAAATATTAAGACATCCCTTCAAATAACAAGACATCCCTCTAAATAACAAGACATCCCTCTTAATAACAAGACATCCCTCTAAATAAAAAGACATCCCTCTAAATAACTAGACATCCCTCCAAATACCAAGACATCCCTCTAAATAACAAGACATCCCTCTAAATAAAAAGACATCCCTCTAAATAACTAGACATCCCTCCGAATACCAAGACATCCCTCTAAATAACAAGACATCCCTCTAAATAACAAGACATACCTCCAAATAACAAGACATCCCTCTAAATTATAAGACATCCCTCTTAATAACAAGCATCCCTCCAAATAACAAGACATCCCTCTAAATAACAAGACATCCCTCCAAATATGAAGACATCCCTCCAAATATGAAGACATCCCTCTAAATAACAAGACATCCCTCTAAATAACAAGACATCCCTCTAAATAACAAGACATCTCTCTAAATATTAAGACATCCCTTCAAATAACAAGACATCCCTCTAAATAACAAGACATCCCTCTAAATAACAAGACATCCCTCTAAATAACAAGACATCCCTCTAAATAACAAGACATCCCTCTAAATAACAAGACATCCCTTTTAAATAACAAGACATTCCTCTAAATAACAAGACATCCCTCTAAATAACAAGACATCCCTCCAAATAAAAAGACATCCCTCTAAATATTAAGACATCAATCTAAATAACAAGACATCCCTCCAAATAACAAGACAACCCTCTAAAAAAAAAAACCCCTCTAAATAACAAGACATCTCTCTAAAAAACAAGACATCCCTCTAAATATCAAGACATCCCTCTAAATAACAAGACATCCATCTATATAACAAGACATTCCTCTAAATATTAAGACATCCCTCTAAATAACAAGACATACCTGTAAATAACAAGACATCCCTCTAAATAACAAGACATCCCATCTAAATTACAAGACAACCCTCTAAAAAACAAGACATCCCTTAAGACATTCCGCTAAATATTAAGACATCCCTCTAAATAACAAGACATCCCTCTAAATACCAAGACATCCCTCTAAATATTAAGACATCCCTCCAAATAACAAGACAACCCTTTAAAAAACAAGACATCCCTCTAAATAACAAGACATCCCTCTAAATAACAAGACATCCCTTTAAATAACAAGACATCCCTCTAAATATTAAGACATCCCTTCAAATAACAAGACATCCCTCTAAATATTAAGACATTCTTCTAAATAACAAGACATCCCTCTAAATATTAAGACATCCCTTTAAATAACAAGACATCTCTCTAAATAACAAGACATCCCTCTAAATAACAAGACATCCCACTAAATAACAAGACATCCCTCTAAATAACAAGACATCCCTTTTAAATAACAAGACATTCCTCTAAATAACAAGACATCCCTCTAAATAACAAGACATCCCTCCAAATAAAAAGACATCCCTCTAAATAGCAAGACATCCCTCTAATAAACAAGACATTCCGCTAAATATTAAGACATCCCTCTAAATATTAAGACATCCCTTTAAATAACAAGACATCTCTCTAAATAACAAGACATCCCTCTAAATAACAAGACATCCCACTAAATAACAAGACATCCCTCTAAATAACAAGACATCCCTTTTAAATAACAAGACATTCCTCTAAATAACAAGACATCCCTCTAAATAACAAGACATCCCTCCAAATAAAAAGACATCCCTCTAAATAGCAAGACATCCCTCTAATAAACAAGACATTCTGCTAAATATTAAGACATCCCTCTAAATAACAAGACATCCCATCTAAATTACAAGACAACCCTCTAAAAAACAAGACATCCCTCCAAATAACAAGACAACCCTCTAAAAAACAAGACATCCCTCTAAATAAAAAGACATCTCTCCAAATAACAAGACATCCCTCTAAATAACAAGACATCCCATCTAAATTACAAGACAACCCTCTAAAAAACAAGACATCCCTCTAAATAACAAGACATCCCTCTAAATAACAAGACATCCCTCTAAATATTAAGACATCCCTTTAAATAACAAGACATCTCTCTAAATAACAAGACATCCCTCTAAATAACAAGACATCCCACTAAATAACAAGACGTCCCTCTAAATAACAAGACATCCCTTTTAAATAACAAGACATTCCTCCAAATAACAAGACATCCCTCTAAATAACAAGACATCCCTCCAAATAAAAAGACATCCCTCTAAATAGCAAGACATCCCTCTAAATAACAAGACATCCCTCCAAATAACAAGATATCCCTCTAAATAACAAGACATTCCTCCAAATAACAAGACTTCCCTCCAAATAAGAAGACATCCCTCTAAATAACAAGACATCCCTCTAAATAACAAGACATCCCTCTAAATACCAAGACATCCCTCTAAATATTAAGACATCCCTCCAAATAACAAGACAACCCTTTAAAAAACAAGACATCCCTCTAAATAACAAGACATCCCTCTAAATAACAAGACATCCCTCTAAATATTAAGACATCCCTTCAAATAACAAGACATCCCTCTAAATATTAAGACATCCCTCTAAATAACAAGACATCCCTCTAAATATTAAGACATCCCTTTAAATAACAAGACATCTCTCTAAATAACAAGACATCCCTCTAAATAACAAGACATCCCTCTAAATATTAAGACATCCCTCCAAATAACAAGACATCCCTCTAAATATTAAGACATCCCTCTAAATAACAAGACATCCCTCTAAATATTAAGACATCCCTTTAAATAACAAGACATCTCTCTAAATAACAAGACATCCCTCTAAATAACAAGACATCTCACTAAAAAACAAGACATCCCTCTAAATAACAAGACATCCCTTTTAAATAACAAGACATTCCTCTAAATAACAAGACATCCCTCTAAATAACAAGACATCCCTCCAAATAACAAGAAATCCCTCAAAAAAGCAAGACATCCCTCTAAATATTAAGACATCCCTTCAAATAACAAGACATCCCTCTAAATAACAAGACATCCCTCTAAATAACAAGACATCCCTCTAAATAAAAAGACATCCTTCTAAATAACTAGACATCCCTCCAAATACCAAGACATCCCTCTAAATAACAAGACATCCCTCTAAATAACAAGACATACCTCCAAATAACGAAACATCCCTCTAAATTATAAGACATCCCTCTTAATAACAAGCATCCCTCTAAATAACAAGACATCCCTTCAAATATGAAGACATCCCTCTAAATAACAAGACATCTCTCTAAATAACAAGACATCCCTCTAAATAACAAGACATCTCTCTAAATATTAAGACATCCCTTCAAATAACAAGACATCTCTCTAAATAACAAGACATCCCTCTAAATAACAAGACATCCCTCTAAATAACAAGACATCCCTCTAAAAAACAAGACATCCCTCTAAATATTAAGACATCAATCTAAATAACAAGACATCCCTCCAAATAACAAGACAACCCTCTAAAAAACAAAAAAACCCTTTAAATAACAAGACATCTCTCTAAATAACAAGACATCCCTCTAAATAACAAGACATCCCTCTAAATATTAAGACATCCCTTTAAATAACAAGACATCTCTCTAAATAACAAGACATCCCTCTAAATAACAAGACATCCCACTAAATAACAAGACGTCCCTCTAAATAACAAGACATCCCTTTTAAATAACAAGACATTCCTCCAAATAACAAGACATCCCTCTAAATAACAAGACATCCCTCCAAATAAAAAGACATCCCTCTAAATAGCAAGACATCCCTCTAAATAACAAGACATCCCTCCAAATAACAAGATATCCCTCTAAATAACAAGACATTCCTCCAAATAACAAGACTTCCCTCCAAATAAGAAGACATCCCTCTAAATAACAAGACATCCCTCTAAATATTAAGACATCCCTCCAAATAACAAGACAACCCTTTAAAAAACAAGACATCCCTCTAAATAACAAGACATCCCTCTAAATAACAAGACATCCCTCTAAATATTAAGACATCCCTTCAAATAACAAGACATCCCTCTAAATATTAAGACATCCCTCTAAATAACAAGACATCCCTCTAAATATTAAGACATCCCTTTAAATAACAAGACATCTCTCTAAATAACAAGACATCCCTCTAAATAACAAGACATCCCTCTAAATATTAAGACATCCCTCCAAATAACAAGACATCCCTCTAAATATTAAGACATCCCTCTAAATAACAAGACATCCCTCTAAATATTAAGACATCCCTTTAAATAACAAGACATCTCTCTAAATAACAAGACATCCCTCTAAATAACAAGACATCTCACTAAAAAACAAGACATCCCTCTAAATAACAAGACATCCCTTTTAAATAACAAGACATTCCTCTAAATAACAAGACATCCCTCTAAATAACAAGACATCCCTCCAAATAACAAGAAATCCCTCAAAAAAGCAAGACATCCCTCTAAATATTAAGACATCCCTTCAAATAACAAGACATCCCTCTAAATAACAAGACATCCCTCTAAATAACAAGACATCCCTCTAAATAAAAAGACATCCCTCTAAATAACTAGACATCCCTCCAAATACCAAGACATCCCTCTAAATAACAAGACATCCCTCTAAATAACAAGACATACCTCCAAATAACGAAACATCCCTCTAAATTATAAGACATCCCTCTTAATAACAAGCATCCCTCTAAATAACAAGACATCCCTTCAAATATGAAGACATCCCTCTAAATAACAAGACATCTCTCTAAATAACAAGACATCCCTCTAAATAACAAGACATCTCTCTAAATATTAAGACATCCCTTCAAATAACAAGACATCCCTCTAAATAACAAGACATCCCTCTAAATAACAAGACATCCCTCTAAATAACAAGACATCCCTCTAAATAACAAGACATCCCTCTAAAAAACAAGACATCCCTCTAAATATTAAGACATCAATCTAAATAACAAGACATCCCTCCAAATAACAAGACAACCCTCTAAAAAACAAAAAAACCCTTTAAATAACAAGACATCTCTCTAAAAAACAAGACATCCCCCTAAATATCAAGACATCCCTCTAAATAACAAGACATCCATCTATATAACAAGACATTCCTCTAAATAACAAGACATCCCTCTAAATAACAAGACATCCCTCTAAATAACAAGACATCCCTCTAAAAAACAAGACATCCCTCTAAATATTAAGACATCAATCTAAATAACAAGACATCCCTCCAAATAACAAGACAACCCTCTAAAAAACAAAAAAACCCTTTAAATAACAAGACATCTCTCTAAAAAACAAGACATCCCCCTAAATATCAAGACATCCCTCTAAATAACAAGACATCCATCTATATAACAAGACATCCCTCTAAATAACAAGACATCCCTCTAAATAACAAGACATCCCTCTAAATAACAAGACATCCCTCTAAAAAACAAGACATCCCTCTAAATATTAAGACATCAATCTAAATAACAAGACATCCCTCCAAATAACAAGACATCCCTCTAAATATTAAGACATCAATCTAAATATTAAGACATCCCTTCAAATAACAAGACATCCCTCTAAATAACAAGACATCCCTCTAAATAACAAGACATCCCTCTAAATAACAAGACATCCCTCTAAATAACAAGACATCCCTCTAAAAAACAAGACATCCCTCTAAATATTAAGACATCAATCTAAATAACAAGACATCCCTCCAAATAACAAGACAACCCTCTAAAAAACAAAAAAACCCTTTAAATAACAAGACATCTCTCTAAAAAACAAGACATCCCCCTAAATATCAAGACATCCCTCTAAATAACAAGACATCCATCTATATAACAAGACATTCCTCTAAATAACAAGACATCCCTCTAAATAACAAGACATCCCTCTAAATAACAAGACATCCCTCTAAAAAACAAGACATCCCTCTAAATATTAAGACATCAATCTAAATAACAAGACATCCCTCCAAATAACAAGACAACCCTCTAAAAAACAAAAAAACCCTTTAAATAACAAGACATCTCTCTAAAAAACAAGACATCCCCCTAAATATCAAGACATCCCTCTAAATAACAAGACATCCATCTATATAACAAGACATCCCTCTAAATAACAAGACATCCCTCTAAATAACAAGACATCCCTCTAAATAACAAGACATCCCTCTAAAAAACAAGACATCCCTCTAAATATTAAGACATCAATCTAAATAACAAGACATCCCTCCAAATAACAAGACAACCCTCTAAAAAACAAAAAAACCCTTTAAATAACAAGACATCTCTCTAAAAAACAAGACATCCCCCTAAATATCAAGACATCCCTCTAAATAACAAGACATCCATCTATATAACAAGACATTCCTCTAAATATTAAGACATCCCTCTAAATAACAAGACATACCTGTAAATAACAAGACATCCCTCTAAATAACAAGACATCCCATCTAAATTACAAGACAACCCTCTAAAAAACAAGACATCCCTCCAAATAACAAGACAACCCTCTAAAAAACAAGACATCCCTCTAAATAACAAGACATCCCTCTAAATAACAAGACATCACTCTAAATATTAAGACATCCCTCCAAATAACAAGACAACCCTTTAAAAAACAAGACATCCCTCTAAATAACAAGACATCCCTCTAAATAACAAGACATCCCTCTAAATATTAAGACATCCCTTCAAATAACAAGACATCCCTCTAAATATTAAGACATCCCTCTAAATAACAAGACATCCCTCTAAATATTAAGACATCCCTTTAAATAACAAGACATCTCTCTAAATAACAAGACATCCCTCTAAATAACAAGACATCCCACTAAATAACAAGACATCCCTCTAAATAACAAGACATCCCTTTTAAATAACAAGACATTCCTCTAAATAACAAGACATCCCTCTAAATATTAAGACATCCCTCTAAATAACAAGACATCCCATCTAAATTACAAGAAAACCCTCTAAAAAACAAGACAACCCTCTAAAAAACAAGACATCCCTCTAAATAAAAAGACATCTTAGACACAAGTGTGTACAAGGTTGTACAAGTGTGTACAAGGTTGTACAAGTGTGTACAAGGGTGTACAAGTTTGTACAAGTGTGTACAAGTTTGTACAAGTGTGTACAAGTTTGTACAAGGTTGTACAAATGTATACAAGGGTGTACAAAAGTGTACAAGGGTGCACAAGTTTGTACAAGGGTGTATAAGTGTGTACAAGCTTGTAGAAGTGTGTACAAGCTTGTACAAGTGTGTACAAGGGTGTACAGGTTTGTACAAGGTTGTACAAGTGTTTACAAGGGAGTACAAGTATGTACAAGAATGTACAAGTTTGTACAAGTGTGTACAAGTGTGTACAAGGTTGTACAAGTGTGTACAAGGTTGTACAAGTGTGTACAAGGTTGTACAAGTGTGTACAAGGTTGAACAAGTGTGTACAAAGGTGTACAAGTGTGTACAAGGTTGTACAAGTGTGTACAAGGTTGTACAAGTGTGTACAAGGTTGTACAAGTGTGTACAAGGTTGTACAAGGTTGTACAATTGTGTACAAGGTTGTACAAGTGTGTACAAGGTTGTACAAGTGTGTACAAGGGTGTACAAGTGTGTACAAGCTTGTACAAGTGTGTACAAGGGTGTACAGATTTGTACAAGGTTGTACAAGTGTTTACAAGGGTGTACAAGTATGTACAAGAATGTACAAGTTTGTACAAGTGTGTACAAGTTTGTAAAAGGTTGTACAAGTGTGTACAAGGGTGTACAAGTGTGTACAAGGATGCACAAGTGTGTACAAGGGTGTACAATCGTGTACAAGATTGTACAAGTGTGAACAAGGGTGTACAGGTTTGTACAAGGTTGTACAAGTGTGTACAAGGTTGTACAAGTGTGTACAAGGGTGTACAAGTTTGTACAAGTGTGTACAAGTTTGTACAATTGTGTACAAGTTTGTACAAGGTTGTACAAATGTATACAAGGGTGTACAAAAGTGTACAAGGGTGCACAAGTTTGTACAAGGGTGTACAAGTGTGTACAAGCTTGTACAAGTGTGTACATGCTTGTAAAAGTGTGTACAAGGGTGTACAGGTTTGTACAAGGTTGTACAAGTGTTTACAAGGGTGTACAAGTATGCACAAGAATGTACAAGTTTGTACAAGTGTGTACAAGTTTGTAAAAGGTTGTACAAGTGTATACAAGGGTGTACAAGTGTGTACAAGGGTGCACAAGTGTGTACAAGGGTGTACAATCTTGTACAAGCTTGTACAAGTGTGTACAAGGGTGTACAGGTTTGTACAAGGTTGTACAAGTGTGTACAAGGGTGTACAAATGTGTACAAGGATGTAAAAGTTTGTACAAGTGTGTACAAGTTTGTACAAGGTTGTACAAGTAAGTACAAGTTTGTACAAGAGTGTACAAGTGTGTACAAGGTTTTACAATTGTGTAAAAGGTTGTACAAGTGTGTACAAGGTTGTACAAGTGTGTACAAGGTTGTACAAGTGTGTACAAGGTTGTACAAGTGTGTACAAGTTTGTACAAGTGTGTACAAGGTTGTACAAGTGTGTACAAGGTTGTACAAGTGTGTACAAGCTTGTACAAGTGTGTACAAGCTTGTACAAGTGTGTACAAGTTTGTACAAGTGTGTACAAGGGTGTACAGGTTTGTACAAGGTTGTACAAGTGTGTACAAGGGTGTACAAGTATGTACAAGAATGTAAAATTTTGTACAAGTGTGTACAAGGGTGTACAATTGTGTACAAGGTTGTACAAGTGTGTACAAGGTTTTACAATTGTGTACAAGGTTGTACAAGTGTGTACAAGGTTGTACAAGTGTATACGAGGTTGTACAAGTGTGTACAAGGTTGTACAAGTGTGTACAAGGTTGTACAAGTGTACACAAGTTTGTACAAGTGTGTACAAGTTTGTACAAGTGTGTACAAGTTTGTACAAGGTTGTACAAATGTGTACAAGGGTGTACAAAAGTGTACAAGGGTGCACAAGTTTGTAAAAGTGTGTACAAGTGTGTACAAGCTTGTACAAGTGTGTACAAGCTTGTACAAGTGTGTACAAGGGTGTACAGGTTTGTACAAGGTTGTACAAGTGTGTACAAGGGTGTACAAGTATGTACAAGAATGTACAATTTTGTACAAGTGTGTACAATTTTGTACAAGTGTGTACAAGTTTGTAAAAGGTTGTACAAGTGTGTACAAGGGTGTACAAGTGTGTACAAGGTTGTACAAGTGTGTACAAGCTTGAACAAGTGTGTACAAGGTTGTACAAGTGTGTACAAGCTTGAACAAGTGTGTACAAGGTTGTACAAGTGTGTACAAGGTTGTACAAGTGTGTACAAGGTTGCACAAGTGTGTACAAGAGTGTACAAGTGTGTACAAGGGTGTACAAGTTTGTACAAGTGTGTACAAGTTTGTACAAGTGTGTACAAGTTTGTACAAGTTTGTACAAATGTATACAAGGGTGTACAAAAGTGTACAAGGGTGCACAAGTTTGTACAAGGGTGTACAAGTGTGTACAAGCTTGTACAAGTGTGTACAAGCTTGTACAAGTGTGTACAAGGGTGTACAGGTTTGTACAATTTTGTACAAGTGTTTACAAGGGTGTACAAGTATGTACAAGAATGTACAAGTTTGTACAAGTGTGTACAAGTTTGTAAAAGGTTGTACATGTGTGTACAAGGGTGTACAAGTGTGTACAAGGGTGCACAAGTGTGTACAAGGGTGTACAATCGTGTACAAGCTTGTACAAGTGTGTACAAGGGTGTACAGGTTTGTACAAGGTTGTACAAGTGTGTACAAGGGTGTACAAATGTATTCAAGGATGTAAAAGTTTGTACAAGTGTGTACAAGTTTGTACATGGTTGTACAAGTAAGTACAAGTTTGTACAAGAATGTACAAGTGTGTACAAGGTTTTACAATTGTGTAAAAGGTTGTACAAGTGTGTACAAGGTTGTACAAGTGTGTACAAGCTTGTACAAGTGTGTACAAGGTTGTACAAGTGTGTACAAGGTTGTACAAGTGTGTCCAAGCTTGTACAAGTGTGTACAAGGTTGTACAAGTGTGTACAAGGTTGTTCAAGTGTGTACATGTTTGTACAAGTGTGTTTAAGTTTGTACAAGGTTGTACAAATGTGTACAAGGGTGTACAAAAGTGTTCAAGGGTGCACAAGTTTGTACAAGGGTGTACAAGTGTGTACAAGCTTGTACAAGTGTGTACAAGCTTGTACAAGTGTGTACAAGGGTGTACAGGTTTGTACAAGGTTGTACAAGTGTGTACAAGGGTGTACAAGTATGTACAAGAATGTAAAATTTTGTACAAGTGTGTACAAGGGTGTACAAGTGTGTACAAGGTTGTACAAGTGTGTACAAGGTTTTACAATTGTGTACAAGGTTGTACAAGTGTGTACAAGGTTGTACAAGTGTGTACAAGGTTGTACAAGTGTGTACGAGGTTGTACAAGTGTGTACAAGGTTGTACAAGTGTGTACAAGGTTGTACAAGTGTGTACAAGGTTGTACAAGTGTACACAAGTTTGTACAAGTGTGTACAAGTTTGTACAAGTGTGTACAAGTTTGTACAAGGTTGTACAAATGTGTACAAGGGTGTACAAAAGTGTACAAGGGTGCACAAGTTTGTACAAGGGTGTACAAGTGTGTACAAGCTTGTACAAGTGTGTACAAGCTTGTACAAGTGTGTACAAGGGTGTACAGGTTTGTACAATTTTGTACAAGTGTGTACAAGGGTGTACAAGTATGTACAAGAATGTACAATTTTGTACAAGTTTGTACAAGTTTGTAAAAGGTTGTACAAGTGTGTACAAGGGTGTACAAGTGTGTACAAGGTTGTACAAGTGTGTACAAGCTTGAACAAGTGTGTACAAGGTTGTACAAGTGTGTACAAGGTTGTACAAGTGTGTACAAGGTTGCACAAGTGTGTACAAGAGTGTACAATCGTGTACAAGCTTGTACAAGTGTGTACAAGGGTGTACAGGTTTGTACAAGGTTGTACAAGTGTGTACAAGGTTGTACAAGTGTGTACAAGGGTGTACAAGTTTGTACAAGTGTGTACAAGTTTGTACAAGTGTGTACAAGTTTGTACAAGTTTGTACAAATGTATACAAGGGTGTACAAAAGTGTACAAGGGTGCACAAGTTTGTACAAGGGTGTACAAGTGTGTACAAGCTTGTACAAGTGTGTACAAGCTTGTACAAGTGTGTACAAGGGTGTACAGGTTTGTATAATTTTGTACAAGTGTTTACAAGGGTGTACAAGTGTGTACAAGCTTGTACAAGTGTGTACAAGGTTGTACAAGTGTGTACAAGGTTGTACAAGTGTGTACAATCTTGTACAAGTGTGTACAAGGTTGTACAAGTGTGTACAAGGTTGTTCAAGTGTGTACATGTTTGTACAAGTGTGTTTAAGTTTGTACAAGGTTGTACAAATGTGTACAAGGGTGTACAAAAGTGTTCAAGGGTGCACAAGTTTGTACAAGGGTGTACAAGTGTGTACAAGCTTGTACAAGTGTGTACAAGCTTGTACAAGTGTGTACAAGGGTGTACAGGTTTGTACAAGGTTGTACAAGTGTGTACAAGGGTGTACAAGTATGTACAAGAATGTAAAATTTTGTACAAGTGTGTACAAGGGTGTACAAGTGTGTAAAAGGTTGTACAAGTGTGTACAAGGTTTTACAATTGTGTACAAGGTTGTACAAGTGTGTACAAGGTTGTACAAGTGTGTACGAGGTTGTACAAGTGTGTACAAGGTTGTACAAGTGTGTACAAGGTTGTACAAGTGTGTACAAGGTTGTACAAGTGTACACAAGTTTGTACAAGTGTGTACAAGTTTGTACAAGTGTGTACAAGTTTGTACAAGGTTGTACAAATGTGTACAAGGGTGTACAAAAGTGTACAAGGGTGCACAAGTTTGTACAAGGGTGTACAAGTGTGTACAAGCTTGTACAAGTGTGTACAAGCTTGTACAAGTGTGTACAAGGGTGTACAGATTTGTACAAGGTTGTACAAGTGTGTACAAGGGTGTACAAGTATGTACAAGAATGTACAATTTTGTACAAGTTTGTACAAGTTTGTAAAAGGTTGTACAAGTGTGTACAAGGGTGTACAAGTGTGTACAAGGTTGTACAAGTGCGTACAAGCTTGAACAAGTGTGTACAAGGTTGTACAAGTGTGTACAAGGTTGTACAAGTGTGTACAAGGTTGCACAAGTGTGTACAAGAGTGTACAATCGTGTACAAGCTTGTACAAGTGTGTACAAGGGTGTACAGGTTTGTACAAGGTTGTACAAGTGTGTACAAGGTTGTACAAGTGTGTACAAGGGTGTACAAGTTTGTACAAGTGTGTACAAGTTTGTACAAGTGTGTACAAGTTTGTACAAGTTTGTACAAATGTATACAAGGGTGTACAAAAGTGTACAAGGGTGCACAAGTTTGTACAAGGGTGTACAAGTGTGTACAAGCTTGTACAAGTGTGTACAAGCTTGTACAAGTGTGTACAAGGGTGTACAGGTTTGTACAATTTTGTACAAGTGTTTACAAGGGTGTACAAGTATGTACAAGAATGTACAAGTTTGTACAAGTGTGTACAAGTTTGTAAAAGGTTGTACATGTGTGTACAAGGGTGTACAAGTGTGTACAAGGGTGCACAAGTGTGTACAAGGTTGTACAATCGTGTACAAGCTTGTACAAGTGTTTACAAGGGTGTACAGGTTTGTACAAGGTTGTACAAGTGTGTACAAGGGTGTACAAATGTATACAAGGATGTAAAAGTTTGTACAAGTGTGTACAAGTTTGTACAAGGTTGTACAAGTAAGTACAAGTTTGTACAAGAATGTACAAGTGTGTACAAGGTTTTACAATTGTGTAAAAGGTTGTACAAGTGTGTACAAGGTTGTACAAGTGTGTACAAGCTTGTACAAGTGTGTACAAGGTTGTACAAGTGTGTACAAGGTTGTACAAGTGTATACAAGCTTGTACAAGTGTGTACAAGGTTGTACAAGTGTGTACAAGGTTGTTCAAGTGTGTACATGTTTGTACAAGTGTGTTTAAGTTTGTACAAGGTTGTACAAATGTGTACAAGGGTGTACAAAAGTGTTCAAGGGTGCACAAGTTTGTACAAGGGTGTACAAGTGTGTACAAGCTTGTACAAGTGTGTACAAGCTTGTACAAGTGTGTACAAGCTTGTACAAGTGTGTACAAGGGTGTACAGGTTTGTACAAGGTTGTACAAGTGTGTACAAGGGTGTACAAGTATGTACAAGAATGTAAAATTTTGTACAAGTGTGTACAAGGGTGTACAAGTGTGTACAAGGTTGTACAAGTGTGTACAAGGTTTTACAATTGTGTACAAGGTTGTACAAGTGTGTACAAGGTTGTACAAGTGTGTACGAGGTTGTACAAGTGTGTACAAGGTTGTACAAGTGTGTACAAGGTTGTACAAGTGTGTACAAGTTTGTACAAGTGTGTACAAGTTTGTACAAGTGTGTACAAGTTTGTACAAGGTTGTACAAATAAGACATCCCTCTAAATAACAAGACATCCCTCCAAATATTAAGACATCCCTCTAAATAACAAGACATCCCTCTAAATAACAAGACATCCCTCTAATAAACTAGACATTCCGCTAAATATTAAGACATCCCTCTAAATAACAAGACATCCCTCCAAATACCAAGACATCCCTCTAAATATTAAGACATCCCTCCAAATAACAAGACAACCCTTTAAAAAACAAGACATCCCTCTAAATAACAAGACATCCCTCTAAATAACAAGACATCCCTCTAAATATTAAGACATCCCTCCAAATAACAAGACATCCCTCTAAATATTAAGACATCCTTCTAAATAACAAGACATCCCTCTAAATATTAAGACATCCCTTTAAATAACAAGACATCTCTCTAAATAACAAGACATCCCTCTAAATAACAAGACATCCCACTAAATAACAAGACGTCCCTCTAAATAACAAGACATCCCTTTTAAATAACAAGACATTCCTCTAAATAACAAGACATCCCTCTAAATAACAATACATCCCTCCAAATAAAAAGACATCCCTCTAAATAGCAAGACATCCCTCTAAATAACAAGACATCCCTCCAAATAACAAGATATCCCTCTAAATAACAAGACATTCCTCCAAATAACAAGACTTCCCTCCAAATAAGAAGACATCCCTCTAAATAACAAGACATCCCTCTAAATAACAAGACATCCCTCTAAATACCAAGACAACCCTCTAAAAAACAAGACATCCCTCCAAATAACAAGACAACCCTCTAAATAAAAAGACATCTCTCGAAATAACAAGACATCCCTCTAAATAACAAGACATCCCACTAAAAAACAAGACATCCCTCTAAATATTAAGACATCCCTCTAAATAACAAGACATCCCTCCAAATATTAAGACATCCCTCTAAATAACAAGACATCCCTCTAAATAACAAGACATCCCTCTAATAAACTAGACATTCCGCTAAATATTAAGACATCCCTCTAAATAACAAGACATCCCTCTAAATAACAAGACATCCCTCCAAATATGAAGACATCCCTTTAAATAACAAGACATCCCTCTAAATAACAAGACATCCCTCTAAATAACAAGACATCTCTCTAAATATTAAGACATCCCTTCAAATAACAAGACATCCCTCTAAATAACAAGACATCCCTCTAAATAACAAGACATCCCTCTAAATAACAAGACATCCCTCTAAAAAACAAGACATCCCTCTAAATATTAAGACATCAATCTAAATAACAAGACATCCCTCCAAATAACAAGACAACCCTCTAAAAAACAAAAAAACCCTCTAAATAACAAGACATCTCCCTAAAAAACAAGACATCCCTCTAAATATCAAGACATCCCTCTAAATAACAAGACATCCATCTATATAACAAGACATTCCTCTAAATATTAAGACATCCCTCTAAATAACAAGACATACCTGTAAATAACAAGACATCCCTCTAAATAACAAGACATCCCATCTAAATTACAACACAACCCTCTAAAAAACAAGACATCCCTCCAAATAACAAGACAACCCTCTAAAAAACAAGACATCCCTCTAAATAACAAGACATCCCTCTAAATAACAAGACATCCCTCTAATAAACTAGACATTCCGCTAAATATTAAGACATCCCTCTAAATAACAAGACATCCCTCTAAATACCAAGACATCCCTCTAAATATTAAGACATCCCTCCAAATAACAAGACAACCCTTTAAAAAACAAGACATCCCTCTAAATAACAAGACATCCCTCTAAATAACAAGACATTCCTCTAAATATTAAGACATCCCTTCAAATAACAAGACATCCCTCTAAATATTAAGACATCCCTCTAAATAACAAGACATCCCTCTAAATATTAAGACATCCCTTTAAATAACAAGACATCTCTCTAAATAACAAGACATCCCTCTAAATAACAAGACATCCCACTAAATACCAAAGACATCCCTCTAAATAACAAGACATCCCTTTTAAATAACAAGACATTCCTCTAAATAACAAGACATCCCTCTAAATAACAAGACATCCCTTCAAATAAAAAGACATCCCTCTAAATAGCAAGACATCCCTCTAATAAACAAGACATTCCGCAAAATATCAAGACATCCCTCTAAATAACAAGACATCCCTCTAAATATTAAGACATCCCTTTAAATAACAAGACATCTCTCTAAATAACAAGACATCCCTCTAAATAACAAGACATCCCACTAAATAACAAGACATCCCTCTAAATAACAAGACATCCCTTTTAAATAACAAGACATTCCTCTAAATAACAAGACATCCCTCTAAATAACAAGACATCCCTCCAAATAAAAAGACATCCCTCTAAATAGCAAGACATCCCTCTAATAAACAAGACATTTCGCTAAATATTAAGACATCCCTCTAAATAACAAGACATCCCATCTAAATTACAAGACAACCCTCGAAAAAACAAGACATCCCTCCAAATAACAAGACAACCCTCTAAAAAACAAGACATCCAACTAAATAAAAAGACATCTCTCCAAATAACAAGACATCCCTCTAAATAACAAGACATCCCACTAAAAAACAAGACATCCCTCTAAATATTAAGACATCCCTCTAAATAACAAGACATCCCTCCAAATATTAAGACATCCCTCTAAATAACAAGACATCCCTCTAAATAACAAGACATCCCTCTAATAAACTAGACATTCCGCTAAATATTAAGACATCCCTCTAAATAACAAGACATCCTTCCAAATACCAAGACATCCCTCTAAATATTAAGACATCCCTCCAAATAACAAGAAAACCCTTTAAAAAACAAGACATCCCTCTAAATAACAAGACATCCCTCTAAATAACAAGACATCCCTCTAAATATTAAGACATCCCTCCAAATAACAAGACATCCCTCTAAATATTAAGACATCCCTCTAAATAACAAGACATCCCTCTAAATATTAAGACATCCCTTTAAATAACAAGACATCCCTCTAAATAACAAGACATCCCTCTAAATAACAAGACATCCCACTAAATAACAAGACGTCCCTCTAAATAACAAGACATCCCTTTTAAATAACAAGACATTCCTTTAAATAACAAGACATCCCTCTAAATAACAAGACATCCCTCCAAATAAAAAGACATCCCTCTAAATAGCAAGACATCCCTCTAAATAACAAGACATCCCTCCAAATAACAAGATATCCCTCTAAATAACAAGACATTCCTCCAAATAACAAGACTTCCCTCCAAATAAGAAGACATCCTTCTAAATAACAAGACATCCCTCTAAATAACAAGACATCCATCTAAATACCAAGACATCCCTCCAAATAACAAGACAACCCTTTAAAAAACAAGACATCCCTCTAAATAACAAGACATCCCTCTAAATAACAAGACATCCCTCTAAATATTAAGACATCCCTTCAAATAACAAGACATCCCTCTAAATATTAAGACATCCCTCTAAATAACAAGACATCCCTCTAAATATTAAGACATCCCTTTAAATAACAAGACATCTCTCTAAATAACAAGACATCCCTCTAAATAACAAGACATCCCTCTAAATATTAAGACATCCCTCCAAATAACAAGACATCCCTCTAAATATTAAGACATCCCTCTAAATAACAAGACATCCCTCTAAATATTAAGACATCCCTTTAAATAACAAGACATCTCTCTAAATAACAAGACATCCCTCTAAATAACAAGACATCCCACTAAATAACAAGACATCCCTCTAAATAACAAGACATCCCTTTTAAATAACAAGACATTCCTCTAAATAACAAGACATCCCTCTAAATAACAAGACATCCCTCCAAATAACAAGAAATCCCTCAAAATAGCAAGACATCTCTCTAAATATTAAGACATCCCTTCAAATAACAAGACATCCCTCTAAATAACAAGACATCCCTCTAAATAACAAGACATCCCTCTAAATAAAAAGACATCCCTCTAAATAACTAGACATCCCTCCAAATACCAAGACATCCCTCTAAAAAACAAGACATCCCTCTAAATAAAAAGACATCCCTCTAAATAACTAGACATCCCTCCAAATACCAAGACATCCCTCTAAATAACAAGACATCCCTCTAAATAACAAGACATACCTCCAAATAACAAGACATCCCTCTAAATTATAAGACATCCCTCTTAATAACAAGCATCCCTCCAAATAACAAGACATCCCTCTAAATAACAAGACATCCCTCCAAATATGAAGACATCCCTCCAAATATGAAGACATCCCTCTAAATAACAAGACATCCCTCTAAATAACAAGACATCTCTCTAAATATTAAGACATCCCTTCAAATAACAAGACATCCTTCTAAATAACAAGACATCCCTCTAAATAACAAGACATCCCTCTAAATAACAAGACATCCCTCTAAATAACAAGACATCCCTCTAAAAAACAAGACATCCCTCTAAATATTAAGACATCAATCTAAATAATAAGACATCCCTCCAAATAACAAGACAACCCTCTAAAAAACAAAAAAACCCTCTAAATAACAAGACATCCCTCTAAATAACAAGACATCCCACTAAAAAACAAGACATCCCTCTAAATATTAAGACATCCCTCTAAATAACAAGACATCCCTCCAAATATTAAGACATCCCTCTAAATAACAAGACATCCCTCTAAATAACAAGACATCCCTCTAATAAAATAGACATTCCGCTAAATATTAAGACATCCCTCTAAATAACAAGACATCCCTCCAAATACCAAGACATCCCTCTAAATATTAAGACATCCCTCCAAATAACAAGAAAACCCTTTAAAAAACAAGACATCCCTCTAAATAACAAGATATCCCTCTAAATAACAAGACATTCCTCCAAATAACAAGACTTCCCTCCAAATAAGAAGACATCCCTCTAAATAACAAGACATCCCTCTAAATAACAAGACATCCCTCTAAATACCAAGACATCCCTCTAAATATTAAGACATCCCTCCAAATAACAAGACAACCCTTTAAAAAACAAGACATCCCTCTAAATAACAAGACATCCCTCTAAATAACAAGACATCCCTCTAAATATTAAGACATCCCTTCAAATAACAAGACATTCCGCTAAATATTAAGACATCCCTCTAAATAACAAGACATCCTTCCAAATACCAAGACATCCCTCTAAATATTAAGACATCCCTCCAAATAACAAGAAAACCCTTTAAAAAACAAGACATCCCTCTAAATAACAAGACATCCCTCTAAATAACAAGACATCCCTCTAAATATTAAGACATCCCTCCAAATAACAAGACATCCCTCTAAATATTAAGACATCCCTCTAAATAACAAGACATCCCTCTAAATATTAAGACATCCCTTTAAATAACAAGACATCCCTCTAAATAACAAGACATCCCTCTAAATAACAAGACATCCCACTAAATAACAAGACGTCCCTCTAAATAACAAGACATCCCTTTTAAATAACAAGACATTCCTTTAAATAACAAGACATCCCTCTAAATAACAAGACATCCCTCCAAATAAAAAGACATCCCTCTAAATAGCAAGACATCCCTCTAAATAACAAGACATCCCTCCAAATAACAAGATATCCCTCTAAATAACAAGACATTCCTCCAAATAACAAGACTTCCCTCCAAATAAGAAGACATCCTTCTAAATAACAAGACATCCCTCTAAATAACAAGACATCCATCTAAATACCAAGACATCCCTCCAAATAACAAGACAACCCTTTAAAAAACAAGACATCCCTCTAAATAACAAGACATCCCTCTAAATAACAAGACATCCCTCTAAATATTAAGACATCCCTTCAAATAACAAGACATCCCTCTAAATATTAAGACATCCCTCTAAATAACAAGACATCCCTCTAAATATTAAGACATCCCTTTAAATAACAAGACATCTCTCTAAATAACAAGACATCCCTCTAAATAACAAGACATCCCTCTAAATATTAAGACATCCCTCCAAATAACAAGACATCCCTCTAAATATTAAGACATCCCTCTAAATAACAAGACATCCCTCTAAATATTAAGACATCCCTTTAAATAACAAGACATCTCTCTAAATAACAAGACATCCCTCTAAATAACAAGACATCCCACTAAATAACAAGACATCCCTCTAAATAACAAGACATCCCTTTTAAATAACAAGACATTCCTCTAAATAACAAGACATCCCTCTAAATAACAAGACATCCCTCCAAATAACAAGAAATCCCTCAAAATAGCAAGACATCTCTCTAAATATTAAGACATCCCTTCAAATAACAAGACATCCCTCTAAATAACAAGACATCCCTCTAAATAACAAGACATCCCTCTAAATAAAAAGACATCCCTCTAAATAACTAGACATCCCTCCAAATACCAAGACATCCCTCTAAATAACAAGACATCCCTCTAAATAAAAAGACATCCCTCTAAATAACTAGACATCCCTCCAAATACCAAGACATCCCTCTAAATAACAAGACATCCCTCTAAATAACAAGACATACCTCCAAATAACAAGACATCCCTCTAAATTATAAGACATCCCTCTTAATAACAAGCATCCCTCCAAATAACAAGACATCCCTCTAAATAACAAGACATCCCTCCAAATATGAAGACATCCCTCCAAATATGAAGACATCCCTCTAAATAACAAGACATCCCTCTAAATAACAAGACATCTCTCTAAATATTAAGACATCCCTTCAAATAACAAGACATCCTTCTAAATAACAAGACATCCCTCTAAATAACAAGACATCCCTCTAAATAACAAGACATCCCTCTAAATAACAAGACATCCCTCTAAAAAACAAGACATCCCTCTAAATATTAAGACATCAATCTAAATAATAAGACATCCCTCCAAATAACAAGACAACCCTCTAAAAAACAAAAAAACCCTCTAAATAACAAGACATCCCTCTAAATAACAAGACATCCCACTAAAAAACAAGACATCCCTCTAAATATTAAGACATCCCTCTAAATAACAAGACATCCCTCCAAATATTAAGACATCCCTCTAAATAACAAGACATCCCTCTAAATAACAAGACATCCCTCTAATAAAATAGACATTCCGCTAAATATTAAGACATCCCTCTAAATAACAAGACATCCCTCCAAATACCAAGACATCCCTCTAAATATTAAGACATCCCTCCAAATAACAAGAAAACCCTTTAAAAAACAAGACATCCCTCTAAATAACAAGACATCCCTCTAAATAACAAGACATCCCTCTAAATATTAAGACATCCCTTCAAATAACAAGACATCCCTCTAAATATTAAGACATCCCTCTAAATAACAAGACATCCCTCTAAATATTAAGACATCCCTTTAAATAACAAGACATCTCTCTAAATAACAAGACATCCCTCTAAATAACAAGACATCCCACTAAATAACAAGACGTCCCTCTAAATAACAAGACATCCTTTTTAAATAACAAGACATTCCTCTAAATAACAAGACATCCCTCTAAATATTAAGACATCCCTCCAAATAACAAGACATCCCTCTAAATATTAAGACATCCCTCTAAATAACAAGACATCCCTCCAAATAACAAGATATCCCTCTAAATAACAAGACATTCCTCCAAATAACAAGACTTCCCTCCAAATAAGAAGACATCCCTCTAAATAACAAGACATCCCTCTAAATAACAAGACATCCCTCTAAATACCAAGACATCCCTCTAAATATTAAGACATCCCTCCAAATAACAAGACAACCCTTTAAAAAACAAGACATCCCTCTAAATAACAAGACATCCCTCTAAATAACAAGACATCCCTCTAAATATTAAGACATCCCTTCAAATAACAAGACATCCCTCTAAATATTAAGACATCCCTCTAAATAACAAGACATCCCTCTAAATATTAAGACATCCCTTTAAATAACAAGACATCTCTCTAAATAACAAGACATCCCTCTAAATAACAAGACATCCCTCTAAATATTAAGACATCCCTCCAAATAACAAGACATCCCTCTAAATATTAAGACATCCCTCTAAATAACAAGACATCCCTCTAAATATTAAGACATCCCTTTAAATAACAAGACATCTCTCTAAATAACAAGACATCCCTCTAAATAACAAGACATCCCACTAAATAACAAGACATCCCTCTAAATAACAAGACATCCCTTTTAAATAACAAGACATTCCTCTAAATAACAAGACATCCCTCTAAATAACAAGACATCCCTCCAAATAACAAGAAATCCCTCAAAATAGCAAGACATCCCTCTAAATATTAAGACATCCCTTCAAATAACAAGACATCCCTCTAAATAACAAGACATCCCTCTTAATAACAAGACATCCCTCTAAATAAAAAGACATCCCTCTAAATAACTAGACATCCCTCCAAATACCAAGACATCCCTCTAAATAACAAGACATCCCTCTAAATAAAAAGACATCCCTCTAAATAACTAGACATCCCTCCGAATACCAAGACATCCCTCTAAATAACAAGACATCCCTCTAAATAACAAGACATACCTCCAAATAACAAGACATCCCTCTAAATTATAAGACATCCCTCTTAATAACAAGCATCCCTCCAAATAACAAGACATCCCTCTAAATAACAAGACATCCCTCCAAATATGAAGACATCCCTCCAAATATGAAGACATCCCTCTAAATAACAAGACATCCCTCTAAATAACAAGACATCCCTCTAAATAACAAGACATCTCTCTAAATATTAAGACATCCCTTCAAATAACAAGACATCCCTCTAAATAACAAGACATCCCTCTAAATAACAAGACATCCCTCTAAATAACAAGACATCCCTCTAAATAACAAGACATCCCTCTAAATAACAAGACATCCCTTTTAAATAACAAGACATTCCTCTAAATAACAAGACATCCCTCTAAATAACAAGACATCCCTCCAAATAAAAAGACATCCCTCTAAATATTAAGACATCAATCTAAATAACAAGACATCCCTCCAAATAACAAGACAACCCTCTAAAAAAAAAAACCCCTCTAAATAACAAGACATCTCTCTAAAAAACAAGACATCCCTCTAAATATCAAGACATCCCTCTAAATAACAAGACATCCATCTATATAACAAGACATTCCTCTAAATATTAAGACATCCCTCTAAATAACAAGACATACCTGTAAATAACAAGACATCCCTCTAAATAACAAGACATCCCATCTAAATTACAAGACAACCCTCTAAAAAACAAGACATCCCTTAAGACATTCCGCTAAATATTAAGACATCCCTCTAAATAACAAGACATCCCTCTAAATACCAAGACATCCCTCTAAATATTAAGACATCCCTCCAAATAACAAGACAACCCTTTAAAAAACAAGACATCCCTCTAAATAACAAGACATCCCTCTAAATAACAAGACATCCCTTTAAATAACAAGACATCCCTCTAAATATTAAGACATCCCTTCAAATAACAAGACATCCCTCTAAATATTAAGACATCCCTCTAAATAACAAGACATCCCTCTAAATATTAAGACATCCCTTTAAATAACAAGACATCTCTCTAAATAACAAGACATCCCTCTAAATAACAAGACATCCCACTAAATAACAAGACATCCCTCTAAATAACAAGACATCCCTTTTAAATAACAAGACATTCCTCTAAATAACAAGACATCCCTCTAAATAACAAGACATCCCTCCAAATAAAAAGACATCCCTCTAAATAGCAAGACATCCCTCTAATAAACAAGACATTCCGCTAAATATTAAGACATCCCTCTAAATATTAAGACATCCCTTTAAATAACAAGACATCTCTCTAAATAACAAGACATCCCTCTAAATAACAAGACATCCCACTAAATAACAAGACATCCCTCTAAATAACAAGACATCCCTTTTAAATAACAAGACATTCCTCTAAATAACAAGACATCCCTCTAAATAACAAGACATCCCTCCAAATAAAAAGACATCCCTCTAAATAGCAAGACATCCCTCTAATAAACAAGACATTCTGCTAAATATTAAGACATCCCTCTAAATAACAAGACATCCCATCTAAATTACAAGACAACCCTCTAAAAAACAAGACATCCCTCCAAATAACAAGACAACCCTCTAAAAAACAAGACATCCCTCTAAATAAAAAGACATCTCTCCAAATAACAAGACATCCCTCTAAATAACAAGACATCCCATCTAAATTACAAGACAACCCTCTAAAAAACAAGACATCCCTCTAAATAACAAGACATCCCTCTAAATAACAAGACATCCCTCTAAATATTAAGACATCCCTTTAAATAACAAGACATCTCTCTAAATAACAAGACATCCCTCTAAATAACAAGACATCCCACTAAATAACAAGACGTCCCTCTAAATAACAAGACATCCCTTTTAAATAACAAGACATTCCTCCAAATAACAAGACATCCCTCTAAATAACAAGACATCCCTCCAAATAAAAAGACATCCCTCTAAATAGCAAGACATCCCTCTAAATAACAAGACATCCCTCCAAATAACAAGATATCCCTCTAAATAACAAGACATTCCTCCAAATAACAAGACTTCCCTCCAAATAAGAAGACATCCCTCTAAATAACAAGACATCCCTCTAAATAACAAGACATCCCTCTAAATACCAAGACATCCCTCTAAATATTAAGACATCCCTCCAAATAACAAGACAACCCTTTAAAAAACAAGACATCCCTCTAAATAACAAGACATCCCTCTAAATAACAAGACATCCCTCTAAATATTAAGACATCCCTTCAAATAACAAGACATCCCTCTAAATATTAAGACATCCCTCTAAATAACAAGACATCCCTCTAAATATTAAGACATCCCTTTAAATAACAAGACATCTCTCTAAATAACAAGACATCCCTCTAAATAACAAGACATCCCTCTAAATATTAAGACATCCCTCCAAATAACAAGACATCCCTCTAAATATTAAGACATCCCTCTAAATAACAAGACATCCCTCTAAATATTAAGACATCCCTTTAAATAACAAGACATCTCTCTAAATAACAAGACATCCCTCTAAATAACAAGACATCTCACTAAAAAACAAGACATCCCTCTAAATAACAAGACATCCCTTTTAAATAACAAGACATTCCTCTAAATAACAAGACATCCCTCTAAATAACAAGACATCCCTCCAAATAACAAGAAATCCCTCAAAAAAGCAAGACATCCCTCTAAATATTAAGACATCCCTTCAAATAACAAGACATCCCTCTAAATAACAAGACATCCCTCTAAATAACAAGACATCCCTCTAAATAAAAAGACATCCTTCTAAATAACTAGACATCCCTCCAAATACCAAGACATCCCTCTAAATAACAAGACATCCCTCTAAATAACAAGACATACCTCCAAATAACGAAACATCCCTCTAAATTATAAGACATCCCTCTTAATAACAAGCATCCCTCTAAATAACAAGACATCCCTTCAAATATGAAGACATCCCTCTAAATAACAAGACATCTCTCTAAATAACAAGACATCCCTCTAAATAACAAGACATCTCTCTAAATATTAAGACATCCCTTCAAATAACAAGACATCTCTCTAAATAACAAGACATCCCTCTAAATAACAAGACATCCCTCTAAATAACAAGACATCCCTCTAAAAAACAAGACATCCCTCTAAATATTAAGACATCAATCTAAATAACAAGACATCCCTCCAAATAACAAGACAACCCTCTAAAAAACAAAAAAACCCTTTAAATAACAAGACATCTCTCTAAATAACAAGACATCCCTCTAAATAACAAGACATCCCTCTAAATATTAAGACATCCCTTTAAATAACAAGACATCTCTCTAAATAACAAGACATCCCTCTAAATAACAAGACATCCCACTAAATAACAAGACGTCCCTCTAAATAACAAGACATCCCTTTTAAATAACAAGACATTCCTCCAAATAACAAGACATCCCTCTAAATAACAAGACATCCCTCCAAATAAAAAGACATCCCTCTAAATAGCAAGACATCCCTCTAAATAACAAGACATCCCTCCAAATAACAAGATATCCCTCTAAATAACAAGACATTCCTCCAAATAACAAGACTTCCCTCCAAATAAGAAGACATCCCTCTAAATAACAAGACATCCCTCTAAATATTAAGACATCCCTCCAAATAACAAGACAACCCTTTAAAAAACAAGACATCCCTCTAAATAACAAGACATCCCTCTAAATAACAAGACATCCCTCTAAATATTAAGACATCCCTTCAAATAACAAGACATCCCTCTAAATATTAAGACATCCCTCTAAATAACAAGACATCCCTCTAAATATTAAGACATCCCTTTAAATAACAAGACATCTCTCTAAATAACAAGACATCCCTCTAAATAACAAGACATCCCTCTAAATAACAAGACATCCCTCTAAATATTAAGACATCCCTCCAAATAACAAGACATCCCTCTAAATATTAAGACATCCCTCTAAATAACAAGACATCCCTCTAAATATTAAGACATCCCTTTAAATAACAAGACATCTCTCTAAATAACAAGACATCCCTCTAAATAACAAGACATCTCACTAAAAAACAAGACATCCCTCTAAATAACAAGACATCCCTTTTAAATAACAAGACATTCCTCTAAATAACAAGACATCCCTCTAAATAACAAGACATCCCTCCAAATAACAAGAAATCCCTCAAAAAAGCAAGACATCCCTCTAAATATTAAGACATCCCTTCAAATAACAAGACATCCCTCTAAATAACAAGACATCCCTCTAAATAACAAGACATCCCTCTAAATAAAAAGACATCCCTCTAAATAACTAGACATCCCTCCAAATACCAAGACATCCCTCTAAATAACAAGACATCCCTCTAAATAACAAGACATACCTCCAAATAACGAAACATCCCTCTAAATTATAAGACATCCCTCTTAATAACAAGCATCCCTCTAAATAACAAGACATCCCTTCAAATATGAAGACATCCCTCTAAATAACAAGACATCTCTCTAAATAACAAGACATCCCTCTAAATAACAAGACATCTCTCTAAATATTAAGACATCCCTTCAAATAACAAGACATCCCTCTAAATAACAAGACATCCCTCTAAATAACAAGACATCCCTCTAAATAACAAGACATCCCTCTAAATAACAAGACATCCCTCTAAAAAACAAGACATCCCTCTAAATATTAAGACATCAATCTAAATAACAAGACATCCCTCCAAATAACAAGACAACCCTCTAAAAAACAAAAAAACCCTTTAAATAACAAGACATCTCTCTAAAAAACAAGACATCCCCCTAAATATCAAGACATCCCTCTAAATAACAAGACATCCATCTATATAACAAGACATTCCTCTAAATAACAAGACATCCCTCTAAATAACAAGACATCCCTCTAAATAACAAGACATCCCTCTAAAAAACAAGACATCCCTCTAAATATTAAGACATCAATCTAAATAACAAGACATCCCTCCAAATAACAAGACAACCCTCTAAAAAACAAAAAAACCCTTTAAATAACAAGACATCTCTCTAAAAAACAAGACATCCCCCTAAATATCAAGACATCCCTCTAAATAACAAGACATCCATCTATATAACAAGACATCCCTCTAAATAACAAGACATCCCTCTAAATAACAAGACATCCCTCTAAATAACAAGACATCCCTCTAAAAAACAAGACATCCCTCTAAATATTAAGACATCAATCTAAATAACAAGACATCCCTCCAAATAACAAGACATCCCTCTAAATATTAAGACATCAATCTAAATATTAAGACATCCCTTCAAATAACAAGACATCCCTCTAAATAACAAGACATCCCTCTAAATAACAAGACATCCCTCTAAATAACAAGACATCCCTCTAAATAACAAGACATCCCTCTAAAAAACAAGACATCCCTCTAAATATTAAGACATCAATCTAAATAACAAGACATCCCTCCAAATAACAAGACAACCCTCTAAAAAACAAAAAAACCCTTTAAATAACAAGACATCTCTCTAAAAAACAAGACATCCCCCTAAATATCAAGACATCCCTCTAAATAACAAGACATCCATCTATATAACAAGACATTCCTCTAAATAACAAGACATCCCTCTAAATAACAAGACATCCCTCTAAATAACAAGACATCCCTCTAAAAAACAAGACATCCCTCTAAATATTAAGACATCAATCTAAATAACAAGACATCCCTCCAAATAACAAGACAACCCTCTAAAAAACAAAAAAACCCTTTAAATAACAAGACATCTCTCTAAAAAACAAGACATCCCCCTAAATATCAAGACATCCCTCTAAATAACAAGACATCCATCTATATAACAAGACATCCCTCTAAATAACAAGACATCCCTCTAAATAACAAGACATCCCTCTAAATAACAAGACATCCCTCTAAAAAACAAGACATCCCTCTAAATATTAAGACATCAATCTAAATAACAAGACATCCCTCCAAATAACAAGACAACCCTCTAAAAAACAAAAAAACCCTTTAAATAACAAGACATCTCTCTAAAAAACAAGACATCCCCCTAAATATCAAGACATCCCTCTAAATAACAAGACATCCATCTATATAACAAGACATTCCTCTAAATATTAAGACATCCCTCTAAATAACAAGACATACCTGTAAATAACAAGACATCCCTCTAAATAACAAGACATCCCATCTAAATTACAAGACAACCCTCTAAAAAACAAGACATCCCTCCAAATAACAAGACAACCCTCTAAAAAACAAGACATCCCTCTAAATAACAAGACATCCCTCTAAATAACAAGACATCACTCTAAATATTAAGACATCCCTCCAAATAACAAGACAACCCTTTAAAAAACAAGACATCCCTCTAAATAACAAGACATCCCTCTAAATAACAAGACATCCCTCTAAATATTAAGACATCCCTTCAAATAACAAGACATCCCTCTAAATATTAAGACATCCCTCTAAATAACAAGACATCCCTCTAAATATTAAGACATCCCTTTAAATAACAAGACATCTCTCTAAATAACAAGACATCCCTCTAAATAACAAGACATCCCACTAAATAACAAGACATCCCTCTAAATAACAAGACATCCCTTTTAAATAACAAGACATTCCTCTAAATAACAAGACATCCCTCTAAATATTAAGACATCCCTCTAAATAACAAGACATCCCATCTAAATTACAAGAAAACCCTCTAAAAAACAAGACAACCCTCTAAAAAACAAGACATCCCTCTAAATAAAAAGACATCTTAGACACAAGTGTGTACAAGGTTGTACAAGTGTGTACAAGGTTGTACAAGTGTGTACAAGGGTGTACAAGTTTGTACAAGTGTGTACAAGTTTGTACAAGTGTGTACAAGTTTGTACAAGGTTGTACAAATGTATACAAGGGTGTACAAAAGTGTACAAGGGTGCACAAGTTTGTACAAGGGTGTATAAGTGTGTACAAGCTTGTAGAAGTGTGTACAAGCTTGTACAAGTGTGTACAAGGGTGTACAGGTTTGTACAAGGTTGTACAAGTGTTTACAAGGGAGTACAAGTATGTACAAGAATGTACAAGTTTGTACAAGTGTGTACAAGTGTGTACAAGGTTGTACAAGTGTGTACAAGGTTGTACAAGTGTGTACAAGGTTGTACAAGTGTGTACAAGGTTGAACAAGTGTGTACAAAGGTGTACAAGTGTGTACAAGGTTGTACAAGTGTGTACAAGGTTGTACAAGTGTGTACAAGGTTGTACAAGTGTGTACAAGGTTGTACAAGGTTGTACAATTGTGTACAAGGTTGTACAAGTGTGTACAAGGTTGTACAAGTGTGTACAAGGGTGTACAAGTGTGTACAAGCTTGTACAAGTGTGTACAAGGGTGTACAGATTTGTACAAGGTTGTACAAGTGTTTACAAGGGTGTACAAGTATGTACAAGAATGTACAAGTTTGTACAAGTGTGTACAAGTTTGTAAAAGGTTGTACAAGTGTGTACAAGGGTGTACAAGTGTGTACAAGGATGCACAAGTGTGTACAAGGGTGTACAATCGTGTACAAGATTGTACAAGTGTGAACAAGGGTGTACAGGTTTGTACAAGGTTGTACAAGTGTGTACAAGGTTGTACAAGTGTGTACAAGGGTGTACAAGTTTGTACAAGTGTGTACAAGTTTGTACAATTGTGTACAAGTTTGTACAAGGTTGTACAAATGTATACAAGGGTGTACAAAAGTGTACAAGGGTGCACAAGTTTGTACAAGGGTGTACAAGTGTGTACAAGCTTGTACAAGTGTGTACATGCTTGTAAAAGTGTGTACAAGGGTGTACAGGTTTGTACAAGGTTGTACAAGTGTTTACAAGGGTGTACAAGTATGCACAAGAATGTACAAGTTTGTACAAGTGTGTACAAGTTTGTAAAAGGTTGTACAAGTGTATACAAGGGTGTACAAGTGTGTACAAGGGTGCACAAGTGTGTACAAGGGTGTACAATCTTGTACAAGCTTGTACAAGTGTGTACAAGGGTGTACAGGTTTGTACAAGGTTGTACAAGTGTGTACAAGGGTGTACAAATGTGTACAAGGATGTAAAAGTTTGTACAAGTGTGTACAAGTTTGTACAAGGTTGTACAAGTAAGTACAAGTTTGTACAAGAGTGTACAAGTGTGTACAAGGTTTTACAATTGTGTAAAAGGTTGTACAAGTGTGTACAAGGTTGTACAAGTGTGTACAAGGTTGTACAAGTGTGTACAAGGTTGTACAAGTGTGTACAAGTTTGTACAAGTGTGTACAAGGTTGTACAAGTGTGTACAAGGTTGTACAAGTGTGTACAAGGTTGTACAAGTGTGTACAAGGTTGTACAAGTGTGTACAAGGGTGCACAAGTGTGTACAAGGGTGTACAATCGTGTACATGCTTGTACAAGTTTTTACAAGGTTGTACAAGTGTGTACAAGGTTGTACAAGTGTGTACAAGGTTGTACAAACGTGTACAAGGTTGTACAAACGTGTACAAGGTTGTACAAGTGTGTACAAGGGTGTACAAGTGTGTACAAGGTTGTATAAGTGTGTACAAAGGTGTACAAGTGTGTACAAGGTTGTACAAGTGTGTACAAGGTTGTACAAGTGTGTACATGGTTGTACAAGGTTGTACAATTGTGTACAAGGTTGTACAAGTGTGTACAAGGTTGTACAAGTGTGTACAAGGGTGTACAAGTTTGTACAAGTGTGTACAAGTTTGTACAAGTGTGTACAAGTTTGTACAAGGTTGTACCAATGTATACAAGGGTGTACAAAAGTGTACAAGGGTGCACAAGTTTGTACAAGGGTGTACAAGTGTGTACAAGCTTGTACAAGTGTGTACAAGCTTGTACAAGCTTGTACAAGTGTGTACAAGCTTGTACAAGTGTGTACAAGGGTGTACAGGTTTGTACAAGGTTGTACAAGTGTTTACAAGGGTGTACAAAAGAATGTACAAGTTTGTACAAGTGTGTACAAGTTTGTAAAAGGTTGTACAAGTGTGTACAAGGTTGTACAAGTGTGTACAAGGTTGTATCATAGTGTACAAGGTTGTACAAGTGTGTACAAAGGTGTACAAGTGTGTACAAGGTTGTACAAGTGTGTACAAAGTTGTACAAGTGTGTACATGGTTGTACAAGGTTGTACAATTGTGTACAAGGTTGTACAAGTGTGTACAAGGGTGCACAAGTTTGTACAAGGGTGTACAAGTGTGTACAAGCTTGTACAAGTGTGTACAAGCTTGTACAAGTGTGTACAAGTGTGTACAAGTTTGTACAAGGTTGTACAAGTGTTTACAAGGGTGTACAAGTATGTACAAGAATGTTCAAGTTTGTACAAGTGTGTACAAGTTTGTAAAAGGTTGTACAAGTGTGTACAAGGGTGTACAAGTGTGTACAAGGGTGCACAAGTGTGTACAAGGGTGTACAATCGTGTACAAGCTTGTACAAGTGTGTACAAGGGTGTACAGGTTTGTACAAGGTTGTACAAGTGTGTACAAGGGTGTACAAATGTGTACAAGGATGTAAAAGTTTGTACAAGTGTGTACAAGTTTGTACAAGGTTGTAAAAGTAAGTACAAGTTTGTACAAGAATGTACAAGTGTGTACAAGGTTTTACAATTGTGTAAAAGGTTGTACAAGTGTGTACAAGGTTGTACAAGTGTGTACAAGGTTGTACAAGTGTGTACAAGCTTGTACAAGTGTGTACAAGGTTGTACAAGTGTGTACAAGGTTGTACAAGTGTGTACAAGGTTGTACAAGTGTGTACAAGTTTGTTCAAGTGTGTACAAGTTTGTACAAGGTTGTACAAATGTGTACAAGGGTATACAAAAGTGTACAAGGGTGCACAAGTTTGTACAAGGGTGTACAAGTGTGTACAAGTTTGTACAAGTGTGTACAAGCTTGTACAAGGGTTTACAGGTTTGTACAAGGTTTTACAAGTGTGTACAAGGGTGTACAAGTATGTACAAGAATGTACAAGTTTGTACAAGTGTGTACAAGGGTGTACAAGTATGTACAAGAATGTACAAGTTTGTACAAGTGTGTACAAGGGTGTACAAATGTGTACAAGGATGTAAAAGTTTGTACAAGTGTGTACAAGTTTGTAGTAGGTTGTACAAGGTTGTACAAGTGTGTACAAGGTTGTACAAGTGTGTACAAGGTTGTACAAGTGTGTACAAGGTTGTACAAGTGTGTACAAGGTTGTACAATTGTGTACAAGGTTGTACAAGTGTGTACAAGGGTTCACAAGTGTGTACAAGGGTGTACAATCGTGTACAAGCTTGTACAATCGTGTACAAGCTTGTACAAGTGTGTACAAGGGTTTACAGGTTTGTACAAGGTTGTACAAGTGTGTACAAGGGTGTACAAATGTGTACAAGGATGTAAAAGTTTATACAAGTTTGTACAAGTTTGTACAAGGTTGTTTAAGTGTGTACAATGTTTTACAATTGTGTACAAGGTTGTACAAGTGTGTACAAGGTTGTACAAGTGTGTACAAGGATGTACAAGTGTGTACAAGGTTGTACAAGTGTGTACAATTGTGTAGGTTGTACAAATGTGTACAAGGATGTACAAGTATGTACAAGAATGTACAATTTTGTACAAGTGTGTACAAGTTTGTAAAAGGTTGTACAAGTGTGTACAAGGGTGAACAAGTGTGTACAAGGTTGTACAAGTGTGTACAAGCTTGAACAAGTGTGTACAAGGTTGTACAAGTGTTTACAAGGTTGTACAAGTGTGTACAAGGTTGCACAAGTGTGTACAAGGTTGCACAAGTTTGTACAAGAGTGTACAATCGTGTACAAGCTTGTACAAGTGTGTACAAGGGTGTACAGGTTTGTACAAGGTTGTACAAGTGTGTACAAGGTTTTACAATTGTGTACAAGGTTGTACAAGTGTGTACAAGGTTGTACAAGTGTGTACAAGGTTGTACAAGTGTGTACAAGCTTGTACAAGTGTGTACAAGGTTGTACAAGTGTGTACAAGGTTGTACAAGTTTTTACAAAGTTTTCCAAGTGTGTACAAGGTTGTACAAGTGTGTACAAGTTGTACAAGGTTGTACAATTGTGTACAAGGTTGTACAAGTGTGTACAAGGTTGTACAAGTGTGTACAAGGTTGTACAAGTGTGTACAAGGGTGTACAAGTGTGTACAAGGGTGTACAAGTTTGTACAAGGGTTTACAAGTGTGTACAAGCTTGTACAAGTGTGTACAATGGTGTACAGGTTTGTACTAGGTTGTACAAATGTGTACAAGGATGTACAAGTATGTACAAGAATGTACAATTTTGTACAAGTGTGTACAAGTTTGTAAAAGGTTGTACAAGTGTGTACAAGGGTGAACAAGTGTGTACAAGGTTGTACAAGTGTGTACAAGCTTGTACAAGTGTGTACAAGCTTGTACAAGTGTGTACAAGGGTGTACAAGTGTGTACAAGGTTGTACAAGTTTTTACAAGGTTGTCCAAGTGTGTACAAGGTTGTACAAGTGTGTACAAGGTTGTACAAGGTTGTACAATTGTGTACAAGGTTGTACAAGTGTGTACAAGGTTGTACAAGTGTGTACAAGGTTGTACAAGTGTGTACAAGGTTGTACAAGTGTGTACAAGGTTGTACAAGTGTGTACAAGGGTGTACAAGTTTGTACAAGTGTGTACAAAGTTGTACAAGTGTGTACAATGGTGTACAAGTTTGTACAAGTGTGTACAAGTTTGTACAATTGTGTACAAGTTTGTACAAGGTTGTACAAGTAAGTACAAGTTTGTACAAGAATGTACAAGTGTGTACAAGGTTTTACAATTGTGTAAAAGGTTGTACAAGTGTGTACAAGGTTGTACAAGCGTGTACAAGGTTGTACAAGTGTGTACAAGGTTGTACAAGTGTGTACAAGGTTGTACAAGTGTGTACAAGTTTGTTCAAGTGTGTACAAGTTTGTTCAAGTGTGTACAAGTTTGTACAAGGTTGTCCAAATGTGTACAAGGGTGTACAAAAGTGTACAAGGGTGCACAAGTTTGTACAAGGGTGTACAAGTGTGTACAAGCTTGTACAAGTGTGTACAAGCTTGTACAAGGGTTTACAGGTTTGTACAAGGTTGTACAAGTGTGTACAAGGGTGTACAAGTATGTACAAGAATGTACAAGTTTGTACAAGTGTGTACAAGGGTGTACAAGTATGTACAAGAATGTACAAGTTTGTACAAGTGTGTACAAGGATGTACAAATGTGTACAAGGATGTAAAATTTTGTACAAGTGTGTACAAGTTTGTACAAGGTTGTACAAGGTTGTACAAGTGTGTACAAGGTTGTACAAGTGTGTACAAGGTTGTACAAGTGTGTACAAGGTTGTACAAGTGTGTACAAGGTTGTACAAGTGTGTACAAGGGTGCACAAGTGTGTACAAGGGTGTACAATCGTGTACAAGCTTGTACAATCGTGTACATGCTTGTTTCAAGTTTGTACAAGGGTTTACAGGTTTGTACGAGGTTGTACAAGTGTGTACAAGGTTGTACAAGTGTGTACAAGGTTGTACAAGTATGTACAAGAATGTACAAGTTTGTACAAGTGTGTACAAGGGTGTACAAGTATGTACAAGAATGTACAAGTTTGTACAAGTGTGTACAAGGGTGTACAAATGTGTACAAGGATGTAAAAGTTTGTACATGTTTGTACAAGTGTGTTTAAGTTTGTACAAGGTTGTACAAATGTGTACAAGGGTGTACAAAAGTGTTCAAGGGTGCACAAGTTTGTACAAGGGTGTACAAGTGTGTACAAGCTTGTACAAGTGTGTACAAGCTTGTACAAGTGTGTACAAGCTTGTACAAGTGTGTACAAGGGTGTACAGGTTTGTACAAGGTTGTACAAGTGTGTACAAGGGTGTACAAGTGTGTACAAGGGTGTACAAGTTTGTAAAAGTGTGTACAAGGTTGTACAAGTGTGTACAATGGTGTACAAGTTTGTACAAGTGTGTACAAGTTTGTACAATGGTGTACAAGTTTGTACAAGGTTGTACAAATGTATACAAGGGTGCACAAGTGTGTACAAGGGTGTACAATCGTGTACAAGCTTGTACAAGGTTGTACAAGGGTGTACAAATGTGTACAAGGATGTAAAAGTTTGTACAAATGTGTACAAATTTGTACAAGGTTGTACAAGTAAGTACAAGTTTGTACAAGAATGTACAAGTGTGTACAAGGTTTTACAATTGTGTAAAAGGTTGTACAAGTGTGTACAAGGTTGTACAAGCGTGTACAAGGTTGTACAAGGTTGTACAAATGTGTACAAGGGTGTACAAAAGTGTACAAGGGTGCACAAGTTTGTACAAGGGTGTACAAGTGTGTACAAGCTTGTACAAGTGTGTACAAGCTTGTACAAGGGTTTACAGGTTTGTACAAGGTTGTACAAGTGTGTACAAGGGTGTACAAGTATGTACAAGAATGTACAAGTTTGTACAAGTGTGTACAAGGGTGTACAAGTATGTACAAGAATGTACAAGTTTGTACAAGTGTGTACAAGGATGTAAAAATGTGTACAAGGATGTTAAAGTTTGTACAAGTGTGTACAAGTTTGTACAAGGTTGTACAAGGTTGTACAAGTGTGTACAAGGTTGTACAAGTGTGTACAAGGTTGTACAAGTGTGTACAAGGTTGTACAAGTGTGTACAAGGTTGTACAAGTGTGTACAAGGGTGCACAAGTGTGTACAAGGGTGTACAATCGTGTACAAGCTTGTACAATCGTGTACATGCTTGTTTCAAGTTTATACAAGGGTTTACAGGTTTGTACAAGGTTGTACAAGTGTGTACAAGGGTGTACAAGTATGTACAAGAATGTACAAGTTTGTACAAGTGTGTACAAGGGTGTACAAATGTGTACAAGGATGTAAAAGTTTGTACAAGTGTGTACAAGTTTGTACAAGGTTGTACAAGGTTGTACAAGTGTGTACAAGGTTGTACAAGTGTGTACAAGGTTGTACAAGTGTGTACAAGTTTGTACAAGTGTGTACAAGTTTGTACAAGGTTGTACAAATGTGTACAAGGGTGTACAAAAGTGTACAAGGGTGCACAAGTTTGTACAAGGGTGTACAAGTGTGTACAAGGGTGAACAGGTTTGTACAAGGTTGTACAAGTGTTTACAAGGTTGTACAAGTGTGTACAAGGTTGCACAAGTGTGTACAAGAGTGTACAATCGTGTACAAGCTTGTACAAGTGTGTACAAGGGTGTACAAATGTGTACAAGGATGTAAAAGTTTGTACAAGTGTGTACAAGTTTGTACAAGGTTGTAAAAGTAAGTACAAGTTTGTACAAGAATGTACAAGTGTGTACAAGGTTTTACAATTGTGTAAAAGGTTGTACAAGTGTGTACAAGGTTGTACAAGTGTGTACAAGGTTGTACAAGTGTGTACAAGCTTGTACAAGTGTGTACAAGGTTGTACAAGTGTGTACAAGTTTGTTCAAGTGTGTACAAGTTTGTACAAGGTTGTACAAATGTGTACAAGGGTGTACAAAAGTGTACAAGGGTGCACAAGTTTGTACAAGGGTGTACAAGTGTGTACAAGTTTGTACAAGTGTGTACAAGCTTGTACAAGGGTTTACAGGTTTGTACAAGGTTGTACAAGTGTGTACAAGGGTGTACAAGTATGTACAAGAATGTACAAGTTTGTACAAGTGTGTACAAGGGTGTACAAGTATGTACAAGAATGTACAAGTTTGTACAAGTGTGTACAAGGGTGTACAAATGTGTACAAGGATGTAAAAGTTTGTACAAGTGTGTACAAGTTTGTAGTAGGTTGTACAAGGTTGTACAAGTGTGTACAAGGTTGTACAAGTGTGTACAAGGTTGTACAAGTGTGTACAAGGTTGTACAAGTGTGTACAAGGTTGTACAAGTGTGTACAAGGTTGTACAATTGTGTACAAAGTTGTACAAGTGTGTACAAGGGTTCACAAGTGTGTACAAGGGTGTACAATCGTGTACAAGCTTGTACAATCGTGTACAAGCTTGTACAAGTGTGTACAAGGGTTTACAGGTTTGTACAAGGTTGTACAAGTGTGTACAAGGGTGTACAAATGTGTACAAGGATGTAAAAGTTTATACAAGTGTGTACAAGTTTGTACAAGGTTGTTTAAGTGTGTACAATGTTTTACAATTGTGTACAAGGGTGTACAAGTGTGTACAAGGTTGTACAAGTGTGTACAAGGATGTATAAGTGTGTACAAGGTTGTACAAGTGTGTACAAGTTTGTACAAGTGTGTACAAGTTTGTACAAGGTTGTACAAATGTGTACAAGGGTGTACAAAAGTGTACAAGGGTGCACAAGTTTGTACAAGGGTGTACAAGTGTGTACAAGGGTGTACAGGTTTGTACAAGGTTGTACAAGTGTGTACAAGCTTGAACAAGTGTGTACAAGGTTGTACAAGTGTTTACAAGGTTGTACAAGTGTGTACAAGGTTGCACAAGTGTGTACAAGGTTGCACAAGTGTGTACAAGAGTGTACAATCGTGTACAAGCTTGTACAAGTGTGTACAAGGGTGTACAGGTTTGTACAAGGTTGTACAAGTGTGTACAAGGTTTTACAATTGTGTACAAGGTTGTACAAGTGTGTACAAGGTTGTACAAGTGTGTACAAGGTTGTACAAGTGTGTACAAGCTTGTACAAGTGTGTACAAGCTTGTACAAGTGTGTACAAGGTTGTACAAGTGTGTACATGGTTGTTCAAGTGTGTACATGTTTGTACAAGTGTGTTTAAGTTTGTACAAGGTTGTACAAATGTGTACAAGGGTGTACAAAAGTGTACAAGGGGGCACAAGTTTGTACAAGGGTTTACAAGTGTGTACAAGCTTGTACAAGTGTGTACAATGGTGTACAGGTTTGTACTAGGTTGTACAAATGTGTACAAGGATGTACAAGTATGTACAAGAATGTACAATTTTGTACAAGTGTGTACAAGTTTGTAAAAGGTTGTACAAGTGTGTACAAGGGTGAACAAGTGTGTACAAGGTTGTACAAGTGTGTACAAGCTTGTACAAGTGTGTACAAGCTTGTACAAGTGTGTACAAGGGTGTACAAGTGTGTACAAGGTTGTACAAGTTTTTACAAGGTTGTCCAAGTGTGTACAAGGTTGTACAAGGTTGTACAATTGTGTACAAGGTTGTACAAGTGTGTACAAGGTTGTACAAGTGTGTACAAGGTTGTACAAGTGTGTACAAGGTTGTACAAGTGTGTACAAGGTTGTACAAGTGTGTACAAGGGTGTACAAGTTTGTACAAGTGTGTACAAAGTTGTACAAGTGTGTACAATGGTGTACAAGTTTGTACAAGTGTGTACAAGTTTGTACAATTGTGTACAAGTTTGTACAAGGTTGTACAAGTAAGTACAAGTTTGTACAAGAATGTACAAGTGTGTACAAGGTTTTACAATTGTGTAAAAGGTTGTACAAGTGTGTACAAGGTTGTACAAGCGTGTACAAGGTTGTACAAGTGTGTACAAGGTTGTACAAGTGTGTACAAGGTTGTACAAGTGTGTACAAGTTTGTTCAAGTGTGTACAAGTTTGTTCAAGTGTGTACAAGTTTGTACAAGGTTGTCCAAATGTGTACAAGGGTGTACAAAAGTGTACAAGGGTGCACAAGTTTGTACAAGGGTGTACAAGTGTGTACAAGCTTGTACAAGTGTGTACAAGCTTGTACAAGGGTTTACAGGTTTGTACAAGGTTGTACAAGTGTGTACAAGGGTGTACAAGTATGTACAAGAATGTACAAGTTTGTACAAGTGTGTACAAGGGTGTACAAGTATGTACAAGAATGTACAAGTTTGTACAAGTGTGTACAAGGATGTACAAATGTGTACAAGGATGTAAAAGTTTGTACAAGTGTGTACAAGTTTGTACAAGGTTGTACAAGGTTGTACAAGTGTGTACAAGGATGTACAAGTGTGTACAAGGTTGTACAGGTTTGTACAAGGTTGTACAAGTGTGTACAAGGTTTTACAATTGTGTACAAGGTTGTACAAGTGTGTACAAGGTTGTACAAGTGTGTACAAGGTTGTACAAGTGTGTACAAGCTTGTACAAGTGTGTACAAGCTTGTACAAGTGTGTACAAGGTTGTACAAGTGTGTACATGGTTGTTCAAGTGTGTACATGTTTGTACAAGTGTGTTTAAGTTTGTACAAGGTTGTACAAATGTGTACAAGGGTGTACAAAAGTGTACAAGGGGGCACAAGTTTGTACAAGGGTTTACAAGTGTGTACAAGCTTGTACAAGTGTGTACAATGGTGTACAGGTTTGTACTAGGTTGTACAAATGTGTACAAGGATGTACAAGTATGTACAAGAATGTACAATTTTGTACAAGTGTGTACAAGTTTGTAAAAGGTTGTACAAGTGTGTACAAGGGTGAACAAGTGTGTACAAGGTTGTACAAGTGTGTACAAGCTTGTACAAGTGTGTACAAGCTTGTACAAGTGTGTACAAGGGTGTACAAGTGTGTACAAGGTTGTACAAGTTTTTACAAGGTTGTCCAAGTGTGTACAAGGTTGTACAAGTGTGTACAAGGTTGTACAAGGTTGTACAATTGTGTACAAGGTTGTACAAGTGTGTACAAGGTTGTACAAGTGTGTACAAGGTTGTACAAGTGTGTACAAGGTTGTACAAGTGTGTACAAGGTTGTACAAGTGTGTACAAGGGTGTACAAGTTTGTACAAGTGTGTACAAAGTTGTACAAGTGTGTACAATGGTGTACAAGTTTGTACAAGTGTGTACAAGTTTGTACAATTGTGTACAAGTTTGTACAAGGTTGTACAAGTAAGTACAAGTTTGTACAAGAATGTACAAGTGTGTACAAGGTTTTACAATTGTGTAAAAGGTTGTACAAGTGTGTACAAGGTTGTACAAGCGTGTACAAGGTTGTACAAGTGTGTACAAGGTTGTACAAGTGTGTACAAGGTTGTACAAGTGTGTACAAGTTTGTTCAAGTGTGTACAAGTTTGTTCAAGTGTGTACAAGTTTGTACAAGGTTGTCCAAATGTGTACAAGGGTGTACAAAAGTGTACAAGGGTGCACAAGTTTGTACAAGGGTGTACAAGTGTGTACAAGCTTGTACAAGTGTGTACAAGCTTGTACAAGGGTTTACAGGTTTGTACAAGGTTGTACAAGTGTGTACAAGGGTGTACAAGTATGTACAAGAATGTACAAGTTTGTACAAGTGTGTACAAGGGTGTACAAGTATGTACAAGAATGTACAAGTTTGTACAAGTGTGTACAAGGATGTACAAATGTGTACAAGGATGTAAAAGTTTGTACAAGTGTGTACAAGTTTGTACAAGGTTGTACAAGGTTGTACAAGTGTGTACAAGGATGTACAAGTGTGTACAAGGTTGTACAAGTGTGTACAAGGTTGTACAAGTGTGTACAAGGTTGTACAAGTGTGTACAAGTTTGTTCAAGTGTGTACAAGTTTGTACAAGGTTGTACAAGTGTGTACAAGGTTGTACAAGTGTGTACAAGCTTGTACAAGTGTGTACAAGGTTGTACAAGTGTGTACAAGTTTGTTCAAGTGTGTACAAGTTTGTACAAGGTTGTACAAATGTGTACAAGGGTGTACAAAAGTGTACAAGGGTGCACAAGTTTGTACAAGGGTGTACAAGTGTGTACAAGTTTGTACAAGTGTGTACAAGCTTGTACAAGGGTTTACAGGTTTGTACAAGGTTGTACAAGTGTGTACAAGGGTGTACAAGTATGTACAAGAATGTACAAGTTTGTACAAGTGTGTACAAGGGTGTACAAGTATGTACAAGAATGTACAAGTTTGTACAAGTGTGTACAAGGGTGTACAAATGTGTACAAGGATGTAAAAGTTTGTACAAGTGTGTACAAGTTTGTAGTAGGTTGTACAAGGTTGTACAAGTGTGTACAAGGTTGTACAAGTGTGTACAAGGTTGTACAAGTGTGTACAAGGTTGTACAAGTGTGTACAAGGTTGTACAAGTGTGTACAAGGTTGTACAATTGTGTACAAAGTTGTACAAGTGTGTACAAGGGTTCACAAGTGTGTACAAGGGTGTACAATCGTGTACAAGCTTGTACAATCGTGTACAAGCTTGTACAAGTGTGTACAAGGGTTTACAGGTTTGTACAAGGTTGTACAAGTGTGTACAAGGGTGTACAAATGTGTACGAGGATGTAAAAGTTTATACAAGTGTGTACAAGTTTGTACAAGGTTGTTAAAGTGTGTACAATGTTTTACAATTGTGTACAAGGGTGTACAAGTGTGTACAAGGTTGTACAAGTGTGTACAAGGATGTACAAGTGTGTACAAGGTTGTACAAGTGTGTACAAGTTTGTACAAGTGTGTACAAGTTTGTACAAGGTTGTACAAATGTGTACAAGGGTGTACAAAAGTGTACAAGGGTGCACAAGTTTGTACAAGGGTGTACAAGTGTGTACAAGGGTGTACAGGTTTGTACAAGGTTGTACAAGTGTGTACAAGCTTGAACAAGTGTGTACAAGGTTGTACAAGTGTTTACAAGGTTGTACAAGTGTGTACAAGGTTGCACAAGTGTGTACAAGGTTGCACAAGTGTGTACAAGAGTGTACAATCGTGTACAAGCTTGTACAAGTGTGTACAAGGGTGTACAGGTTTGTACAAGGTTGTACAAGTGTGTACAAGGTTTTACAATTGTGTACAAGGTTGTACAAGTGTGTACAAGGTTGTACAAGTGTGTACAAGGTTGTACAAGTGTGTACAAGCTTGTACAAGTGTGTACAAGGTTGTACAAGTGTGTACATGGTTGTTCAAGTGTGTACATGTTTGTACAAGTGTGTTTAAGTTTGTACAAGGTTGTACAAATGTGTACAAGGGTGTACAAAAGTGTACAAGGGGGCACAAGTTTGTACAAGGGTTTACAAGTGTGTACAAGCTTGTACAAGTGTGTACAATGGTGTACAGGTTTGTACTAGGTTGTACAAATGTGTACAAGGATGTACAAGTATGTACAAGAATGTACAATTTTGTACAAGTGTGTACAAGTTTGTAAAAGGTTGTACAAGTGTGTACAAGGGTGAACAAGTGTGTACAAGGTTGTACAAGTGTGTACAAGCTTGTACAAGTGTGTACAAGCTTGTACAAGTGTGTACAAGGGTGTACAAGTGTGTACAAGGTTGTACAAGTTTTTACAAGGTTGTCCAAGTGTGTACAAGGTTGTACAAGTGTGTACAAGGTTGTACAAGGTTGTACAATTGTGTACAAGGTTGTACAAGTGTGTACAAGGTTGTACAAGTGTGTACAAGGTTGTACAAGTGTGTACAAGGTTGTACAAGTGTGTACAAGGTTGTACAAGTGTGTACAAGGGTGTACAAGTTTGTACAAGTGTGTACAAAGTTGTACAAGTGTGTACAATGGTGTACAAGTTTGTACAAGTGTGTACAAGTTTGTACAATTGTGTACAAGTTTGTACAAGGTTGTACAAGTAAGTACAAGTTTGTACAAGAATGTACAAGTGTGTACAAGGTTTTACAATTGTGTAAAAGGTTGTACAAGTGTGTACAAGGTTGTACAAGCGTGTACAAGGTTGTACAAGTGTGTACAAGGTTGTACAAGTGTGTACAAGGTTGTACAAGTGTGTACAAGTTTGTTCAAGTGTGTACAAGTTTGTTCAAGTGTGTACAAGTTTGTACAAGGTTGTCCAAATGTGTACAAGGGTGTACAAAAGTGTACAAGGGTGCACAAGTTTGTACAAGGGTGTACAAGTGTGTACAAGCTTGTACAAGTGTGTACAAGCTTGTACAAGGGTTTACAGGTTTGTACAAGGTTGTACAAGTGTGTACAAGGGTGTACAAGTATGTACAAGAATGTACAAGTTTGTACAAGTGTGTACAAGGGTGTACAAGTATGTACAAGAATGTACAAGTTTGTACAAGTGTGTACAAGGATGTACAAATGTGTACAAGGATGTAAAAGTTTGTACAAGTGTGTACAAGTTTGTACAAGGTTGTACAAGGTTGTACAAGTGTGTACAAGGATGTACAAGTGTGTACAAGGTTGTACAAGTGTGTACAAGGTTGTACAAGTGTGTACAAGGTTGTACAAGTGTGTACAAGGGTGCACAAGTGTGTACAAGGGTGTACAATCGTGTACAAGCTTGTACAATCGTGTACATGCTTGTTTCAAGTTTGTACAAGGGTTTACAGGTTTGTACGAGGTTGTACAAGTGTGTACAAGGTTGTACAAGTGTGTACAAGGTTGTACAAGTATGTACAAGAATGTACAAGTTTGTACAAGTGTGTACAAGGGTGTACAAGTATGTACAAGAATGTACAAGTTTGTACAAGTGTGTACAAGGGTGTACAAATGTGTACAAGGATGTAAAAGTTTGTACATGTTTGTACAAGTGTGTTTAAGTTTGTACAAGGTTGTACAAATGTGTACAAGGGTGTACAAAAGTGTTCAAGGGTGCACAAGTTTGTACAAGGGTGTACAAGTGTGTACAAGCTTGTACAAGTGTGTACAAGGGTGTACAGGTTTGTACAAGGTTGTACAAGTGTGTACAAGGGTGTACAAGTATGTACAAGAATGTAAAATTTTGTACAAGTGTGTACAAGGGTGTACAAGTGTGTACAAGGTTGTACAAGTGTGTACAAGGTTTTACAATTGTGTACAAGGTTGTACAAGTGTGTACAAGGTTGTACAAGTGTGTACGAGGTTGTACAAGTGTGTACAAGGTTGTAAAAGTGTGTACAAGGTTGTACAAGTGTGTACAAGTTTGTACAAGTGTGTACAAGTTTGTACAAGTGTGTACAAGTTTGTACAAGGTTGTACAAATAAGACATCCCTCTAAATAACAAGACATCCCTCCAAATATTAAGACATCCCTCTAAATAACAAGACATCCCTCTAAATAACAAGACATCCCTCTAATAAACTAGACATTCCGCTAAATATTAAGACATCCCTCTAAATAACAAGACATCCCTCCAAATACCAAGACATCCCTCTAAATATTAAGACATCCCTCCAAATAACAAGACAACCCTTTAAAAAACAAGACATCCCTCTAAATAACAAGACATCCCTCTAAATAACAAGACATCCCTCTAAATATTAAGACATCCCTCCAAATAACAAGACATCCCTCTAAATATTAAGACATCCTTCTAAATAACAAGACATCCCTCTAAATATTAAGACATCCCTTTAAATAACAAGACATCTCTCTAAATAACAAGACATCCCTCTAAATAACAAGACATCCCACTAAATAACAAGACGTCCCTCTAAATAACAAGACATCCCTTTTAAATAACAAGACATTCCTCTAAATAACAAGACATCCCTCTAAATAACAATACATCCCTCCAAATAAAAAGACATCCCTCTAAATAGCAAGACATCCCTCTAAATAACAAGACATCCCTCCAAATAACAAGATATCCCTCTAAATAACAAGACATTCCTCCAAATAACAAGACTTCCCTCCAAATAAGAAGACATCCCTCTAAATAACAAGACATCCCTCTAAATAACAAGACATCCCTCTAAATACCAAGACAACCCTCTAAAAAACAAGACATCCCTCCAAATAACAAGACAACCCTCTAAATAAAAAGACATCTCTCAAAATAACAACACATCCCTCTAAATAACAAGACATCCCACTAAAAAACAAGACATCCCTCTAAATATTAAGACATCCCTCTAAATAACAAGGCATCCCTCCAAATATTAAGACATCCCTCTAAATAACAAGACATCCCTCTAAATAACAAGACATCCCTCTAATAAACTAGACATTCCGCTAAATATTAAGACATCCCTCTAAATAACAAGACATCCCTCTAAATAACAAGACATCCCTCCAAATATGAAGACATCCCTTTAAATAACAAGACATCCCTCTAAATAACAAGACATCCCTCTAAATAACAAGACATCTCTCTAAATATTAAGACATCCCTTCAAATAACAAGACATCCCTCTAAATAACAAGACATCCCTCTAAATAACAAGACATCCCTCTAAATAACAAGACATCCCTCTAAAAAACAAGACATCCCTCTAAATATTAAGACATCAATCTAAATAACAAGACATCCCTCCAAATAACAAGACAACCCTCTAAAAAACAAAAAAACCCTCTAAATAACAAGACATCTCCCTAAAAAACAAGACATCCCTCTAAATATCAAGACATCCCTCTAAATAACAAGACATCCATCTATATAACAAGACATTCCTCTAAATATTAAGACATCCCTCTAAATAACAAGACATACCTGTAAATAACAAGACATCCCTCTAAATAACAAGACATCCCATCTAAATTACAACACAACCCTCTAAAAAACAAGACATCCCTCCAAATAACAAGACAACCCTCTAAAAAACAAGACATCCCTCTAAATAACAAGACATCCCTCTAAATAACAAGACATCCCTCTAATAAACTAGACATTCCGCTAAATATTAAGACATCCCTCTAAATAACAAGACATCCCTCTAAATACCAAGACATCCCTCTAAATATTAAGACATCCCTCCAAATAACAAGACAACCCTTTAAAAAACAAGACATCCCTCTAAATAACAAGACATCCCTCTAAATAACAAGACATTCCTCTAAATATTAAGACATCCCTTCAAATAACAAGACATCCCTCTAAATATTAAGACATCCCTCTAAATAACAAGACATCCCTCTAAATATTAAGACATCCCTTTAAATAACAAGACATCTCTCTAAATAACAAGACATCCCTCTAAATAACAAGACATCCCACTAAATACCAAAGACATCCCTCTAAATAACAAGACATCCCTTTTAAATAACAAGACATTCCTCTAAATAACAAGACATCCCTCTAAATAACAAGACATCCCTTCAAATAAAAAGACATCCCTCTAAATAGCAAGACATCCCTCTAATAAACAAGACATTCCGCAAAATATCAAGACATCCCTCTAAATAACAAGACATCCCTCTAAATATTAAGACATCCCTTTAAATAACAAGACATCTCTCTAAATAACAAGACATCCCTCTAAATAACAAGACATCCCACTAAATAACAAGACATCCCTCTAAATAACAAGACATCCCTTTTAAATAACAAGACATTCCTCTAAATAACAAGACATCCCTCTAAATAACAAGACATCCCTCCAAATAAAAAGACATCCCTCTAAATAGCAAGACATCCCTCTAATAAACAAGACATTTCGCTAAATATTAAGACATCCCTCTAAATAACAAGACATCCCATCTAAATTACAAGACAACCCTCGAAAAAACAAGACATCCCTCCAAATAACAAGACAACCCTCTAAAAAACAAGACATCCAACTAAATAAAAAGACATCTCTCCAAATAACAAGACATCCCTCTAAATAACAAGACATCCCACTAAAAAACAAGACATCCCTCTAAATATTAAGACATCCCTCTAAATAACAAGACATCCCTCCAAATATTAAGACATCCCTCTAAATAACAAGACATCCCTCTAAATAACAAGACATCCCTCTAATAAACTAGACATTCCGCTAAATATTAAGACATCCCTCTAAATAACAAGACATCCTTCCAAATACCAAGACATCCCTCTAAATATTAAGACATCCCTCCAAATAACAAGAAAACCCTTTAAAAAACAAGACATCCCTCTAAATAACAAGACATCCCTCTAAATAACAAGACATCCCTCTAAATATTAAGACATCCCTCCAAATAACAAGACATCCCTCTAAATATTAAGACATCCCTCTAAATAACAAGACATCCCTCTAAATATTAAGACATCCCTTTAAATAACAAGACATCCCTCTAAATAACAAGACATCCCTCTAAATAACAAGACATCCCACTAAATAACAAGACGTCCCTCTAAATAACAAGACATCCCTTTTAAATAACAAGACATTCCTTTAAATAACAAGACATCCCTCTAAATAACAAGACATCCCTCCAAATAAAAAGACATCCCTCTAAATAGCAAGACATCCCTCTAAATAACAAGACATCCCTCCAAATAACAAGATATCCCTCTAAATAACAAGACATTCCTCCAAATAACAAGACTTCCCTCCAAATAAGAAGACATCCTTCTAAATAACAAGACATCCCTCTAAATAACAAGACATCCCTCTAAATACCAAGACATCCCTCCAAATAACAAGACAACCCTTTAAAAAACAAGACATCCCTCTAAATAACAAGACATCCCTCTAAATAACAAGACATCCCTCTAAATATTAAGACATCCCTTCAAATAACAAGACATCCCTCTAAATATTAAGACATCCCTCTAAATAACAAGACATCCCTCTAAATATTAAGACATCCCTTTAAATAACAAGACATCTCTCTAAATAACAAGACATCCCTCTAAATAACAAGACATCCCTCTAAATATTAAGACATCCCTCCAAATAACAAGACATCCCTCTAAATATTAAGACATCCCTCTAAATAACAAGACATCCCTCTAAATATTAAGACATCCCTTTAAATAACAAGACATCTCTCTAAATAACAAGACATCCCTCTAAATAACAAGACATCCCACTAAATAACAAGACATCCCTCTAAATAACAAGACATCCCTTTTAAATAACAAGACATTCCTCTAAATAACAAGACATCCCTCTAAATAACAAGACATCCCTCCAAATAACAAGAAATCCCTCAAAATAGCAAGACATCTCTCTAAATATTAAGACATCCCTTCAAATAACAAGACATCCCTCTAAATAACAAGACATCCCTCTAAATAACAAGACATCCCTCTAAATAAAAAGACATCCCTCTAAATAACTAGACATCCCTCCAAATACCAAGACATCCCTCTAAATAACAAGACATCCCTCTAAATAAAAAGACATCCCTCTAAATAACTAGACATCCCTCCAAATACCAAGACATCCCTCTAAATAACAAGACATCCCTCTAAATAACAAGACATACCTCCAAATAACAAGACATCCCTCTAAATTATAAGACATCCCTCTTAATAACAAGCATCCCTCCAAATAACAAGACATCCCTCTAAATAACAAGACATCCCTCCAAATATGAAGACATCCCTCCAAATATGAAGACATCCCTCTAAATAACAAGACATCCCTCTAAATAACAAGACATCTCTCTAAATATTAAGACATCCCTTCAAATAACAAGACATCCTTCTAAATAACAAGACATCCCTCTAAATAACAAGACATCCCTCTAAATAACAAGACATCACTCTAAATAACAAGACATCCCTCTAAAAAACAAGACATCCCTCTAAATATTAAGACATCAATCTAAATAATAAGCTATCCCTCCAAATAACAAGACAACCCTCTAAAAAACAAAAAAACCCTCTAAATAACAAGACATCCCTCTAAATAACAAGACATCCCACTAAAAAACAAGACATCCCTCTAAATATTAAGACATCCCTCTAAATAACAAGACATCCCTCCAAATATTAAGACATCCCTCTAAATAACAAGACATCCCTCTAAATAACAAGACATCCCTCTAATAAAATAGACATTCCGCTAAATATTAAGACATCCCTCTAAATAACAAGACATCCCTCCAAATACCAAGACATCCCTCTAAATATTAAGACATCCCTCCAAATAACAAGAAAACCCTTTAAAAAACAAGACATCCCTCTAAATAACAAGACATCCCTCTAAATAACAAGACATCCCTCTAAATATTAAGACATCCCTTCAAATAACAAGACATCCCTCTAAATATTAAGACATCCCTCTAAATAACAAGACATCCCTCTAAATATTAAGACATCCCTTTAAATAACAAGACATCTCTCTAAATAACAAGACATCCCTCTAAATAACAAGACATCCCACTAAATAACAAGACGTCCCTCTAAATAACAAGACATCCTTTTTAAATAACAAGACATTCCTCTAAATAACAAGACATCCCTCTAAATATTAAGACATCCCTCCAAATAACAAGACATCCCTCTAAATATTAAGACATCCCTCTAAATAACAAGACATCCCTCCAAATAACAAGATATCCCTCTAAATAACAAGACATTCCTCCAAATAACAAGACTTCCCTCCAAATAAGAAGACATCCCTCTAAATAACAAGACATCCCTCTAAATAACAAGACATCCCTCTAAATACCAAGACATCCCTCTAAATATTAAGACATCCCTCCAAATAACAAGACAACCCTTTAAAAAACAAGACATCCCTCTAAATAACAAGACATCCCTCTAAATAACAAGACATCCCTCTAAATATTAAGACATCCCTTCAAATAACAAGACATCCCTCTAAATATTAAGACATCCCTCTAAATAACAAGACATCCCTCTAAATATTAAGACATCCCTTTAAATAACAAGACATCTCTCTAAATAACAAGACATCCCTCTAAATAACAAGACATCCCTCTAAATATTAAGACATCCCTCCAAATAACAAGACATCCCTCTAAATATTAAGACATCCCTCTAAATAACAAGACATCCCTCTAAATATTAAGACATCCCTTTAAATAACAAGACATCTCTCTAAATAACAAGACATCCCTCTAAATAACAAGACATCCCACTAAATAACAAGACATCCCTCTAAATAACAAGACATCCCTTTTAAATAACAAGACATTCCTCTAAATAACAAGACATCCCTCTAAATAACAAGACATCCCTCCAAATAACAAGAAATCCCTCAAAATAGCAAGACATCCCTCTAAATATTAAGACATCCCTTCAAATAACAAGACATCCCTCTAAATAACAAGACATCCCTCTTAATAACAAGACATCCCTCTAAATAAAAAGACATCCCTCTAAATAACTAGACATCCCTCCAAATACCAAGACATCCCTCTAAATAACAAGACATCCCTCTAAATAAAAAGACATCCCTCTAAATAACTAGACATCCCTCCAAATACCAAGACATCCCTCTAAATAACAAGACATCCCTCTAAATAACAAGACATACCTCCAAATAACAAGACATCCCTCTAAATTATAAGACATCCCTCTTAATAACAAGCATCCCTCCAAATAACAAGACATCCCTCTAAATAACAAGACATCCCTCCAAATATGAAGACATCCCTCCAAATATGAAGACATCCCTCTAAATAACAAGACATCCCTCTAAATAACAAGACATCCCTCTAAATAACAAGACATCTCTCTAAATATTAAGACATCCCTTCAAATAACAAGACATCCCTCTAAATAACAAGACATCCCTCTAAATAACAAGACATCCCTCTAAATAACAAGACATCCCTCTAAATAACAAGACATCCCTCTAAATAACAAGACATCCCTTTTAAATAACAAGACATTCCTCTAAATAACAAGACATCCCTCTAAATAACAAGACATCCCTCCAAATAAAAAGACATCCCTCTAAATATTAAGACATCAATCTAAATAACAAGACATCCCTCCAAATAACAAGACAACCCTCTAAAAAAAAACCCCTCTAAATAACAAGACATCTCTCTAAAAAACAAGACATCCCTCTAAATATCAAGACATCCCTCTAAATAACAAGACATCCATCTATATAACAAGACATTCCTCTAAATATTAAGACATCCCTCTAAATAACAAGACATACCTGTAAATAACAAGACATCCCTCTAAATAACAAGACATCCCATCTAAATTACAAGACAACCCTCTAAAAAACAAGACATCCCTTAAGACATTCCGCTAAATATTAAGACATCCCTCTAAATAACAAGACATCCCTCTAAATACCAAGACATCCCTCTAAATATTAAGACATCCCTCCAAATAACAAGACAACCCTTTAAAAAACAAGACATCCCTCTAAATAACAAGACATCCCTTTAAATAACAAGACATCCCTCTAAATATTAAGACATCCCTTCAAATAACAAGACATCCCTCTAAATATTAAGACATCCCTCTAAATAACAAGACATCCCTCTAAATATTAAGACATCCCTTTAAATAACAAGACATCTCTCTAAATAACAAGACATCCCTCTAAATAACAAGACATCCCACTAAATAACAAGACATCCCTCTAAATAACAAGACATCCCTTTTAAATAACAAGACATTCCTCTAAATAACAAGACATCCCTCTAAATAACAAGACATCCCTCCAAATAAAAAGACATCCCTCTAAATAGCAAGACATCCCTCTAATAAACAAGACATTCCGCTAAATATTAAGACATCCCTCTAAATATTAAGACATCCCTTTAAATAACAAGACATCTCTCTAAATAACAAGACATCCCTCTAAATAACAAGACATCCCACTAAATAACAAGACATCCCTCTAAATAACAAGACATCCCTTTTAAATAACAAGACATTCCTCTAAATAACAAGACATCCCTCTAAATAACAAGACATCCCTCCAAATAAAAAGACATCCCTCTAAATAGCAAGACATCCCTCTAATAAACAAGACATTCCGCTAAATATTAAGACATCCCTCTAAATAACAAGACATCCCATCTAAATTAAAAGACAACCCTCTAAAAAACAAGACATCCCTCCAAATAACAAGACAACCCTCTAAAAAACAAGACATCCCTCTAAATAAAAAGACATCTCTCCAAATAACAAGACATCCCTCTAAATAACAAGACATCCCATCTAAATTACAAGACAACCCTCTAAAAAACAAGACATCCCTCTAAATAACAAGACATCCCTCTAAATAACAAGACATCCCTCTAAATATTAAGACATCCCTTTAAATAACAAGACATCTCTCTAAATAACAAGACATCCCTCTAAATAACAAGACATCCCACTAAATAACAAGACGTCCCTCTAAATAACAAGACATCCCTTTTAAATAACAAGACATTCCTCCAAATAACAAGACATCCCTCTAAATAACAAGACATCCCTCCAAATAAAAAGACATCCCTCTAAATAGCAAGACATCCCTCTAAATAACAAGACATCCCTCCAAATAACAAGATATCCCTCTAAATAACAAGACATTCCTCCAAATAACAAGACTTCCCTCCAAATAAGAAGACATCCCTCTAAATAACAAGACATCCCTCTAAATAACAAGACATCCCTCTAAATACCAAGACATCCCTCTAAATATTAAGACATCCCTCCAAATAACAAGACAACCCTTTAAAAAACAAGACATCCCTCTAAATAACAAGACATCCCTCTAAATAACAAGACATCCCTCTAAATATTAAGACATCCCTTCAAATAACAAGACATCCCTCTAAATATTAAGACATCCCTCTAAATAACAAGACATCCCTCTAAATATTAAGACATCCCTTTAAATAACAAGACATCTCTCTAAATAACAAGACATCCCTCTAAATAACAAGACATCCCTCTAAATATTAAGACATCCCTCCAAATAACAAGACATCCCTCTAAATATTAAGACATCCCTCTAAATAACAAGACATCCCTCTAAATATTAAGACATCCCTTTAAATAACAAGACATCTCTCTAAATAACAAGACATCCCTCTAAATAACAAGACATCTCACTAAAAAACAAGACATCCCTCTAAATAACAAGACATCCCTTTTAAATAACAAGACATTCCTCTAAATAACAAGACATCCCTCTAAATAACAAGACATCCCTCCAAATAACAAGAAATCCCTCAAAAAAGCAAGACATCCCTCTAAATATTAAGACATCCCTTCAAATAACAAGACATCCCTCTAAATAACAAGACATCCCTCTAAATAACAAGACATCCCTCTAAATAAAAAGACATCCCTCTAAATAACTAGACATCCCTCCAAATACCAAGACATCCCTCTAAATAACAAGACATCCCTCTAAATAACAAGACATACCTCCAAATAACGAAACATCCCTCTAAATTATAAGACATCCCTCTTAATAACAAGCATCCCTCTAAATAACAAGACATCCCTTCAAATATGAAGACATCCCTCTAAATAACAAGACATCTCTCTAAATAACAAGACATCCCTCTAAATAACAAGACATCTCTCTAAATATTAAGACATCCCTTCAAATAACAAGACATCCCTCTAAATAACAAGACATCCCTCTAAATAACAAAACATCCCTCTAAATAACAAGACATCCCTCTAAATAACAAGACATCCCTCTAAAAAACAAGACATCCCTCTAAATATTAAGACATCAATCTAAATAACAAGACATCCCTCCAAATAACAAGACAACCCTCTAAAAAACAAAAAAACCCTTTAAATAACAAGACATCTCTCTAAATAACAAGACATCCCTCTAAATAACAAGACATCCCTCTAAATATTAAGACATCCCTTTAAATAACAAGACATCTCTCTAAATAACAAGACATCCCTCTAAATAACAAGACATCCCACTAAATAACAAGACGTCCCTCTAAATAACAAGACATCCCTTTTAAATAACAAGACATTCCTCCAAATAACAAGACATCCCTCTAAATAACAAGACATCCCTCCAAATAAAAAGACATCCCTCTAAATAGCAAGACATCCCTCTAAATAACAAGACATCCCTCCAAATAACAAGATATCCCTCTAAATAACAAGACATTCCTCCAAATAACAAGACTTCCCTCCAAATAAGAAGACATCCCTCTAAATAACAAGACATCCCTCTAAATAACAAGACATCCCTCTAAATACCAAGACATCCCTCTAAATATTAAGACATCCCTCCAAATAACAAGACAACCCTTTAAAAAACAAGACATCCCTCTAAATAACAAGACATCCCTCTAAATAACAAGACATCCCTCTAAATATTAAGACATCCCTTCAAATAACAAGACATCCCTCTAAATATTAAGACATCCCTCTAAATAACAAGACATCCCTCTAAATATTAAGACATCCCTTTAAATAACAAGACATCTCTCTAAATAACAAGACATCCCTCTAAATAACAAGACATCCCTCTAAATATTAAGACATCCCTCCAAATAACAAGACATCCCTCTAAATATTAAGACATCCCTCTAAATAACAAGACATCCCTCTAAATATTAAGACATCCCTTTAAATAACAAGACATCTCTCTAAATAACAAGACATCCCTCTAAATAACAAGACATCTCACTAAAAAACAAGACATCCCTCTAAATAACAAGACATCCCTTTTAAATAACAAGACATTCCTCTAAATAACAAGACATCCCTCTAAATAACAAGACATCCCTCCAAATAACAAGAAATCCCTCAAAAAAGCAAGACATCCCTCTAAATATTAAGACATCCCTTCAAATAACAAGACATCCCTCTAAATAACAAGACATCCCTCTAAATAACAAGACATCCCTCTAAATAAAAAGACATCCCTCTAAATAACTAGACATCCCTCCAAATACCAAGACATCCCTCTAAATAACAAGACATCCCTCTAAATAACAAGACATACCTCCAAATAACGAAACATCCCTCTAAATTATAAGACATCCCTCTTAATAACAAGCATCCCTCTAAATAACAAGACATCCCTTCAAATATGAAGACATCCCTCTAAATAACAAGACATCTCTCTAAATAACAAGACATCCCTCTAAATAACAAGACATCTCTCTAAATATTAAGACATCCCTTCAAATAACAAGACATCCCTCTAAATAACAAGACATCCCTCTAAATAACAAGACATCCCTCTAAATAACAAGACATCCCTCTAAATAACAAGACATCCCTCTAAAAAACAAGACATCCCTCTAAATATTAAGACATCAATCTAAATAACAAGACATCCCTCCAAATAACAAGACAACCCTCTAAAAAACAAAAAAACCCTTTAAATAACAAGACATCTCTCTAAAAAACAAGACATCCCCCTAAATATCAAGACATCCCTCTAAATAACAAGACATCCATCTATATAACAAGACATTCCTCTAAATATTAAGACATCCCTCTAAATAACAAGACATACCTGTAAATAACAAGACATCCCTCTAAATAACAAGACATCCCATCTAAATTACAAGACAACCCTCTAAAAAACAAGACATCCCTCCAAATAACAAGACAACCCTCTAAAAAACAAGACATCCCTCTAAATAACAAGACATCCCTCTAAATAACAAGACATCACTCTAAATATTAAGACATCCCTCCAAATAACAAGACAACCCTTTAAAAAACAAGACATCCCTCTAAATAACAAGACATCCCTCTAAATAACAAGACATCCCTCTAAATATTAAGACATCCCTTCAAATAACAAGACATCCCTCTAAATATTAAGACATCCCTCTAAATAACAAGACATCCCTCTAAATATTAAGACATCCCTTTAAATAACAAGACATCTCTCTAAATAACAAGACATCCCTCTAAATAACAAGACATCCCACTAAATAACAAGACATCCCTCTAAATAACAAGACATCCCTTTTAAATAACAAGACATTCCTCTAAATAACAAGACATCCCTCTAAATATTAAGACATCCCTCTAAATAACAAGACATCCCATCTAAATTACAAGAAAACCCTCTAAAAAACAAGACAACCCTCTAAAAAACAAGACATCCCTCTAAATAAAAAGACATCTTAGACACAAGTGTGTACAAGGTTGTACAAGTGTGTACAAGGTTGTACAAGTGTGTACAAGGGTGTACAAGTTTGTACAAGTGTGTACAAGTTTGTACAAGTGTGTACAAGTTTGTACAAGGTTGTACAAATGTATACAAGGGTGTACAAAAGTGTACAAGGGTGCACAAGTTTGTACAAGGGTGTATAAGTGTGTACAAGCTTGTAGAAGTGTGTACAAGCTTGTACAAGTGTGTACAAGGGTGTACAGGTTTGTACAAGGTTGTACAAGTGTTTACAAGGGAGTACAAGTATGTACAAGAATGTACAAGTTTGTACAAGTGTGTACAAGTGTGTACAAGGTTGTACAAGTGTGTACAAGGTTGTACAAGTGTGTACAAGGTTGTACAAGTGTGTACAAGGTTGAACAAGTGTGTACAAAGGTGTACAAGTGTGTACAAGGTTGTACAAGTGTGTACAAGGTTGTACAAGTGTGTACAAGGTTGTACAAGTGTGTACAAGGTTGTACAAGGTTGTACAATTGTGTACAAGGTTGTACAAGTGTGTACAAGGTTGTACAAGTGTGTACAAGGGTGTACAAGTGTGTACAAGCTTGTACAAGTGTGTACAAGGGTGTACAGGTTTGTACAAGGTTGTACAAGTGTTTACAAGGGTGTACAAGTATGTACAAGAATGTACAAGTTTGTACAAGTGTGTACAAGTTTGTAAAAGGTTGTACAAGTGTGTACAAGGGTGTACAAGTGTGTACAAGGGTGCACAAGTGTGTACAAGGGTGTACAATCGTGTACAAGATTGTACAAGTGTGAACAAGGGTGTACAGGTTTGTACAAGGTTGTACAAGTGTGTACAAGGTTGTACAAGTGTGTACAAGGGTGTACAAGTTTGTACAAGTGTGTACAAGTTTGTACAATTGTGTACAAGTTTGTACAAGGTTGTACAAATGTATACAAGGGTGTACAAAAGTGTACAAGGGTGCACAAGTTTGTACAAGGGTGTACAAGTGTGTACAAGCTTGTACAAGTGTGTACATGCTTGTACAAGTGTGTACAAGGGTGTACAGGTTTGTACAAGGTTGTACAAGTGTTTACAAGGGTGTACAAGTATGCACAAGAATGTACAAGTTTGTACAAGTGTGTACAAGTTTGTAAAAGGTTGTACAAGTGTATACAAGGGTGTACAAGTGTGTACAAGGGTGCACAAGTGTGTACAAGGGTGTACAATCTTGTACAAGCTTGTACAAGTGTGTACAAGGGTGTACAGGTTTGTACAAGGTTGTACAAGTGTGTACAAGGGTGTACAAATGTGTACAAGGATGTAAAAGTTTGTACAAGTGTGTACAAGTTTGTACAAGGTTGTACAAGTAAGTACAAGTTTGTACAAGAGTGTACAAGTGTGTACAAGGTTTTACAATTGTGTAAAAGGTTGTACAAGTGTGTACAAGGTTGTACAAGTGTGTACAAGGTTGTACAAGTGTGTACAAGGTTGTACAAGTGTGTACAAGTTTGTACAAGTGTGTACAAGGTTGTACAAGTGTGTACAAGGTTGTACAAGTGTGTACAAGGTTGTACAAGTGTGTACAAGGTTGTACAAGTGTGTACAAGGGTGCACAAGTGTGTACAAGGGTGTACAATCGTGTACATGCTTGTACAAGTTTTTACAAGGTTGTACAAGTGTGTACAAGGTTGTACAAGTGTGTACAAGGTTGTACAAACGTGTACAAGGTTGTACAAGTGTGTACAAGGGTGTACAAGTGTGTACAAGGTTGTATAAGTGTGTACAAAGGTGTACAAGTGTGTACAAGGTTGTACAAGTGTGTACAAGGTTGTACAAGTGTGTACATGGTTGTACAAGGTTGTACAATTGTGTACAAGGTTGTACAAGTGTGTACAAGGTTGTACAAGTGTGTACAAGGGTGTACAAGTTTGTACAAGTGTGTACAAGTTTGTACAAGTGTGTACAAGTTTGTACAAGGTTGTACCAATGTATACAAGGGTGTACAAAAGTGTACAAGGGTGCACAAGTTTGTACAAGGGTGTACAAGTGTGTACAAGGTTGTACAAGTGTGTACAAGCTTGTACAAGCTTGTACAAGTGTGTACAAGCTTGTACAAGTGTGTACAAGGGTGTACAGGTTTGTACAAGGTTGTACAAGTGTTTACAAGGGTGTACAAAAGAATGTACAAGTTTGTACAAGTGTGTACAAGTTTGTAAAAGGTTGTACAAGTGTGTACAAGGTTGTACAAGTGTGTACAAGGTTGTATCATAGTGTACAAGGTTGTACAAGTGTGTACAAAGGTGTACAAGTGTGTACAAGGTTGTACAAGTGTGTACAAAGTTGTACAAGTGTGTACATGGTTGTACAAGGTTGTACAATTGTGTACAAGGTTGTACAAGTGTGTACAAGGGTGCACAAGTTTGTACAAGGGTGTAAAGTGTGTACAAGCTTGTACAAGTGTGTACAAGCTTGTACAAGTGTGTACAAGTGTGTACAAGTTTGTACAAGGTTGTACAAGTGTTTACAAGGGTGTACAAGTATGTACAAGAATGTTTAAGTTTGTACAAGTGTGTACAAGTTTGTAAAAGGTTGTACAAGTGTGTACAAGGGTGTACAAGTGTGTACAAGGGTGCACAAGTGTGTACAAGGGTGTACAATCGTGTACAAGCTTGTACAAGTGTGTACAAGGGTGTACAGGTTTGTACAAGGTTGTACAAGTGTGTACAAGGGTGTACAAATGTGTACAAGGATGTAAAAGTTTGTACAAGTGTGTACAAGTTTGTACAAGGTTGTAAAAGTAAGTACAAGTTTGTACAAGAATGTACAAGTGTGTACAAGGTTTTACAATTGTGTAAAAGGTTGTACAAGTGTGTACAAGGTTGTACAAGTGTGTACAAGGTTGTACAAGTGTGTACAAGGTCGTACAAGTGTGTACAAGCTTGTACAAGTGTGTACAAGGTTGTACAAGTGTGTACAAGGTTGTACAAGTGTGTACAAGGTTGTACAAGTGTGTACAAGGTTGTACAAGTGTGTACAAGGTTGTACAAGTGTGTACAAGTTTGTTCAAGTGTGTACAAGTTTGTACAAGGTTGTACAAATGTGTACAAGGGTATACAAAAGTGTACAAGGGTGCACAAGTTTGTACAAGGGTGTACAAGTGTGTACAAGTTTGTACAAGTGTGTACAAGCTTGTACAAGGGTTTACAGGTTTGTACAAGGTTGTACAAGTGTGTACAAGGGTGTACAAGTATGTACAAGAATGTACAAGTTTGTACAAGTGTGTACAAGGGTGTACAAGTATGTACAAGAATGTACAAGTTTGTACAAGTGTGTACAAGGGTGTACAAATGTGTACAAGGATGTAAAAGTTTGTACAAGTGTGTACAAGTTTGTAGTAGGTTGTACAAGGTTGTACAAGTGTGTACAAGGTTGTACAAGTGTGTACAAGGTTGTACAAGTGTGTACAAGGTTGTACAAGTGTGTACAAGGTTGTACAATTGTGTACAAGGTTGTACAAGTGTGTACAAGGGTTCACAAGTGTGTACAAGGGTGTACAATCGTGTACAAGCTTGTACAATCGTGTACAAGCTTGTACAAGTGTGTACAAGGGTTTACAGGTTTGTACAAGGTTGTACAAGTGTGTACAAGGGTGTACAAATGTGTACAAGGATGTAAAAGTTTATACAAGTTTGTACAAGTTTGTACAAGGTTGTTTAAGTGTGTACAATGTTTTACAATTGTGTACAAGGTTGTACAAGTGTGTACAAGGTTGTACAAGTGTGTACAAGGATGTACAAGTGTGTACAAGGTTGTACAAGTGTGTACAAGTTTGTACAAGTGTGTACAAGTTTGTACAAGGTTGTACAAATGTGTACAAGGGTGTACAAAAGTGTACAAGGGTGCACAAGTTTGTACAAGGGTGTACAAGTGTGTACAAGGGTGTACAGGTTTGTACAAGGTTGTACAAGTGTGTACAAGCTTGAACAAGTGTGTACAAGGTTGTACAAGTGTTTACAAGGTTGTACAAGTGTGTACAAGGTTGCACAAGTGTGTACAAGGTTGCACAAGTGTGTACAAGGTTGCACAAGTGTGTACAAGAGTGTACAATCGTGTACAAGCTTGTACAAGTGTGTACAAGGGTGTACAGGTTTGTACAAGGTTGTACAAGTGTGTACAAGGTTTTACAATTGTGTACAAGGTTGTACAAGTGTGTACAAGGTTGTACAAGTGTGTACAAGGTTGTACAAGTGTGTACAAGCTTGTACATGTGTGTACAAGGTTGTACAAGTGTGTACATGGTTGTTCAAGTGTGTACATGTTTGTACAAGTGTGTTTACGTTTGTACAAGGTTGTACAAATGTGTACAAGGGTGTACAAAAGTGTACAAGGGTGCACAAGTTTGTACAAGGGTGTACAAGTGTGTACAAGGTTGTACAAGTGTGTACAATGGTGTACAGGTTTGTACTAGGTTGTACAAATGTGTACAAGGATGTACAAGTATGTACAAGAATGTACAATTTTGTACAAGTGTGTACAAGTTTGTAAAAGGTTGTACAAGTGTGTACAAGGGTGAACAAGTGTGTACAAGGTTGTACAAGTGTGTACAAGCTTGTACAAGTGTGTACAAGCTTGTACAAGTGTGTACAAGGGTGTACAAGTGTGTACAAGGTTGTACAAGTTTTTACAAGGTTTTCCAAGTGTGTACAAGGTTGTACAAGTGTGTACAAGTTGTACAAGGTTGTACAATTGTGTACAAGGTTGTACAAGTGTGTACAAGGTTGTACAAGTGTGTACAAGGTTGTACAAGTGTGTACAAGGGTGTACAAGTGTGTACAAGGGTGTACAAGTTTGTAAAAGTGTGTACAAGGTTGTACAAGTGTGTACAATGGTGTACAAGTTTGTACAAGTGTGTACAAGTTTGTACAATGGTGTACAAGTTTGTACAAGGTTGTACAAATGTATACAAGGGTGCACAAGTGTGTACAAGGGTGTACAATCGTGTACAAGCTTGTACAAGGTTGTACAAGGGTGTACAAATGTGTACAAGGATGTAAAAGTTTGTACAAGTGTGTACAAATTTGTACAAGGTTGTACAAGTAAGTACAAGTTTGTACAAGAATGTACAAGTGTGTACAAGGTTTTACAATTGTGTAAAAGGTTGTACAAGTGTGTACAAGGTTGTACAAGCGTGTACAAGGTTGTACAAGTGTGTACAAGGTTGTACAAGTGTGTACAAGGTTGTACAAGTGTGTACAAGTTTGTTCAAGTGTGTACAAGTTTGTACAAGGTTGTACAAATGTGTACAAGGGTGTACAAAAGTGTACAAGGGTGCACAAGTTTGTACAAGGGTGTACAAGTGTGTACAAGCTTGTACAAGTGTGTACAAGCTTGTACAAGGGTTTACAGGTTTGTACAAGGTTGTACAAGTGTGTACAAGGGTGTACAAGTATGTACAAGAATGTACAAGTTTGTACAAGTGTGTACAAGGGTGTACAAGTATGTACAAGAATGTACAAGTTTGTACAAGTGTGTACAAGGATGTACAAATGTGTACAAGGATGTAAAAGTTTGTACAAGTGTGTACAAGTTTGTACAAGTGTGTACAAGTTTGTACAAGGTTGTACAAGGTTGTACAAGTGTGTACAAGGTTGTACAAGTGTGTACAAGGTTGTACAAGTGTGTACAAGGTTGTACAAGTGTGTACAAGGGTGCACAAGTGTGTACAAGGGTGTACAATCGTGTACAAGCTTGTACAATCGTGTACATGCTTGTTTCAAGTTTATACAAGGGTTTACAGGTTTGTACAAGGTTGTACAAGTGTGTACAAGGGTGTACAAGTATGTACAAGAATGTAAAAGTTTGTACAAGTGTGTACAAGGGTGTACAAATGTGTACAAGGATGTAAAAGTTTGTACAAGTGTGTACAAGTTTGTACAAGGTTGTACAAGGTTGTACAAGTGTGTACAAGGTTGTACAAGTGTGTACAAGGTTGTACAAGTGTGTACAAGTTTGTACAAGTGTGTACAAGTTTGTACAAGGTTGTACAAATGTGTACAAGGGTGTACAAAAGTGTACAAGGGTGCACAAGTTTGTACAAGGGTGTACAAGTGTGTACAAGGGTGAACAGGTTTGTACAAGGTTGTACAAGTGTTTACAAGGTTGTACAAGTGTGTACAAGGTTGCACAAGTGTGTACAAGAGTGTACAATCGTGTACAAGCTTGTACAAGTGTGTACAAGGGTGTACAAATGTGTACAAGGATGTAAAAGTTTGTACAAGTGTGTACAAGTTTGTACAAGGTTGTAAAAGTAAGTACAAGTTTGTACAAGAATGTACAAGTGTGTACAAGGTTTTACAAATGTGTAAAAGGTTGTACAAGTGTGTACAAGGTTGTACAAGTGTGTACAAGGTTGTACAAGTGTGTACAAGCTTGTACAAGTGTGTACAAGGTTGTACAAGTGTGTACAAGTTTGTTCAAGTGTGTACAAGTTTGTACAAGGTTGTACAAATGTGTACAAGGGTGTACAAAAGTGTACAAGGGTGCACAAGTTTGTACAAGGGTGTACAAGTGTGTACAAGTTTGTACAAGTGTGTACAAGCTTGTACAAGGGTTTACAGGTTTGTACAAGGTTGTACAAGTGTGTACAAGGGTGTACAAGTATGTACAAGAATGTACAAGTTTGTACAAGTGTGTACAAGGGTGTACAAGTATGTACAAGAATGTACAAGTTTGTACAAGTGTGTACAAGGGTGTACAAATGTGTACAAGGATGTAAAAGTTTGTACAAGTGTGTACAAGTTTGTAGTAGGTTGTACAAGGTTGTACAAGTGTGTACAAGGTTGTACAAGTGTGTACAAGGTTGTACAAGTGTGTACAAGGTTGTACAAGTGTGTACAAGGTTGTACAAGTGTGTACAAGGTTGTACAATTGTGTACAAGGTTGTACAAGTGTGTACAAGGGTTCACAAGTGTGTACAAGGGTGTACAATCGTGTACAAGCTTGTACAATCGTGTACAAGCTTGTACAAGTGTGTACAAGGGTTTACAGGTTTGTACAAGGTTGTACAAGTGTGTACAAGGGTGTACAAATGTGTACAAGGATGTAAAAGTTTATACAAGTGTGTACAAGTTTGTACAAGGTTGTTTAAGTGTGTACAATGTTTTACAATTGTGTACAAGGGTGTACAAGTGTGTACAAGGTTGTACAAGTGTGTACAAGGATGTACAAGTGTGTACAAGGTTGTACAAGTGTGTACAAGTTTGTACAAGTGTGTACAAGTTTGTACAAGGTTGTACAAATGTGTACAAGGGTGTACAAAAGTGTACAAGGGTGCACAAGTTTGTACAAGGGTGTACAAGTGTGTACAAGGGTGTACAGGTTTGTACAAGGTTGTACAAGTGTGTACAAGCTTGAACAAGTGTGTACAAGGTTGTACAAGTGTTTACAAGGTTGTACAAGTGTGTACAAGGTTGCACAAGTGTGTACAAGGTTGCACAAGTGTGTACAAGAGTGTACAATCGTGTACAAGCTTGTACAAGTGTGTACAAGGGTGTACAGGTTTGTACAAGGTTGTACAAGTGTGTACAAGGTTTTACAATTGTGTACAAGGTTGTACAAGTGTGTACAATGTTGTACAAGTGTGTACAAGGTTGTACAAGTGTGTACAAGCTTGTACAAGTGTGTACAAGGTTGTACAAGTGTGTACATGGTTGTTCAAGTGTGTACATGTTTGTACAAGTGTGTTTAAGTTTGTACAAGGTTGTACAAATGTGTACAAGGGTGTACAAAAGTGTACAAGGGTGCACAAGTTTGTACAAGGGTTTACAAGTGTGTACAAGCTTGTACAAGTGTGTACAATGGTGTACAGGTTTGTACTAGGTTGTACAAATGTGTACAAGGATGTACAAGTATGTACAAGAATGTACAATTTTGTACAAGTGTGTACAAGTTTGTAAAAGGTTGTACAAGTGTGTACAAGGGTGCACAAGTGTGTACAAGGTTGTACAAGTGTGTACAAGCTTGTACAAGTGTGTACAAGCTTGTACAAGTGTGTACAAGGGTGTACAAGTGTGTACAAGGTTGTACAAGTTTTTACAAGGTTGTCCAAGTGTGTACAAGGTTGTACAAGTGTGTACAAGGTTGTACAAGGTTGTACAATTGTGTACAAGGTTGTACAAGTGTGTACAAGGTTGTACAAGTGTGTACAAGGTTGTACAAGTGTGTACAAGGTTGTACAAGTGTGTACAAGGTTGTACAAGTGTGTACAAGGGTGTACAAGTTTGTACAAGTGTGTACAAAGTTGTACAAGTGTGTACAATGGTGTACAAGTTTGTACAAGTGTGTACAAGTTTGTACAATTGTGTACAAGTTTGTACAAGGTTGTACAAGTAAGTACAAGTTTGTACAAGAATGTACAAGTGTGTACAAGGTTTTACAATTGTGGAAAAGGTTGTACAAGTGTGTACAAGGTTGTACAAGCGTGTACAAGGTTGTACAAGTGTGTACAAGGTTGTACAAGTGTGTACAAGGTTGTACAAGTGTGTACAAGTTTGTTCAAGTGTGTACAAGTTTGTTCAAGTGTGTACAAGTTTGTACAAGGTTGTCCAAATGTGTACAAGGGTGTACAAAAGTGTACAAGGGTGCACAAGTTTGTACAAGGGTGTACAAGTGTGTACAAGCTTGTACAAGTGTGTACAAGCTTGTACAAGGGTTTACAGGTTTGTACAAGGTTGTACAAGTGTGTACAAGGGTGTACAAGTATGTACAAGAATGTACAAGTTTGTACAAGTGTGTACAAGGGTGTACAAGTATGTACAAGAATGTACAAGTTTGTACAAGTGTGTACAAGGATGTACAAATGTGTACAAGGATGTAAAAGTTTGTACAAGTGTGTACAAGTTTGTACAAGGTTGTACAAGGTTGTACAAGTGTGTACAAGGTTGTACAAGTGTGTACAAGGTTGTACAAGTGTGTACAAGGTTGTACAAGTGTGTACAAGGTTGTACAAGTGTGTACAAGGGTGCACAAGTGTGTACAAGGGTGTACAATCGTGTACAAGCTTGTACAATCGTGTACATGCTTGTTTCAAGTTTGTACAAGGGTTTACAGGTTTGTACAAGGTTGTACAAGTGTGTACAAGGGTGTACAAGTATGTACAAGAATGTACAAGTTTGTACAAGTGTGTACAAGGGTGTACAAATGTGTACAAGGATGTTAAAGTTTGTACAAGTGTGTACAAGTTTGTACAAGGTTGTACAAGGTTGTACAAGTGTGTACAAGGTTGTACAAGTGTGTACAAGGTTGTACAAGTGTGTACAAGTTTGTACAAGTGTGTACAAGTTTGTACAAGGTTGTACAAATGTGTACAAGGGTGTACAAAAGTGTACAAGGGTGCACAAGTTTGTACAAGGGTGTACAAGTGTGTACAAGGGTGTACAGGTTTGTACAAGGTTGTACAAGTGTTTACAAGGTTGTACAAGTGTGTACAAGGTTGCACAAGTGTGTACAAGAGTGTACAATCGTGTACAAGCTTGTACAAGTGTGTACAAGGGTGTACAGGTTTGTACAAGGTTGTAAAAGTGTGTACAAGGTTTTACAATTGTGTACAAGGTTGTACAAGTGTGTACAAGGTTGTACAAGTGTGTACAAGTTTGTACAAGTGTGTACAAGCTTGTACAAGTGTGTACAAGGTTGTACAATTGTGTACATGGTTGTTCAAGTGTGTACATGTTTGTACAAGTGTGTTTAAGTTTCTACAAGGTTGTACAAATGTGTACAAGGGTGTACAAAAGTGTACAAGGGTGCACAAGTTTGTACAAGTGTGTACAAGTGTGTACAAGCTTGTACAAGTGTGTACAAGGGTGTACAGGTTTGTACAAGGTTGTACAAATGTGTACAAGGATGTACAAGTATGTACAAGAATGTACAATTTTGTACAAGTGTGTACAAGTTTGTAAAAGGTTGTACAAGTGTGTACAAGGGTGAACAAGTGTGTACAAGGTTGTACAAGTGTGTACAAGCTTGTACAAGTGTGTACAAGGGTGTACAAGTGTGTACAAGGTTGTACAAGTTTTTACAAGGTTGTACAAGTGTGTACAAGGTTGTACAAGTGTGTACAAGGTTGTACAAGTGTGTACAAGGGTGCACAAGTTTGTACAAGGGTGTACAAGTGTGTACAAGCTTGTACAAGTGTGTACAAGCTTGTACAAGTATGTACAAGTGTGTACAAGTTTGTACAAGGTTGTACAAGTGTTTACAAGGGTGTACAAGTATGTACAAGAATGTTCAAGTTTGTACAAGTGTGTACAAGTTTGTAAAAGGTTGTACAAGTGTGTACAAGGGTGTACAAGTGTGTACAAGGGTGCACAAGTGTGTTACAAGCTTGTACAAGTGTGTACAAGGGTGTACAGGTTTGTACAAGGTTGTACAAGTGTGTACAAGGGTGTACAAATGTGTACAAGGATGTAAAAGTTTGTACAAGTGTGTACAAGTTTGTACAAGGTTGTACAAGTAAGTACAAGTTTGTACAAGAATGTACAAGTGTGTACAAGGTTTTACAATTGTGTAAAAGGTTGTACAAGTGTGTACAAGGTTGTACAAGTGTGTACAAGGTTGTACAAGTGTGTACAAGCTTGTACAAGTGTGTACAAGGTTGTACAAGTGTGTACAAGGTTGTACAAGTGTGTACAAGCTTGTACAAGTGTGTACAAGGTTGTACAAGTGTGTACAAGGTTGTACAAGTGTGTACAAGGTTGTACAAGTGTGTACAAGTTTGTTCAAGTGTGTACAAGTTTGTACAAGGTTGTACAAATGTGTACAAGGGTGTACAAAAGTGTACAGGGGTGCACAAGTTTGTACAAGGGTGTACAAGTGTGGACAAGTTTGTACAAGTGTGTACAAGCTTGTACAAGGGTTTACAGGTTTGTACAAGGTTGTACAAGTGTGTACAAGGGTGTACAAGTATGTACAAGAATGTACAAGTTTGTACAAGTGTGTACAAGGGTGTACAAGTATGTACAAGAATGTACAAGTTTGTACAAGTGTGTACAAGGGTGTACAAATGTGTACAAGGATGTTAAAGTTTGTACAAGTGTGTACAAGTTTGTAGTAGGTTGTACAAGGTTGTACAAGTGTGTACAAGGTTGTACAAGTGTGTACAAGGTTGTACAAGTGTGTACAAGGTTGTACAAGTGTGTACAAGGTTGTACAAGTGTGTACAAGGTTGTACAAGTGTGTACAAGGGTTCACAAGTATGTACAAGGGTGTACAATCGTGTACAAGCTTGTACAATCGTGTACAAGCTTGTACAAGTGTGTACAAGGGTTTACAGGTTTGTACAAGGTTGTACAAGTGTGTACAAGGGTGTACAAATGTGTACAAGGATGTAAAAGTTTATACAAGTGTGTACAAGTTTGTACAAGGTTGTTTAAGTGTGTACAATGTTTTACAATTGTGTACAAGGTTGTACAAGTGTGTACAAGGTTGTACAAGTGTGTACAAGGATGTACAAGTGTGTACAAGGTTGTACAAGTGTGTACAAGTTTGTACAAGTGTGTACAAGTTTGTACAAGGTTGTACAAATGTGTACAAGGGTGTACAAAAGTGTACAAGGGTGCACAAGTTTGTACAAGGGTGTACAAGTGTGTACAAGGGTGTACAGGTTTGTACAAGGTTGTACAAGTGTGTACAAGCTTGAACAAGTGTGTACAAGTTTGTACAAGGTTGTTTAAGTGTGTACAATGTTTTACAATTGTGTACAAGGTTGTACAAGTGTGTACAAGGTTGTACAAGTGTGTACAAGGATGTACAAGTGTGTACAAGGTTGTACAAGTGTGTACAAGTGTGTACAAGGGTGTACAGGTTTGTACAAGGTTGTACAAGTGTGTACAAGGTTTTACAATTGTGTACAAGGTTGTACAAGTGTGTACAAGGTTGTACAAGTGTGTACAAGGATGTACAAGTGTGTACAAGGGTGTACAAGTGTGTACAAGGGTGCACAAGTGTGTTACAAGCTTGTACAAGTGTGTACAAGGGTGTACAGGTTTGTACAAGGTTGTACAAGTGTGTACAAGGGTGTACAAATGTGTACAAGGATGTAAAAGTTTGTACAAGTGTGTACAAGTTTGTACAAGGTTGTACAAGTAAGTACAAGTTTGTACAAGAATGTACAAGTGTGTACAAGGTTTTACAATTGTGTAAAAGGTTGTACAAGTGTGTACAAGGTTGTACAAGTGTGTACAAGGTTGTACAAGTGTGTACAAGCTTGTACAAGTGTGTACAAGGTTGTACAAGTGTGTACAAGGTTGTACAAGTGTGTACAAGGTTGTACAAGTGTGTACAAGTTTGTTCAAGTGTGTACAAGTTTGTACAAGGTTGTACAAATGTGTACAAGGGTGTACAAAAGTGTACAGGGGTGCACAAGTTTGTACAAGGGTGTACAAGTGTGGACAAGTTTGTACAAGTGTGTACAAGCTTGTACAAGGGTTTACAGGTTTGTACAAGGTTGTACAAGTGTGTACAAGGGTGTACAAGTATGTACAAGAATGTACAAGTTTGTACAAGTGTGTACAAGGGTGTACAAGTATGTACAAGAATGTACAAGTTTGTACAAGTGTGTACAAGGGTGTACAAATGTGTACAAGGATGTTAAAGTTTGTACAAGTGTGTACAAGTTTGTAGTAGGTTGTACAAGGTTGTACAAGTGTGTACAAGGTTGTACAAGTGTGTACAAGGTTGTACAAGTGTGTACAAGGTTGTACAAGTGTGTACAAGGTTGTACAAGTGTGTACAAGGTTGTACAAGTGTGTACAAGGTTGTACAAGTGTGTACAAGGGTTCACAAGTATGTACAAGGGTGTACAATCGTGTACAAGCTTGTACAATCGTGTACAAGCTTGTACAAGTGTGTACAAGGGTTTACAGGTTTTTACAAGGTTGTACAAGTGTGTACAAGGGTGTACAAATGTGTACAAGGATGTAAAAGTTTATACAAGTGTGTACAAGTTTGTACAAGGTTGTACAAATGTGTACAAGGGTGTACAAAAGTGTACAAGGGTGCACAAGTTTGTACAAGGGTGTACAAGTGTGTACAAGGGTGTACAGGTTTGTACAAGGTTGTACAAGTGTGTACAAGCTTGAACAAGTGTGTACAAGTTTGTACAAGGTTGTTTAAGTGTGTACAATGTTTTACAATTGTGTACAAGGTTGTACAAGTGTGTACAAGGTTGTACAAGTGTGTACAAGGATGTACAAGTGTGTACAAGGTTGTACAAGTGTGTACAAGTGTGTACAAGGGTGTACAGGTTTGTACAAGGTTGTACAAGTGTGTACAAGGTTTTACAATTGTGTACAAGGTTGTACAAGTGTGTACAAGGTTGTACAAGTGTGTACAAGGTTGTACAAGTGTGTACAAGGGTGTACAAGCTTGTACAAGTGTGTACAAGGTTGTACAAGTGTGTACATGGTTGTTCAAGTGTGTACATGTTTGTACAAGTGTGTTTAAGTTTGTACAAGGTTGTACAAATGTGTACAAGGGTGTACAAAAGTGTACAAGGGTGCACAAATGTGTACAAGGGTGTACAAAAGTGTACAAGGGTGCACAAGTTTGTACAAGGGTGTACAAGTGTGTACAAGCTTGTACAAGTGTGTACAATGGTGTACAGGTTTGTACTAGGTTGTAAAAATGTGTACAAGGATGTACAAGTATGTACAAGAATGTACAATTTTGTACAAGTGTGTACAAGTTTGTAAAAGGTTGTACAAGTGTGTACAAGGGTGAACAAGTGTGTACAAGATTGTACAAGTGTGTACAAGCTTGTACAAGTGTGTACAAGCTTGTACAAGTGTGTACAAGGGTTTACAAGTGTGTACAAGGTTGTACAAGTTTTTACAAGGTTGTACAAGTGTGTACAAGGTTGTACAAGTGTGTACAAGGTTGTACAAGTGTGTACAAGGTTGTACAAGGTTGTACAATTGTGTACAAGGTTGTACAAGTGTGTACAAGGTTGTACAAGTGTGTACAAGGGTGTACAAGTTTGTACAAGTGTGTACAAGGTTGTACAAGTGTGTACAAGGGTGTACAAGTTTGTACAAGTGTGTACAAGTTTGTACAATTGTGTACAAGTTTGTACAAGGTTGTACAAATGTATACAAGGGTGCACAAGTGTGTACAAGGGTGTACAATCGTGTACAAGCTTGTACAAGTGTGTACAAGGGTGTACAGGTTTGTACAAGGTTGTACAAGTGTGTACAAGGGTGTACAAATGTGTACAACTGTGTGTACAAGGGTGGCCCGAGGAGCGGCTGTGCAAAAATCAACACCCTTGTACACACTTGTGCACCCTTGTACACACTTGTACAACCTTGTACACACTTGTACAACCTTGTACACACTTGTACAACCTTGTACACACTTGTACAACCTTGTACACACTTGTACAACCTTGTACACACTTGTACAACCTTGTACACACTTGTACAACCTTGTACACAATTGTACACGTTTGTACAACCTTGTACAAACTTGTACACACTTGTACAACCTTGTACAAACTTGTACACACTTGTACAACCTTGTACAAACTTGTGCACCCTTGTACACTTTTGTACACCCTTGTGTACATTTGTACAACCTTGTACAAACTTGTACACACTTGTACAAACTTGTACACACTTGTACAAACTTGTACATTCTTGTACACACTTGTACAACCTTGTACACACTTGTACAACCTTGTACACAATTGTAAAACCTTGTACAACCATGTACACACTTGTAAAACTTTGTACACACTTGTACAACCTTGTACACACTTGTACACCTTTGTACACACTTGTACAACCTTGTACACTATGGTACAACCTTGTACACACTTGTACAACCTTGTACACACTTGTACAACCTTTTACAAACTTGTACACACTTGTACAAACTTGTACATTCTTTTGTAAACCCTTGTAAACACTTGTACAACCTTGTACAAACTTGTGCACCCTTGTACACTTTTGTACACCCTTGTATACATTTGTACAACCTTGTACAAACTTGTACACACTTGTACAAACTTGTACACACTTGTACAAACTTGTACACCCTTGTACACATTGTACAACCTTGTACACAATTGTACAACCTTGTACACAATTGTACAACCTTGTACAACCATGTACACACTTGTACAACCTTGTACACACTTGTACAACCTTGTACAGACTTGTACACCTTTGTACACACTTGTACACCTTTGTACACACTTGTTTAACCTTGTGCACCCTTGTACACTTTTGTACACCCTTGTATACATTTGTACAACCTTGTACAAACTTGTACACAATTGTACAAACTTGTACACACTTGTACAAACTTGTACACCCTTGTACACACTCGTACAACCTTGTACACACTTGTACAACCTTGTACAAACCTGTACACCCTTGTACACACTTGTACAACCTTGTACACACTTGTACAACCTTGTACACACTTGTACAACCTTGTACACACTTGTACAAGCTTGTACACACTTGTACAACCTTGTACACACTTGTACAACCTTTTACACAATTGTAAAACCTTGTACACACTTGTACATTCTTGTACAAACTTGTACTTACTTGTACAACCTTGTACAAACTTGTACACACTTGTACAAACTTTTACATCCTTGTACACATTTGTACACCCTTGTACACACTTGTACAACCTTGTACAAACCTGTACACCCTTGTACACGATTGTACAAGCTTGTACAAGATTGTACACCTTTGTACACACTTGTGCACCCTTGTACACACTTGTACACCCTTGTACACACTTGTACAACCTTTTACAAACTTGTACACACTTGTACAAACTTGTACATTCTTGTGCATACTTGTACACCCTTGTAAACAATTGTACAAGCTTGTACACACTTGTACAAGCTTGTACACACTTGTACAAGCTTGTACACTGTAACATTCGCAATTTTATTGCTACTTTCAAATAATACAGAGGTTGGCCCCCTCATTTATCCCAAGAATTTATTCAGCTGTAGTGCTAGCCTACAGTCTGCTTGAAACCCAATACAGTGCAGTAGTGTTCACCTTTTGCCTACTGAAATTGAAGGAACCACAAAATCCCAATACCAGCCCAGCTTAGCAAGTTCAAGTGAAAGCGACCCTCAGCTGTTTGGATGACTCATCAGTGCCTGCATCATCCTGTTAGCTGATATCAGGTGGACTGGGGTTTAGGTTTGTCTTGTTCTGGCAGTCTTGGAAGCTTAAGCAAATTATTCACCCTTCAGGTTTCTGGATTAATTAAGGTAAGAGTTTAAATCATTTTCATTGCAAACAAATTTAAATAATGACATATTAAAAACCTCAACCAATCAAAACAGATTATTGCTAAAAGTGTGTAATAAGTTGTTAGATTAATATTTTCTAGTTCATTTAGTTAAATTAAAGGAAATGGCAGTTTTCAAACCTAGTAGTCACATGTTTTCAGAGCTTAACCAAATTTTATTTATTTATCATTGTACATTTTAAAGTTGCTGTATATATAAAATCATTTGTTTGTTGTAATTCAAGTGTACTATTTTCATCAAAATAATCATGGTAAATATTTGTGTGACAATATTACTTTTGATGATTGCAAAGCAAGTGCTAAAAGTTGTTTTAACCTGCAAAAGTTCAGGAAATTTCAGGATAACTAGATTTAGGAAAAATGTAGATTCCCATGTGTTTGTAATTATTAAATATTTTTGTGTCCTATAGTGTCAAGCTGTTTTAGAGTAAATTAATGTCTGGTAAAGTAGTATTTCTCAAATAATTAATTCTGTTTGGTAATGACAGGAAAATCTTAGTAGAGCTGAGAGTAAATTTTTGTCGCTTATTGGTAAAGACAGCCAAATGTTAAATTTGTCCTTTATTAAAATACTCCAATTTAAAGTAGACTATTAATTGTTTTTTGCTAAGAATTACTATTGAAATCATTGTCTACTAACTCAAAATATTTTCTGCTGCCTTTATTGTCTTAATGTTCACTGTGTTGTTTTAATTGTTCATTATTATTGCTGTAACTAAAACAAATATTTTTCTCTCTGTAATTAATGTTCAAAAATATGTTTGTCCTTTTTGTATTTAGTGATTGCATATCTGAAAACATATTTTAACTTGAAACAAATATTTAAAGTATGAAATTTGGAATCAAAGATTATTAAATAAATATATTTGTGTTAATGTAAGTTTAAGAATATGTTACATTCTTATGGAATATCCTAGGGTTTTACCGCTACCGCTACCGCTGGATTCTGGACCTGGACCTGGACTTCCTGGTGTCTCGTCCTACCTAGCCTACTATCGCTGTATCGACTATCGTCTCAACCTACCGAGGATCTACATTGTTGAAGGACCTCGTGTGTGCCTTAGCCTATGGACTATCGTGGGTCGACCCATTCGTACCAAAAGTAAGAATTTTCCAATTTGTACGATATTTATCTTACTCTGAGACCAACATAACTGCTGCAAACCTACATCATTGAGGATTTCGGACACTTAGTTCTTGGTTGAACGATTATTTTTGCAGTGAATTTGCACTAGTACTAGTGAATTTTGATAGCATCAATAACACAGACAGTGAGTGTGAGATCTACCTACACCTGGACAGGACTCCAACTGATTTTGCCAGAATATCTAGCTGTAATTTTGTTTAGCTAAAGTATTGTTATATTTGTTGGGTATTGTTTTATATGTCATAGTGTATGTAAATGTACTTATGTGATTTTGATTCTTAGCTGGTGGCCACCGAATTTATTGATTTATATATATTTATACTTGTTCTTGATTTATCAGTTGATTATTCCAAAAATAATTAATCTTTAGTTTGGGTTAATCATTTTTACATTTAGATCTGAAACTGAATCGATCCTTAAACTTAAATAATTCTTGGGTCAGATAACAAATATTATCTTGTGGAATAACTACTGTTGTTGGACAGTCCCTTTGTTATCTTGCTATATCAACTGAAATACTTATCTCTGATAATACATTCCTTGCTTATTCATTCAGTGTTATTTATTTAGTTACCTATGATCTAGACAGTTGGTTCATTTACATTCTTAGAAAATATAATTCAACTTTTTATCAATTTTCACAAATCAATACAGAGTTTATTAAGATTAGAAATTTGACTATACTGCAATAGTTATTAGTTGGTGTTAGATGTATGCAAATTTTTGTCTTCTATTTTGAATGGTCGAGGTTCAATTTAAATTATCAAATATTCCCTGAATATCAGCTACGGGTTCAACAACTCAAGAGTGGAGTTTGACCCTCGCTTCGACTCCAGGACTTCTCCTTTAGCGAGGTGGCGCCCTCAAACTTTGACCAAGAGGAATAGTAGGCCTAGATTGAATATTAAAAATTGTAGGACCACTCCCATCACTGAGTTAGCGGGTAAAAATCGTCGCAATGGCGCCTGCCAACGTGGGGCAAAGAAATTTGGCTTAAGCCTACATAGGAGAAAAAAAGAACAAAAAAATAAAAAAAAGAAGAAAAAATATACCTATATATTGTTTATAGAGGTGTTGCTGGCAAATTGTTTGAATTGATTCACATCCAAATATTTGTGGATCTTGTTTGTATTATTTGGTCTTTGAAAAAAAATATTTTTAGCACTTATGCAACTTGTGTGTTTTGGACATTAGGCTACTTTAATGATTTTATGCTGATTTTGTTACCATTGTCTACTGAAGAGTTATTAATTGTTGTATATCTTTTGCTGGTTTACTTGGTTATTTGATTTAAAGAAAAAAATGAATTCTCATCGGTTACGCAAAACTGAAGTTCAGTATGAGTTAAAGATAAGGGGACTACGTACTGACGGAACGGCTAATGAATTAAGGAAGCGACTAACACATTGTTTCTCAAATAATATTAAAGTGGATGAGGCTGTTGTACTAAAGCTGGATCCTGAAACAGAACTTGAAGAATGTGAGGAAAAATATTCTGATCTCTCTTCATTAGTTGATGAGTATGATGGAAATGGGAAAGATAGCGAAGGTCAACGACTGATTGCCCGACTGGGACATCTCACTCAACGCATTGATAGAATTCCCTTAAATGAGACTAATAAGGAGGAATTTGAGGATAAAATTGTAGAATTATTGGGGAAAAGTAAGAAATTACTTGACTTAGTCACGAGTAAAGAAGATAAATCAAATGTTGATCCATCTAGTGAAGAGGAAGATAGTGAGAAGGAAGAAAGTGTCTCCATGGTAACAACGAAGAAAGAGGATACTGCAATGAATACTGAGGAAGGTAGACATCGTGCTGCTGTCGAGACTATAGGTGTTGCTGGGGCTTCTACAGCACTGAACTTAGAGAACTCAACTAAAACCGTTCAACCTACTGTACTTAATTCTGTGCCGGGTAATCACCATCCCCAAATCTCTAACCAGACGACAATGCCTTCTTATTCATCATCTCAGAACAAAACAAAATCCGTTCCAGTCTACAAGTGGGGACTTCGCTTCAATAATGAACAAGAACAGAGTGTAGCAGCATTCCTTCAGCGAGTAGAGGAACTTAGAAGAGCTAGAGGAGTTAGCCATCAGGAACTTTTCGACTCAGCTGTCGATCTTTTTGCTGGACCCGCACTGGTTTGGTATAGGTCAACAATAGGAAGGATTAATTCTTGGGAATCGCTTTGTGCAGAGATGAGGATTGTTTTCCAATCAACAGACCATGATGTAAGACTGCAACAGGAAATATTCAACCGAACTCAAGGGGAGAATGAATCAATTGATTTGTTCATTGCTTGTATGGAGGGACTGTATGCAAGACTAGCAACCAGTGTTCCAGAACAAAACCGTCTTGAACAAATTTTACACAATCTTCATCCTCAACTGCAAGACCGACTTGCCTTGTTTGAAGTGAACAGTATAGAGCAGCTTCGCTTACTTGGACGAAAGGCGGAGATGGGCCGCCGTAGGGCGAATACATCTCGTCCTATCACCTCTAACAAGACCAGCATAGAACCTGATTTAACATACCGTGACTCAAACTTTGCAAAGCGATCTACAAATGTAAAATTAGCCAGTCTACAATCAAGACCTTTCCGTCAGAACACAATTAAGTGTTGGAACTGTATTAAAGAAGGGCATCGGTTTACATCATGCCAAGAGCCAAGGACTAAATTCTGTTATGGATGTGGAGCTAGGGATGTAACAAAGTCTACCTGTAGCCACTGCAATCCTTCAAAAAACGTGTAGGTTTGGGGGTCATCTTGGATCAGGCTGACTCCCAAGTAAAGAATATAATGAACTCTTCTGAAGAAACTTTAAGGGAAAATATTAAATTAGATTACTTGTTGGAAACTGTGGATAATGATTGCCGACCTCATCTGGACGTGAGAGTTTTTGGAAGAAAAATTAGGGCTCTTTTGGACTCAGGTGCATCTCGAACTATTATTGGAAACAAAGGCCTTTGGATTCTTGAGGACTTTCCTACTAAATTGTTGAAAACATCACAGCATTTCATCGAAACTGCAGACTCCAGCCAACACCTTGTTCAAGGATTTGTCAATATACAGATCAGTCTTGAGGGTAGGACTACGAACATAACTGTCATGGTGGTACCTACTATAAACCAATCTTTAATTCTGGGTATAGACTTCTGGAACCAGATGCAGATTGTCACAAATATATCAAACAAGACATGGGAATTTTCTCCGACCATCAAGTTAAGCTGTTTGCAAGAATCTCAAGGTATAAGAGCAAATGAAAACTTATATGAAGAAGAACAAAAGCAACTAAAAGAGTTGGTTGATGAATATTTTTCACAAAACACTAATGTACTTGGACGGACTGATCAAGTTGAGCACATCATTGACACTGGTTCGGCAACGCCAATTAAACAGCGTTATTATCAGGTCTCTCCTGCCCGTCAAAAATTAGTGATTGAAGAACTGGATCGTATGCTAGAAATGAATGTGGTTGAACCATCTCGAAGTCCTTGGTCTTCACCCATACTATTGTTAGATAAACCTGATGGAACTCATCGTTTCGTAGTCGACTTCAGAAAACTAAACCAAGTTACCAAGAAAGATGCCTATCCTTTGCCCAAAGTAACAATGATTCTTGACCGTCTTAGAGATGCCCGTTATTTATCATCACTTGACATTAAACATGCCTATTGGCAAATACCTCTCCATAATAGTAGCAAAGAAAAGACAGCCTTTACAATTCCTGGTCGTGGGCTGTTTCATTTTAACACCATGCCGTTTGGACTCAGTAACGCTCCTGCAACCTGGCAGAGATTCATAGATAATGTTCTTGGAGCAGACCTTGAGCCTTTTGTTTTCGTATATCTAGACGATATAGTGATCTTGACTCCCACATTTGAAGAACATCTGAAAATTCTGAAAGAAGTATTTACCCGACTTTATCAAGCCAAACTTACCCTTAATAAGGATAAATGCAAATTCTGCCGACCTGAGTTGCGCTATTTAGGATATGTCGTAGACAAACATGGTCTTAGAGTAGATCCAGAAAAGATTGAAGCTATAGTTAAGATACCTGCTCCACGGACTGTGAAAGAAGTGAGGATGTTTTGTGGTACTGCCTCATGGTACAGGCGATTCATAGAAAACTTCGCTACTCGTATGTATCCTATAACTAACCTACTGAAGAGAAACCGAAAATTCTTCTGGACCCCTGACGCACAAGAAGCTTTTGATGATATTAAGGGTTGTCTAATTAAGTCACCTATACTTACTTGTCCAAATTTTGAAAAGCCGTTCTCTATTTCCTGTGACGCATCAAATGTTGGAATTGGCGCTGTGTTGACTCAAGAAAGCCCTACAGGTTTCGGAGAAGTAGTAGTCGCCTATGCCAGCCGCACCCTTACTAAAGCGGAACAAAAATACTCAGCAACAGAAAAGGAATGTCTAGCAACTATTTGGGCCGTGGAAAAATTCCGACCTTACATAGAAGGAACCCATTTTACCATCATAACTGACCACTATAGCCTACTGTGGCTCCACAACTTGAAAGATCCGCAAGGAAGATTAGCCAGATGGGCCCTTCGGCTACAACCCTATGACTATACTTTGATACATCGGAAAGGCAAAGATCATGTAGTGCCAGACCTGCTTTCTCGAGCACCCATCATAGACAAGGTTGATATGGTCCATGAAATTGAATTGGAAAATAAGATCGATCATCAAGAAGACTCTACGGACAAATGGTACTGCAAGATGAAACGCCTAGTTACTGAGAATGGTGAAGATTATCCTACATGGCGAGTGGAAGATGGAAGATTATTCAAGTTAGTTATTGAGAACAATAAACCAGAAGATGACACCACTGGATGGAAGATAGTTGTTGCCAAGGATAAAAGAATAAAATTATTAGAAGAAATGCATAATAAAACCACAGCTGGACACCTAGGAGTTTTCAAAACCTACCATCGGATCAAGGAAAATCACTATTGGCCAAAAATGCGCCAAGACATAGCTAAATACATCAAAAGATGTGAAATATGCCAAACCACTAAGTATGATCAGAACAAGCCAGCAGGATTTCTGGGAAAGAGAAGAAGCATAGATCGACCATGGGAGATGTTGAGCACTGATCTGATAGGGCCATTTCCCCGCTCTACTAAAGGATTTAAGTATTTGCTTGTTGTTATTGACACATTCACCAAATTTACCTTGATGTTCCCCCTCAGAGCAGCTACAGCATTGAATGTTGCAAGACATCTTGAGGAAGATGTTTTCATGATCTTTGGGGTCCCAAAGTATGTCTTGTGTGATAATGGATCAGAATTTGTAGGCAATGCCCTGAAGAAATTGATGCAAGAATACAAGGTGAAACTGTATTTGAATGCTAGTCGTCACCCTCAAGCGAATCCGGTAGAGAGGACCAACAAAACTATCATCTCTATGATTCGTGCTTATATCAAGGACAACCATCGTCATTGGGACAAGGATCTCCCACAAATTGGATTTGCTCTGAGATCGGCTGTCCACGAGACTACTGGATTTTCTCCTGCTTACTTGACATTTGGTAGAGAGCTTAGTGCTACCTCTGAGGGATATGCTCTGCTGAATGAACAAGATCAATTGCCGGTTGTGGAAGAAAGTTGTGCCAACCATGCAACCAAACTCTCAAAACTTAAACAGTTGATTCCTGTAGTGAAGTCTAGGCTTGAAAAAGCCCACACCAAGAGCACCGAAAGGTACAACCTACAAACTTGTACACACTTGTACAAACTTTTACATCCTTGTACACATTTGTACACCCTTGTACACACTTGTACAACCTTGTACAAACCTGTACACCCTTGTACACGATTGTACAAGCTTGTACAAGATTGTACACCTTTGTACACACTTGTGCACCCTTGTACACACTTGTACACCCTTGTACACACTTGTACAACCTTTTACAAACTTGTACACACTTGTACAAACTTGTACATTCTTGTGCATACTTGTACACCCTTGTAAACAATTGTACAAGCTTGTACACACTTGTACAAGCTTGTACACACTTGTACAAGCTTGTACACTGTAACATTCGCAATTTTATTGCTACTTTCAAATAATACAGAGGTTGGCCCCCTCATGTATCCCAAGAATTTATTCAGCTGTAGTGCTAGCCTACAGTCTGCTTGAAACCCAATACAGTGCAGTAGTGTTCACCTTTTGCCTACTGAAATTGAAGGAACCACAAAATCCCAATACCAGCCCAGCTTAGCAAGTTCAAGTGAAAGCGACCCTCAGCTGTTTGGATGACTCATCAGTGCCTGCATCATCCTGTTAGCTGATATCAGGTGGACTGGGGTTTAGGTTTGTCTTGTTCTGGCAGTCTTGGAAGCTTAAGCAAATTATTCACCCTTCAGGTTTCTGGATTAATTAAGGTAAGAGTTTAAATCATTTTCATTGCAAACAAATTTAAATAATGACATATTAAAAACCTCAACCAATCAAAACAGATTATTGCTAAAAGTGTGTAATAAGTTGTTAGATTAATATTTTCTAGTTCATTTAGTTAAATTAAAGGAAATGGCAGTTTTCAAACCTAGTAGTCACATGTTTTCAGAGCTTAACCAAATTTTATTTATTTATCATTGTACATTTTAAAGTTGCTGTATATATAAAATCATTTGTTTGTTGTAATTCAAGTGTACTATTTTCATCAAAATAATCATGGTAAATATTTGTGTGACAATATTACTTTTGATGATTGCAAAGCAAGTGCTAAAAGTTGTTTTAACCTGCAAAAGTTCAGGAAATTTCAGGATAACTAGATTTAGGAAAAATGTAGATTCCCATGTGTTTGTAATTATTAAATATTTTTGTGTCCTATAGTGTCAAGCTGTTTTAGAGTAAATTAATGTCTGGTAAAGTAGTATTTCTCAAATAATTAATTCTGTTTGGTAATGACAGGAAAATCTTAGTAGAGCTGAGAGTAAATTTTTGTCGCTTATTGGTAAAGACAGCCAAATGTTAAATTTGTCCTTTATTAAAATACTCCAATTTAAAGTAGACTATTAATTGTTTTTTGCTAAGAATTACTATTGAAATCATTGTCTACTAACTCAAAATATTTTCTGCTGCCTTTATTGTCTTAATGTTCACTGTGTTGTTTTAATTGTTCATTATTATTGCTGTAACTAAAACAAATATTTTTCTCTCTGTAATTAATGTTCAAAAATATGTTTGTCCTTTTTGTATTTAGTGATTGCATATCTGAAAACATATTTTAACTTGAAACAAATATTTAAAGTATGAAATTTGGAATCAAAGATTATTAAATAAATATATTTGTGTTAATGTAAGTTTAAGAATATGTTACATTCTTATGGAATATCCTAGGGTTTTACCGCTACCGCTACCGCTGGATTCTGGACCTGGACCTGGACTTCCTGGTGTCTCGTCCTACCTAGCCTACTATCGCTGTATCGACTATCGTCTCAACCTACCGAGGATCTACATTGTTGAAGGACCTCGTGTGTGCCTTAGCCTATGGACTATCGTGGGTCGACCCATTCGTACCAAAAGTAAGAATTTTCCAATTTGTACGATATTTATCTTACTCTGAGACCAACATAACTGCTGCAAACCTACATCATTGAGGATTTCGGACACTTAGTTCTTGGTTGAACGATTATTTTTGCAGTGAATTTGCACTAGTACTAGTGAATTTTGATAGCATCAATAACACAGACAGTGAGTGTGAGATCTACCTACACCTGGACAGGACTCCAACTGATTTTGCCAGAATATCTAGCTGTAATTTTGTTTAGCTAAAGTATTGTTATATTTGTTGGGTATTGTTTTATATGTCATAGTGTATGTAAATGTACTTATGTGATTTTGATTCTTAGCTGGTGGCCACCGAATTTATTGATTTATATATATTTATACTTGTTCTTGATTTATCAGTTGATTATTCCAAAAATAATTAATCTTTAGTTTGGGTTAATCATTTTTACATTTAGATCTGAAACTGAATCGATCCTTAAACTTAAATAATTCTTGGGTCAGATAACAAATATTATCTTGTGGAATAACTACTGTTGTTGGACAGTCCCTTTGTTATCTTGCTATATCAACTGAAATACTTATCTCTGATAATACATTCCTTGCTTATTCATTCAGTGTTATTTATTTAGTTACCTATGATCTAGACAGTTGGTTCATTTACATTCTTAGAAAATATAATTCAACTTTTTATCAATTTTCACAAATCAATACAGAGTTTATTAAGATTAGAAATTTGACTATACTGCAATAGTTATTAGTTGGTGTTAGATGTATGCAAATTTTTGTCTTCTATTTTGAATGGTCGAGGTTCAATTTAAATTATCAAATATTCCCTGAATATCAGCTACGGGTTCAACAACTCAAGAGTGGAGTTTGACCCTCGCTTCGACTCCAGGACTTCTCCTTTAGCGAGGTGGCGCCCTCAAACTTTGACCAAGAGGAATAGTAGGCCTAGATTGAATATTAAAAATTGTAGGACCACTCCCATCACTGAGTTAGCGGGTAAAAATCGTCGCAACACACTTGTACACCCTTGCTCAAACTTGTGCACCCTTGTACACACTTGTACACCCTTGTACACACTTGTACAACCTTTTACAAACTTGTACACACTTGTACAAACTTGTACATTCTTGTACATACTTGTACACCCTTGTAAACACTTGTACAACCTTGTACAAACCTGTACACCCTTGTACACACTTGTACAAGCTTGTACACACTTGTACACCCTTGTACAAACTTGTGCACTCTTGTACACTTTTGTACACCCTTGTATACATTTGTACAACCTTGTACAAACTTGTGCACACTTGTACAAACTTGTACACACTTGTACAAACTTGTACACCCTTGTACACACTTGTACAACCTTGTACACACTTGTACAACCTTGTACACAATTGTACAACCTTGTACAACCTTGTACACACTTGTACAACCTTGTACACACTTGTACAACCTTGTACACACTTGTACAACCTTGTACACACTTGTACAACCTTTTACAAACTTGTACACACTTGTACAAACTTGTACATTCTTTTGTACACCCTTGTAAACACTTGTACAACCTTGTACAAACTTGTGCACCCTTGTACACTTTTGTACACCCTTGTATACATTTGTACAACCTTGTACAAACTTGTACACACTTGTACAAACTTGTACACACTTGTACAAACTTGTACACCCTTGTACACATTGTACAACCTTGTACACAATTGTACAACCTTGTACACAATTGTACAACCTTGTACAACCATGTACACACTTGTACAACCTTGTACACACTTGTACAACCTTGTACAGACTTGTACACCTTTGTACACACTTGTACACCTTTGTACACACTTGTTTAACCTTGTGCACCCTTGTACACTTTTGTACACCCTTGTATACATTTGTACAACCTTGTACAAACTTGTACACAATTGTACAAACTTGTACACACTTGTACAAACTTGTACACCCTTGTACACACTCGTACAACCTTGTACACACTTGTACAACCTTGTACAAACCTGTACACCCTTGTACACACTTGTACAACCTTGTACACACTTGTACAACCTTGTACACACTTGTACAACCTTGTACACACTTGTACAAGCTTGTACACACTTGTACAACCTTGTACACACTTGTACAACCTTTTACACAATTGTAAAACCTTGTACACACTTGTACATTCTTGTACAAACTTGTACTTACTTGTACAACCTTGTACAAACTTGTACACACTTGTACAAACTTTTACATCCTTGTACACATTTGTACACCCTTGTACACACTTGTACAACCTTGTACAAACCTGTACACCCTTGTACACGATTGTACAAGCTTGTACAAGATTGTACACCTTTGTACACACTTGTGCACCCTTGTACACACTTGTACACCCTTGTACACACTTGTACAACCTTTTACAAACTTGTACACACTTGTACAAACTTGTACATTCTTGTGCATACTTGTACACCCTTGTAAACAATTGTACAAGCTTGTACACACTTGTACAAGCTTGTACACACTTGTACAAGCTTGTACACTGTAACATTCGCAATTTTATTGCTACTTTCAAATAATACAGAGGTTGGCCCCCTCATGTATCCCAAGAATTTATTCAGCTGTAGTGCTAGCCTACAGTCTGCTTGAAACCCAATACAGTGCAGTAGTGTTCACCTTTTGCCTACTGAAATTGAAGGAACCACAAAATCCCAATACCAGCCCAGCTTAGCAAGTTCAAGTGAAAGCGACCCTCAGCTGTTTGGATGACTCATCAGTGCCTGCATCATCCTGTTAGCTGATATCAGGTGGACTGGGGTTTAGGTTTGTCTTGTTCTGGCAGTCTTGGAAGCTTAAGCAAATTATTCACCCTTCAGGTTTCTGGATTAATTAAGGTAAGAGTTTAAATCATTTTCATTGCAAACAAATTTAAATAATGACATATTAAAAACCTCAACCAATCAAAACAGATTATTGCTAAAAGTGTGTAATAAGTTGTTAGATTAATATTTTCTAGTTCATTTAGTTAAATTAAAGGAAATGGCAGTTTTCAAACCTAGTAGTCACATGTTTTCAGAGCTTAACCAAATTTTATTTATTTATCATTGTACATTTTAAAGTTGCTGTATATATAAAATCATTTGTTTGTTGTAATTCAAGTGTACTATTTTCATCAAAATAATCATGGTAAATATTTGTGTGACAATATTACTTTTGATGATTGCAAAGCAAGTGCTAAAAGTTGTTTTAACCTGCAAAAGTTCAGGAAATTTCAGGATAACTAGATTTAGGAAAAATGTAGATTCCCATGTGTTTGTAATTATTAAATATTTTTGTGTCCTATAGTGTCAAGCTGTTTTAGAGTAAATTAATGTCTGGTAAAGTAGTATTTCTCAAATAATTAATTCTGTTTGGTAATGACAGGAAAATCTTAGTAGAGCTGAGAGTAAATTTTTGTCGCTTATTGGTAAAGACAGCCAAATGTTAAATTTGTCCTTTATTAAAATACTCCAATTTAAAGTAGACTATTAATTGTTTTTTGCTAAGAATTACTATTGAAATCATTGTCTACTAACTCAAAATATTTTCTGCTGCCTTTATTGTCTTAATGTTCACTGTGTTGTTTTAATTGTTCATTATTATTGCTGTAACTAAAACAAATATTTTTCTCTCTGTAATTAATGTTCAAAAATATGTTTGTCCTTTTTGTATTTAGTGATTGCATATCTGAAAACATATTTTAACTTGAAACAAATATTTAAAGTATGAAATTTGGAATCAAAGATTATTAAATAAATATATTTGTGTTAATGTAAGTTTAAGAATATGTTACATTCTTATGGAATATCCTAGGGTTTTACCGCTACCGCTACCGCTGGATTCTGGACCTGGACCTGGACTTCCTGGTGTCTCGTCCTACCTAGCCTACTATCGCTGTATCGACTATCGTCTCAACCTACCGAGGATCTACATTGTTGAAGGACCTCGTGTGTGCCTTAGCCTATGGACTATCGTGGGTCGACCCATTCGTACCAAAAGTAAGAATTTTCCAATTTGTACGATATTTATCTTACTCTGAGACCAACATAACTGCTGCAAACCTACATCATTGAGGATTTCGGACACTTAGTTCTTGGTTGAACGATTATTTTTGCAGTGAATTTGCACTAGTACTAGTGAATTTTGATAGCATCAATAACACAGACAGTGAGTGTGAGATCTACCTACACCTGGACAGGACTCCAACTGATTTTGCCAGAATATCTAGCTGTAATTTTGTTTAGCTAAAGTATTGTTATATTTGTTGGGTATTGTTTTATATGTCATAGTGTATGTAAATGTACTTATGTGATTTTGATTCTTAGCTGGTGGCCACCGAATTTATTGATTTATATATATTTATACTTGTTCTTGATTTATCAGTTGATTATTCCAAAAATAATTAATCTTTAGTTTGGGTTAATCATTTTTACATTTAGATCTGAAACTGAATCGATCCTTAAACTTAAATAATTCTTGGGTCAGATAACAAATATTATCTTGTGGAATAACTACTGTTGTTGGACAGTCCCTTTGTTATCTTGCTATATCAACTGAAATACTTATCTCTGATAATACATTCCTTGCTTATTCATTCAGTGTTATTTATTTAGTTACCTATGATCTAGACAGTTGGTTCATTTACATTCTTAGAAAATATAATTCAACTTTTTATCAATTTTCACAAATCAATACAGAGTTTATTAAGATTAGAAATTTGACTATACTGCAATAGTTATTAGTTGGTGTTAGATGTATGCAAATTTTTGTCTTCTATTTTGAATGGTCGAGGTTCAATTTAAATTATCAAATATTCCCTGAATATCAGCTACGGGTTCAACAACTCAAGAGTGGAGTTTGACCCTCGCTTCGACTCCAGGACTTCTCCTTTAGCGAGGTGGCGCCCTCAAACTTTGACCAAGAGGAATAGTAGGCCTAGATTGAATATTAAAAATTGTAGGACCACTCCCATCACTGAGTTAGCGGGTAAAAATCGTCGCAACACACTTGTACACCCTTGCTCAAACTTGTGCACCCTTGTACACACTTGTACACCCTTGTACACACTTGTACAACCTTTTACAAACTTGTACACACTTGTACAAACTTGTACATTCTTGTACATACTTGTACACCCTTGTAAACACTTGTACAACCTTGTACAAACCTGTACACCCTTGTACACACTTGTACAAGCTTGTACACACTTGTACACCCTTGTACAAACTTGTGCACTCTTGTACACTTTTGTACACCCTTGTATACATTTGTACAACCTTGTACAAACTTGTGCACACTTGTACAAACTTGTACACACTTGTACAAACTTGTACACCCTTGTACACACTTGTACAACCTTGTACACACTTGTACAACCTTGTACACAATTGTACAACCTTGTACAACCTTGTACACACTTGTACAACCTTGTACACACTTGTACAACCTTGTACACACTTGTACAACCTTGTACAAACTTGTGCACCCTTGTACACTTTTGTACACCCTTGTGTACATTTGTACAACCTTGTACAAACTTGTACACACTTGTACAAACTTGTACACACTTGTACAAACTTGTACACCCTTGTACACATTTGTACAACCTTGTACACACTTGTACAACCTTGTACACAATTGTAAAACCTTGTACAACCATGTACACACTTGTACAACTTTGTACACACTTGTACAACCTTGTACACACTTGTACACCTTTGTACACACTTGTACAACCTTGTACACTATGGTACAACCTTGTACACACTTGTACAACCTTGTACACACTTGTACAACCTTTTACAAACTTGTACACACTTGTACAAATTTGTACATTCTTTTGTACACCCTTGTAAACACTTGTACAACCTTGTACAAACTTGTGCACCCTTGTACACTTTTGTACACCCTTGTATACATTTGTACAACCTTGTACAAACTTGTACACACTTGTACAAACTTGTACACACTTGTACAAACTTGTACACCCTTGTACACATTGTACAACCTTGTACACACTTGTACAACCTTGTACACAATTGTACAACCTTGTACAACCATGTACCCACTTGTACAACCTTGTACACACTTGTACAACCTTGTACAGACTTGTACACCTTTGTACACACTTGTACACCTTTGTACACACTTGTTTAACCTTGTGCACCCTTGTACACTTTTGTACACCCTTGTATACATTTGTACAACCTTGTACAAACTTGTACACAATTGTACAAACTTGTACACACTTGTACAAACTTGTACACCCTTGTACAAACTCGTACAACCTTGTACACACTTGTACAAGCTTGTACACACTTGTACAACCTTGTACACACTTGTACAACCTTTTACACAATTGTAAAACCTTGTACACACTTGTTCATTCTTGTACAAACTTGTACTTACTTGTACAACCATGTACAAACTTGTACACACTTGTACAAACTTTTACATCCTTGTACACATTTGTACACCCTTGTACACACTTGTACAACCTTGTACAAACCTGTACACCCTTGTACACGATTGTACAAGCTTGTACAAGATTGTACACCTTTGTACACACTTGTGCACCCTTGTACACACTTGTACACCCTTGTACACACTTGTACAACCTTTTACAAACTTGTACACACTTGTACAAACTTGTACATTCTTGTGCATACTTGTACACCCTTGTAAACACTTGTACAAGCTTGTACACACTTGTACAAGCTTGTACACACTTGTACAAGCTTGTACACACTTGTACACCCTTGTTCAAACTTGTGCACCCTTGTACACACTTGTACACCCTTGTACACACTTGTACAAACTTTTACAAACTTGTACACACTTGTACAAACTTGTACATTCTTGTACATACTTGTACACCCTTGTAAACACTTGTACAACCTTGTACAAACCTGTACACCCTTGTACACACTTGTACAAGCTTGTACACACTTGTACACCCTTGTACAAACTTGTGCACCCTTGTACACTTTTGTACACCCTTGTATACATTTTTACAACCTTGTACAAACTTGTGCACACTTGTACAAACTTGTACACACTTGTACAAACTTGTACACCCTTGTACACACTTGTACAACCTTGTACACACTTGTACAACCTTGTACACAATTGTACAACCTTGTACAACCTTGTACACACTTGTACAACCTTGTACACACTTGTACAACCTTGTACACACTTGTACAACCTTGTACACACTTGTACACCTTTGTACACACTTGTTTAACCTTGTACACACTTGTACAACCTTGTACACACTTGTACAACCTTGTACACACTTGTACAACTTTGTACACACTTGTACACACTTGTACAAACTTGTACATTCTTGTACATACTTGTACTCCCTTGTAAACACTTGTACAACCTTGTACAAACCTGTACAACCTTGTACACACTTGTACAACCTTGTACACAATTGTAAAACATTGTACACTCTTGTACAACCTTGTACAAACTTGTACACACTTGTACAAACTTTTACATCCTTGTACACATTTGTACACCCTTGTACACACTTGTACAACCTTGTACAAACCTGTAAACCCTTGTACACACTTGTACAAGCTTGTACACGATTGTACAAGCTTGTACACGATTGTACACCCTTGTACACACTTGTGCACCCTTGTACACACTTGTACAACCTTGTACACACTTGTACAACCTTGTACACACTTGTACAACCTTGTACACACTTGTACAACCTTGTACACACTTGTACAACCTTGTACACACTTGTACAACCTTGTACACACTTGTACAACCTTGTACACAATTGTACACGTTTGTACAACCTTGTACAAACTTGTACACACTTGTACAACCTTGTACAAACTTGTACACACTTGTACAACCTTGTACAAACTTGTGCACCCTTGTACACTTTTGTACACCCTTGTGTACATTTGTACAACCTTGTACAAACTTGTACACACTTGTACAAACTTGTACACACTTGTACAAACTTGTACACCCTTGTACACACTTGTACAACCTTGTACACACTTGTACAACCTTGTACACAATTGTAAAACCTTGTACAACCATGTACACACTTGTACAACTTTGTACACACTTGTAAAACCTTGTACACACTTGTACACCTTTGTACACACTTGTACAACCTTGTACACTATGGTACAACCTTGTACACACTTGTACAACCTTGTACACACTTGTACAACCTTTTACAAACTTGTACACACTTGTACAAACTTGTACATTCTTTTGTACACCCTTGTAAACACTTGTACAACCTTGTACAAACCTGTACACCCTTGTACACACTTGTACACCCTTGTACAAACTTGTGCACCCTTGTACACTTTTGTACACCCTTGTATACATTTGTACAACCTTGTACAAACTTGTACACACTTGTACAAACTTGTACACACTTGTACAAACTTGTACACCCTTGTACACATTGTACAACCTTGTACACACTTGTACAACCTTGTACACAATTGTACAACCTTGTACAACCATGTACACACTTGTACAACCTTGTACACACTTGTACAACCTTGTACAGACTTGTACACCTTTGTACACACTTATACAACCTTGTACACACTTGTACAACCTTGTACACACTTGTACACCCTTGTACACACTTGTACAACCTTTTACAAACTTGTACACACTTGTACAAACTTGTACATTCTTGTACATACTTGTACACCCTTGTAAACACTTGTACAAACTTGTACAAACCTGTACACCCTTGTACACACTTGTACAAGCTTGTACACACTTGTACAAGCTTGTACACACTTGTACACCCTTTTACAAACTTGTGCACCCTTGTTTACTTTTGTACACCCTTGTATACATTTGTACAACCTTGTACAAACTTGTACACAATTGTACAAACTTGTACACACTTGTACAAACTTGTACACCCTTGTACACACTTGTACAACCTTGTACACACTTGTACAACCTTGTACAAACCTGTACACCCTTGTACACACTTGTACAAGATTGTACACGATTGTACACCCTTGTACACACTTGTGCACCCTTGTACACACTTGTACACCCTTGTACACACTTGTACAACCTTTTACAAACTTGTACACACTTGTACAAACTTTTACATTCTTGTACATACTTGTACACCCTTGTAAACACTTGTACAACCTTGTACAAACCTGTACACCCTTGTACACACTTGTACAAGCTTGTACACACTTGTACACCCTTGTACAAACTTGTGCACCCTTGTACACTTTTGTACACCCTTGTATACATTTGTACAACCTTGTACAAACTTGTACACACTTGTACAAACTTGTACACACTTGTACAAACTTGTACACAATTGTACAACCTTGTACAACCTTGTACACACTTGTTCAACCTTGTACACACTTGTACAACCTTGTACACACTTGTACACCTTTGTACACACTTGTACAACCTTGTACACACTTGTACAACCTTGTACACACTTGTACAACCTTGTACACACTTGTACAACCTTGTACACACTTGTACACACTTGTACAAACTTGTACATTCTTGTACATACTTGTACACCCTTGTAAACACTTGTACAACCTTGTACAAACCTGTACACCCTTGTACACACTTGTACAAGCTTGTACACACTTGTACAACCTTGTACAAACCTGTACACCCTTGTACACACTTGTACAACCTTGTACACACTTGTACAACCTTGTACACACTTGTACAACCTTGTACACACTTGTACAAGCTTGTACACACTTGTACAACCTTGTACACACTTGTACAACCTTTTACACAATTGTAAAACCTTGTACACACTTGTACATTCTTGTACAAACTTGTACTTACTTGTACAACCTTGTACAAACTTGTACACACTTGTACAAACTTTTACATCCTTGTACACATTTGTACACCCTTGTACACACTTGTACAACCTTGTACAAACCTGTACACCCTTGTACACGATTGTACAAGCTTGTACAAGATTGTACACCTTTGTACACACTTGTGCACCCTTGTACACACTTGTACACCCTCGTACACACTTGTACAACCTTTTACAAACTTGTACACACTTGTACAAACTTGTACATTCTTGTGCATACTTGTACACCCTTGTAAACACTTGTACAAGCTTGTACACACTTGTACAAGCTTGTACACACTTGTACAAGCTTGTACACACTTGTACACCCTTGTTCAAACTTGTGCACCCTTGTACACACTTGTACACCCTTGTACACACTTGTACAACCTTTTACAAACTTGTACACACTTGTACAAACTTGTACATTCTTGTACATACTTGTACACCCTTGTAAACACTTGTACAACCTTGTACAAACCTGTACACCCTTGTACACACTTGTACAAGCTTGTACACACTTGTACACCCTTGTACAAACTTGTGCACCCTTGTACACTTTTGTACACCCTTGTATACATTTGTACAACCTTGTACAAACTTGTGCACACTTGTACAAACTTGTACACACTTGTACAAACTTGTACACCCTTGTACACACTTGTACAACCTTGTACACACTTGTACAACCTTGTACACAATTGTACAACCTTGTACAACCTTGTACACACTTGTACAACCTTGTACACACTTGTACAACCTTGTACACACTTGTACAACCTTGTACACACTTGTACACCTTTGTACACACTTGTTTAACCTTGTACACACTTGTACAACCTTGTACACACTTTTACAACCTTGTACACACTTGTACAACTTTGTACACACTTGTACACACTTGTACAAACTTGTACATTCTTGTACATACTTGTACTCCCTTGTAAACACTTGTACAACCTTGTACAAACCTGTACAACCTTGTACACACTTGTACAACCTTGTACACAATTGTAAAACATTGTACACACTTGTACAACCTTGTACAAACTTGTACACACTTGTACAAAATTTTACATCCTTGTACACATTTGTACACCCTTGTACACACTTGTACAACCTTGTACAAACCTGTAAACCCTTGTACACACTTGTACAAGCTTGTACACGATTGTACAAGCTTGTACACGATTGTACACCCTTGTACACACTTGTGCACCCTTGTACACACTTGTACAACCTTGTACACACTTGTACAACCTTGTACACACTTGTACAACCTTGTACACACTTGTACAACCTTGTACACACTTGTACAACCTTGTACACACTTGTACAACCTTGTACACACTTGTACAACCTTGTACACAATTGTACACGTTTGTACAACCTTGTACAAACTTGTACACACTTGTACAACCTTGTACAAACTTGTACACACTTGTACAACCTTGTACAAACTTGTGCACCCTTGTACACTTTTGTACACCCTTGTGTACATTTGTACAACCTTGGACAAACTTGTACACACTTGTACAAACTTGTACACACTTGTACAAACTTGTACACCCTTGTACACACTTGTACAACCTTGTACACACTTGTACAACCTTGTACACAATTGTAAAACCTTGTACAACCATGTACACACTTGTACAACTTTGTACACACTTGTACAACCTTGTACACACTTGTACACCTTTGTACACACTTGTACAACCTTTTACACTATGGTACAACCTTGTACACACTTGTACAACCTTGTACACACTTGTACAACCTTTTACAAACTTGTACACACTTGTACAAACTTGTACATTCTTTTGTACACCCTTGTAAACACTTGTACAACCTTGTACAAACCTGTACACCCTTGTACACACTTGTACACCCTTGTACAAACTTGTGCACCCTTGTACACTTTTGTACACCCTTGTATACATTTGTACAACCTTGTACAAACTTGTACACACTTGTACAAACTTGTACACACTTGTACAAACTTGTACACCCTTGTACACATTGTACAACCTTGTACACACTTGTACACCCTTGTACAAACTTGTGCACCCTTGTACACTTTTGTACACCCTTGTATACATTTGTACAACCTTGTACAACCTTGTACACACTTGTACAACCTTGTACACACTTTTTCAACCTTGTACACACTTATACAACCTTGTACACACTTGTACAACCTTGTACAAACTTGTACAACCTTGTACACACTTGTACAACCTTGTACACACTTGTACAACCTTGTAAAAACTTGTACAACCTTGTACACACTTGTACACCCTTGTACACACTTGTACAAGCTTGTACACACTTGTACAACCTTGTACACACTTGTTCACCCTTGTACAAACTTGTACACACTTGTACAAACTTGTACATTCTTTTGTACACCCTTGTAAACACTTGTACAACCTTGTACAAACCTGTACACCCTTGTACACACTTGTACACCCTTGTACAAACTTGTGCACCCTTGTACACTTTTGTACACCCTTGTATACATTTGTACAACCTTGTACAAACTTGTACACACTTGTACAAACTTGTACACACTTGTACAAACTTGTACACCCTTGTACACATTGTACAACCTTGTACACACTTGTACAACCTTGTACATAATTGTACAACCTTGTACAACCATGTACACACTTGTACAACCTTGTACACACTTGTACAACCTTGTACAGACTTGTACACCTTTGTACACACTTATACAACCTTGTACACACTTGTACAACCTTGTACACACTTGTACACCCTTGTACACACTTGTACAACCTTTTACAAACTTGTACACACTTGTACAAACTTGTACATTCTTGTACATACTTGTACACCCTTGTAAACACTTGTACAAACTTGTACAAACCTGTACACCCTTGTACACACTTGTACAAGCTTGTACACACTTGTACAAGCTTGTACACACTTGTACACCCTTGTACAAACTTGTGCACCCTTGTTTACTTTTGTACACCCTTGTATACATTTGTACAACCTTGTACAAACTTGTACACAATTGTACAAACTTGTACACACTTGTACAAACTTGTACACCCTTGTACACACTTGTACAACCTTGTACACACTTGTACAACCTTGTACAAACCTGTACACCCTTGTACACACTTTGTAAAGAAAAAATAAACGTTCTTTACTTACTTATTACTTCAAAATATACTCTTTACATTAATTGATCATTCCATCACTAAAATCGCCTCACACCTTTATGTAATGCAATTTGGCTATTCCATATAGGTGTGAGTACAACAAAAAGTTGCCCCCTGGTGGGGTTTCAATGAATTTAATTTAGTTGAACAGACAACTGAGGACCAATCACAGAGCCGGCAGTGGAAGTAAGATGTTGTATTGAGCCCTGATAATTGTGTATCCCAGAAGTCCGATTTATAGACCGTTGAGAGGTCTGATATGTCCTCCTGAAAGTGCTTTCAATAATCTTAAACGTAACACTTCTTAAGATGCAATAAAAAGTATATCAAATACTCTGAATGCAAAATTACACTCTTTGTTGAAACTTTGTTAAAACATTGGTTTTGACTCTGAAATATTGAAACGATTATGCAAAATATTGATGAACCAATATATAATAAATTATGTGTCAATTGACTACTTAATGATATTGTACTTTATTGCAATTGTTCGGTTAAGCCGATTACCTTGAAAAGATTAACACAGGAGAATTAATAAAATTGATGAAAGAATAAGCTTTGTGTATTATCACTATAAATAATACAAATATTACAAATAATCAATATTAATATTCAAGTTTCTGCTAAAATTAATAATATTCAAGTTTCAGCTATAATTAATAATATTCTAGTTTCTACTGCAATGGACGTAGAAATGCACTAGAACTGAATTCAGAAACACTTTTCTCAATGACACCTTGATCTAATAACTCTTGTATTGTCTCTCTCATTATAACCATCTTATCTGGTGGTAAATGATAAGGTCTCTGACGAAACGGAACGATGTTATCGCTGAACTTGATTTTATACGGTTCTGTTTTCGCTGTGCCTATTCTATTTGATATGACGTCGTTAAAGCTGTATAATAAATCGTCAAATTTTGTTTTCTGTTCAGGAGTGAGGGGAGAATCGCCTAAATCTTGTTTTTCGCAACGCGGAATCTCATCGTCGCCTACTAAACAAAGAGAGTGTTCGTTGTCAGCAAAGTTGAATTTTATTATTGACTTATTCAAATCTATGGACATCCTTGTGAAAGTCATGAAGTCATAACCCAAAATCATTTTGAACGGCAGTTGATTCACAACCCAAAATTCGTAGTTCCAGGAAAAATCGCCTAACTTCAAATGAATTGTAGCTTCGTATCTGACGGTGATTTTGTGCTGTGACGCAGTACCCATAGAATGACTTACCTTATTTACATTTGACACCAGTTGTTTATCTTTCAACATATTGAATAATTCTTTACTAATTAATGACCTACTACTACCAGAGTCGATCAAAGCAATGCATTTTAATGAGCTGTCGAACGTAACATGCGCAAATGGCAACTTACCACTTAAATCTACGGCTTCCATTTTGTTTTTGTTGGGGGTGGTCGCGAGTTTTGTATGACACCGGGCCCCCTCGTCGATGTCATTTACCAGTTTAAAGAGCTCCTACAGTTTCTGGCTAAATGTCCTTCCTGATTGCAACGAAAACATTTTATGATTCTTTCGGCGGGTCTATTCCTAAGATCGTTGGAGTCGTTACGACGGGGAAAAGGTTGTCGGGGTCTCTGAGAAGGAATAATTTGGGGTGGGGGTGTGTGAAATTGTGGTGTGAAAATCGTCGGTCCAAAATATCGAGTTTCCGCCCTGACGGCACTTGTGACTCTTGTAGCTAGTCTACGAAGTTCTTGAATTGTGTGTGGCCTAGAATCGAACGAAAAATGAGACTTTGTTTCCGGCCTACATTTATTCAGCGCTATTTCTATGACGTCGTTTTCAGACAAGTTTGTTTTAAGAGCAAACGCAGTAGATAATAAATGTTCACAATAATCTGAGAAAGTTTCTTCGATGCGTTGTGGACGATCTAACTCTATTGACTCTATTTCTCTTCGTCGCATTGATGGGATAAATCTATCTAGAATTTCGACGTGCAAATTATTCCACCCTGATTGAGCACTTACGGACTCAATCCATAACTGAAACAACTGACCTTTGACCTTTGGTAAGAGCAACTTAATTATTTCATTGTCGTGGGACGGAGATACGTTAAAAATCGGCATTAAATCTTTAAGGAATGTAACCAACTCAAATTCATTCGATGCATCGACGTCCTTCAACTTCCTCAAAAGTTCCATTATTACAATAGAATCTGTTTTTGACAATCCCTGATGAACGAAGTTACCCTGCAATTGATTCGCCGGTACCGGAGCTACGAAACGAATTTGTTCGTGGTTCACGGCACGAGGAGACGATGTGAAATTCGAAGAAATTGCATTGTTTTCGACCCTCGGTTCAATCGCGCGAATTGACGATCGTCGATCTCGAAAGGTTCCCTCATCAATCGTGACATACTCTGTGGCCGTCGAATCAAAAGTGAGATGCGAACGTGAGTGCACAGCTTGTTCCAACACGTCATTATCTAAATCCAACAAACAATCACTGTTCGACATGTTCAAATCGCCGACTACATTGTTCGCAATATGCTCTATTTCTTCTCCTACAAATGTGACGTGACCCGCGCGGAACGAATCGGTGGGGGGGGGAGGGGAGACATGGTTGATACGAACGTTTCCTGTTTCTGCGTGTGATGCACCAACCCTACCGGACACAAGCCCTTCGTCTGACACATGACGCCTGCTTGCCATCCTCTGAGCCCTATCGCTTGCCGTAGTTACGTAATTGGGACCGTACAATTGACGTCTCATTTTTGAATTGCAAAGTTTTTTTTTTGAAATCAAATTCGCAAAAATGCAATCGACCTCAGTTTTATAAATTCACAAAATGTTTCAATTTTCCCTATAAATAAATATAAACAATCACGGACAAATATACACAGATAATAAATAACCAAGTAAACACTGCAATATGAACGGGTATAATCTGTCTTAAAGATAACAAGTGACAAGATAACAAGATTCTGAGGGTCAATATCAATCTTATCTATGCCAATCTGTCCGTAGAAGAGCCAATCTGCCTTGTTACCAGACCTCTCAATATTAGTGCTATCACTTTTTGTAAAGAAAAAATAAACGTTCTTTACTTACTTATTACTTCAAAATATACTCTTTACATTAATTGATCATTCCATCACTAAAATCGCCTCACACCTTTATGTAATGCAATTTGGCTATTCCATATAGGTGTGAGTACAACAAAAAGTTGCCCCCTGGTGGGGTTTCAATGAATTTAATTTAGTTGAACAGACAACTGAGGACCAATCACAGAGCCGGCAGTGGAAGTAAGATGTTGTATTGAGCCCTGATAATTGTGTATCCCAGAAGTCCGATTTATAGACCGTTGAGAGGTCTGATATGTCCTCCTGAAAGTGCTTTCAATAATCTTAAACGTAACACTTCTTAAGATGCAATAAAAAGTATATCAAATACTCTGAATGCAAAATTACACTCTTTGTTGAAACTTTGTTAAAACATTGGTTTTGACTCTGAAATATTGAAACGATTATGCAAAATATTGATGAACCAATATATAATAAATTATGTGTCAATTGACTACTTAATGATATTGTACTTTATTGCAATTGTTCGGTTAAGCCGATTACCTTGAAAAGATTAACACAGGAGAATTAATAAAATTGATGAAAGAATAAGCTTTGTGTATTATCACTATAAATAATACAAATATTACAAATAATCAATATTAATATTCAAGTTTCTGCTAAAATTAATAATATTCAAGTTTCAGCTATAATTAATAATATTCTAGTTTCTACTAATTACACTTTCCCGTGCGGTACCGGGTTAGAATAGCACCGCAGCCTTCTCGGGCTTGTCGTAAGAGGCGACTAAAAGGGTGACCGACGAACTCACTGGGAGTCCCTGGGAGTGCCCCTGTTGTGTTGCAGGGGTTGATGTGTGCTCTGCACTGCCGATGGGTATTCTTAGTGGGTCGTGAGAAGCCAGCCACTTCGGTCCTTGGTCAGGGAGTGCGGCATGGATGTAGAGGTCGGGCTCTGCATTGTGACGGGCGACCCCCGGCACGTCAGGTATCCGGTGCTGGGCAAACGGAGGTCAGGCCCCGGGGAACTGGGGTAGGGGTCTTTGTCCCCGAGGGTATACCCGTTCCTGACTGATTCCGGGCCGCTCCTTGCCGCACGATGCGCTGGAATAAACACGATGGATTTAAATAAAACCCCTCATAACACATTTTTGATTAAGAGCTCAAATGAGCCAGAAAAGACGTTGGAAGTGGAGCGGAACGCTTTTGTCCGTAGCTCCAAGGTGCAGCGGTCGCCACCACCGAAAAACGTGAGAACATCTCCCCCACCTGCCACCTTCAAATGCACCAAGGAGTTCCCCCATTTAGGAGCTCCTTCGGAAAGTGGAGCTGGGAACGGTGCGGAAAGCGTCGGAGATGTAGGTGTCGAGCTGGTGTTGCCAGCAACTCTCCCCCACTCTGCCAGTTCTGCTGTAGGGATGCCGGAGGAGCCATTCAAAGCACCGCTGAGGTCGGAAGGCTCTGAGATGGTGCTTCTGCGTCAGGAATATCTTGACGCAGAGAGTGACATTGAAACCCGGCTCCAAGACATGGAAGCTACGATCAAGGCTATGCTGGACACCTTCCGGACCCAGAAAGCCGTAAATCAAGTGGTCAAAAACGGCATGGCCAAACTGGAGGATGACCTTGGCTTCGTTTTTGCCTGCCGGGTGGTGAGTAAGGCAGCCATGGAGAAGATTGCCGAGAAGGTTGTGTCTCTGTCTGACGAAAGAACACTGCCTTCTAAGAAACGTAAAAGGCCTTCCACATCGGACAGTCCTCAAAAAAGAGAAGAAGGCGTCCAAACCAAAAGGACCACGGTAAAGGCCAAGGCAACTCAGACTGATCTATTGTCTGCTGTGCCCAGATCCTTTTCGGACATAGCTGCAGCTCCTGCAAAGAGCCAACAACCACAGCTACCTACGACCCCCCTTCAGGGAAGTTCCCGAAAGGGGTCAGTCGTAGAGACACCTGGGGCTGCGTGGGAAAAACGTCGTTCCCGAAAGGAGAAGAGGCAGTTGAGGCGGGCGGAGGTCGCCTCTATAAAGAATGTGGCAGTGAAGGCACAGCCGACCGGCGTGGCCCAAACTGGGCCCGGCTCGGTCTCTGCTCCGAAAAAGTCCCGGCCAAAAAAGCCCAGGACGGAGGCAATCCTGGTCAAGCCCTCAGGGGGGAGATCTTTCGCCGAGGTCTTGGGTGCAATTAAGGCCAAGGCTAAGCCAGAGCAGACCGATACGGTTGTACGGTCGATTAGACGAACCCGGGACGGGGACGTTCTCCTTGAACTGGGTAAGTCGAAAGACAAAGCAGCCTTTACTGCCGAACTGAAGGCAGCTGTTGAAGGCCAGGGCACCGTCCGTGCTCTTGAACCAAAGACATCAGTCGAGGTTCGAGACATTGATTGTGTGTCGACGGAGGTTGATGTTGTTGAGGCCCTGAAGAAAGCTGTCCCCGAGCTTGGCGGGCAAACGGCTTTTTTTAAGGTGTGGCTCACAAAACCGAACAGGAGTCAGCAGCGGATGGCGGTCGCCGAAATGGCAGACGCACATGCCACGAAAGTGCTGGGACTCCAGCATCTGAGAGTCGGCTGGGTCAACTGCAGGCTCAGACGGAGAGTGGAAGTGAAGAGGTGTTTTAAATGCCTCTGTTTCGGCCATTCCTCCCGAAACTGCAAGGGACCCGACCGAAGCAAGAACTGCCTTCGGTGCGGGGAGGTCGGTCACGTCCGTAAGGACTGCCAAGTCGAGTCCTGTTTCCTTTGCAAAGAAAATGGGCTCGCTGACAAACACTTGAAGCATATAGCTGGGTCTGGACAGTGTAGTGTATTCAAATCTGCACTACAGCAAGCGAAAGTCCTTTCACGAAGATAAGAATCCTTCAGTGCAATCTTGAGCGATCCAGGTCGGCTGACGCACTTCTATGTCAGCTTGCCCTAGAACACGATGTCGACGCGCTCTTAGTCAGCGAACAGTACCAGTACCGTGATAGGGACCCATCTTTTTGGTTCCCTGATAGTCTTGGTACTGCTGCATTCTGGGCGCGTAATGCAGCGAAAGTACAAGTACGGGGTCACGCGAAGGGCCGAGGTTTCGTTTGGGTTCGGTGCCGGGATGTCACTTACTTTAGTGTCTACCTCACTCCCAACGAGGCCATCCGTGAATTTCGTGAGAAGATAGACCGCCTGGAAGAGAGCGTGCGCAATACCACAGGACACGTCGTCGTGGGTGGGGATTTTAATGCTAGGGCTGTCGAGTGGGGAATGACCCTCACCAATTCCCGGGGCAAGTACATTCTGGACTTTGCTGCCAGAGCCGGACTCGTTGTCGTCAACGAGGGAAACACGCCAACTTTCCGGCGCCCCGGGATGCGGGGAACGATCCCAGACATAACCCTTGCATCTGAGTCCCTTTTGCCAAGGATCAGAGCCTGGAGAGTTCTGGAGGATTACACGGGCAGTGACCACCAGTACATTATTTTTGATGTCCTGGATGGTCATCAGAGACAAGTAGCCGCGTTTCGTCAAGTGCCTGTTCGATGGAATATTAAAAAATTGGACGTGGCAAAATTCAATGAAGCCATCTTACGAGGAACACCGGTGGTTCCCCCCGCAACTAGTGTGGCTCATGCAGAGGTGTTAGTTACATCCATGATGGGACTAATCGTCTCCGCTTGCGATGAGTCTATGCCTCGCGGAAGATCCCGGTGCAATAAGCGACCTGTGTACTGGTGGACTGCCGAGATTGCGGAATTGCGTCGGTCAGCATTGAGAGCCAGAAGACTTGCTACCAGGGCCAGAGAACCTGTAGACAGACGTCGTAAGTCGGATGCTTACAGAGTGGCTAGGAGGTCTCTTCGTCGAGCCATCAACCGGAGTAAACGTAGTTGCTGGGAGACATTAAGGGACGATATCGATTCCAATCCGTGGGGCTTGGGTTACAAACTGGTAACCAAGAAACTTGGCACCCGCTCTCCACCTTCCGTCATGGATGGGGCCACTATGGAGAGGATAGTCGAGTCCCTTTTCCCGGCTCACACGTTGCGCCCACTGCGGGATTTCGGAAGGGTGGATGACGTACCACTTTTCAGTCTTGGAGAGGTGGAGGCGGCCGTCCTATCCCTGAAGAACAATAAGGCTCCTGGACCCGATGGGGTACCCGGCGAAGTTCTCAAAAAGGTTTTGACTATTAACCCCTTGATCCTTTTACGCATGTACAATGCCTGCCTAGTCGAAGGAGTTTTCCCTTCGTGCTGGAAAACAGCTAGGCTTGTGCTTGTTGGGAAGGGGAAGGGAGATCCAGACCTGCCATCCTCTTACAGACCTCTGTGTATGTTGGATACGGCTGGAAAAGTCCTCGAGAAGTTGATACGTTCCCGACTGAATTCAGCCGTAGTCGCTGCGGGGGACCTGTCCCCTCGGCAGTATGGATTTAGGATGGGGCGATCTACGGTTGACGCTGTTGAAGAGGTGAAGCAAGCCGTGATGAGAGCTGAGGATTTTAACCACTACTCTCGAAGGGTTGTGCTGCTCGTCACTCTCGATGTGCGAAACGCATTTAATTCGGCGAGGTGGTGCGATATGCTGGATGCTCTGGAGAACACCTTTCACGTCCCGGCATACCTCATGCGTATCATAGAGGATTATCTCCGGTTCCGCCTCCTCTTGTATGACACTACAGAGGGCCCACGGACGATGAGTGTCACTTCCGGTGCTGCCCAAGGTTCCATACTCGGCCCGGACCTCTGGAATGTCGCGTATGACAGCCTCCTGAGGTCTGAAATGCCTGAGGAAACTGTTTTGGTTGGGTACGCGGACGACGTTGCAGTTTTGATAGCTGCACGTAGCGTTGAGCTGGCTCAGCTAAAGCTGAACCGAGTTATGCGTACTATAAACGCATGGATGACAGACCACGGTCTCTCGCTTGCTTTGAGCAAAACTGAGATCGTGATATTAACAAAAAAACGGATTGACACCATCGTGCCGTTGAGGGTAGGGGCCGTTGAAGTCCAGACCGTTCGTTCTGCCAAGTACCTTGGGATTATGGTGGACAGCAAGCTTAGCTGGCGGGATCAGATTTTCGGTACGGCGGACAAGGCCGCTAGGGTGGTCTCCTCTCTTAGCCGGTTGATGGCCAATGTCGGAGGGCCTCGGTCCAGCCGTAGAAGGCTGTTAATGTCTTCTGTCCAGTCCGTACTCTTGTACGGTGCTGAGGTGTGGGCAGACGCTCTAAATAAGGAGGTATATAGGATGCGGCTTGCCCGAGTGCAGCGTCAGGCAGCACTAAGAGTTGCATCCGCCTACCGAACAGTGTCCGAACCCGCCGTCCTGGTGGTTGCTGGAGTCATCCCCGTCAAACTTTTGGCGGCGGAGAGAAAAGCAATTTATCAGCGCCGTGGGGAGGACCAGGCACGAACAGAGGAACGCACCCGCACCTACCAGCTGTGGCAAGAGAGCTGGGAACAGGAGACTCGGGGACGCTGGACCAGGCGACTGATAAAGCAAGTCCGACCTTGGGTTAATCGGCGGTGCGGAGAGGTGGACTTCTACCTCACCCAATTTCTGACGGGTCACGGCTTTTTCCGGTCGTACCTGTTCAGGATGGGCAAAGCCGTGTCACCCGATTGCATATACTGCCCAGGCATTCCCGATGACGTGGAACATACATTTTTCCACTGCCAGCGTTGGGAAAGGCCCCGCCTGGAGGCTCAACAGTTAGTAGGACTGCTGTCGGTGGACACGGTCATACCGATGATGACGGAGGGTGAGGACAATTGGACCTGTGTGTCACATTACATCCAGGGTATTCTCCGCGCCAAGAAGCTCGACCTTGACCGGGATGCGGTGTAGGTCTTAAAGTATCCAAATGCCATAAACGGTGAGAGCCCTGAGGGCTTAGGTAACATGTTGGCCTGACTTGAAGTAATGTGACAAACAATTCCAGGTCTGTGTCCAACAGAGTAGAGGGGGTTTTTTAGTGAGTAGTCTGCGATAGATTCAGGAGTCTCACACTACAGGCTGGCTACCTGTGTGCGTAAAAGCATTTTTACCTCCTCTCCCTTAAAAAAAAAAAAAAAAAAAAAAAAAAAACTAATTACACTTCAATTTAATGTGAGAGAGTATTGATTGTGGTCTTTTTGACTTTCTTTCCTGAAATATTGACAGCAGAGCCTCGGGAACCTAGGTTTAATTTATTCAATCTGTTTTAGGCTATTAGGCTTCCCAAAGTATGGTATTTACTTACAACTGGCCAGTTGATCTTATGTGCAAAGGGGCTATTCGTAGATCTGCGTACAGCACACTTTGTTGCTCAGTAGCAAATTGGACCAAAACGACTACTGAGTCGTTTGTTTAATTTAAGTTAAAAATATGATTTTTTATGGCGTTAATGGAAGCCTACCTTGTAGCCTGTATTGACACCTAACCTTCAACCGGGACAATGCTCTGATTGAAACCTGAATTTGCACCCAATCAAATACTCTCAGTGATCTCTTTATGTATTTTTGAAGTGATTTCAAACCCAAATATTAAAGCAAGAACAAATTGTAACAGTTTTACGTGACAGACAGCTGATTACCCTAACAATATAATTTGAATTTAAGCACAAAACTAATATGAAATTTAACTGGTATAAAAATTTACCCAAATTGTTAATATAACAATATCTACAAATGTATCACAGTATGTATTTTAAAATAAGTAAATGGCAATAATTCTAAAGCAATGTGACTGAATTTACACACTAAGACATGAAACCTGCAAGAAACATGATTAAACAAATATGAATGTGGACAGATTGGCTTCTCCTAATGATATAAATACAATTTACACAAAACATTTACTTACATACACAGAAGACAATTTTGACGACACATAAACATATAATTACGACACTGTACTTGGGATAGGCTCTACGAAAATGGTCAAATCTGACGAATTTTGCCGGTCGACGTCGAACTTAAAGACTCGTTTTGTTTCAATTCGTAATTTATTTAATGCTGTTTCACGGTTTTAGATATCAATGCACTCCGGAGATCGAACAATTGATTCGTTGACGAAATACACGTTACGACTACCAAAAGTGATTTTTGCAAATTGAAAAGGAGAATTTAAAGATTTCCGTACATCGCGGCTCAGAGCTTGGTCCCAAGTGACCGTTAGAAAAAGACGTCCGCACAAGTCAGCAAATTGGTGTTCCTCCGCGCTCACGTGATTGGCCGTTGTTGGTCCTTGCCTTCGCGCGTTTTCAGTTTGATTTGAATTTTCATTTGGTCATTCATTTTGAATCGGTACAACTTGTACAAGATTGTACACGATTGTACACCCTTGTACACACTTGTGCACCCTTGTACACACTTGTACACCCTTGTACACACTTGTACAACCTTTTACAAACTTGTACACACTTGTACAAACTTTTACATTCTTGTACATACTTGTACACCCTTGTAAACACTTGTACAACCTTGTACAAACCTGTACACCCTTGTACACACTTGTACAAGCTTGTACACACTTGTACACCCTTGTACAAACTTGTGCACCCTTGTACACTTTTGTACACCCTTGTATACATTTGTACAACCTTGTACAAACTTGTACACACTTGTACAAACTTGTACACACTTGTACAAACTTGTACACCCTTGTACACACTTGTACAACCTTGTACACACTTGTACAACCTTGTACACAATTGTACAACCTTGTACAACCTTGTACACACTTGTTCAACCTTGTACACACTTGTACAACCTTGTACACACTTGTACACCTTTGTACACACTTGTACAACCTTGTACACACTTGTACAACCTTGTACACACTTGTACAACCTTGTACACACTTGTACAACCTTGTACACACTTGTACACACTTGTACAAACTTGTACATTCTTGTACATACTTGTACACCCTTGTAAACACTTGTACAACCTTGTACAAACCTGTACACCCTTGTACACACTTGTACAAGCTTGTACACACTTGTACAAGCTTGTACACACTTGTACACCCTTGTACAAACTTGTGCACCCTTGTACACCCTTGTATACATTTGTACAACCTTGTACAAACTTGTACACACTTGTACAAACTTGTACACACTTGTACAAACTTGTACACCCTTGTACTCACTTGTACAACCTTGTACACACTTGTACAACCTTGTACACACTTGTACAACCTTGTACACACTTGTACAACCTTGTACACAATTGTACAACCTTGTACAACCTTGTACACACTTGTACAACCTTGTACACACTTGTACAACCTTGTACACACTTGTACAACCTTGTACACAATTGTACACCTTTGTACACACTTGTACAACCTTGTCCACACTTGTACAACCTTGTACACACTTGTACAACCTTGTACACACTTTTTCAACCTTGTACACACTTGTACAACCTTGTACACACTTGTACAACCTTGTAAAAACTTGTACAACCTTGTACACACTTGTACACCCTTGTACACACTTGTACAAGCTTGTACACACTTGTACACCCTTGTACACACTTGTACAAGCTTGTACACACTTGTACAAGCTTGTACACACTTGTACAGCCTTGTACACACTTGTACACCCTTGTACACACTTGTACAACCTTTTACAAACTTGTACACACTTGTACAAAATTGTACATTCTTGTACATACTTGTACATCCTTGTACACACTTGTACAACCTTGTACAAACCTGTACACACTTGTACAAGCTTGTACACACTTGTGCACCCTTGTACACACTTGTACACCCTTGTACACACTTGTACGACCTTTTACAAACTTGTACACACTTGTACAAACTTGTACATTCTTGTACATACTTGTACACCCTTTTAAACACTTGTACAAACTTGTACAAACCTGTACACCCTTGTACACACTTGTACAAGCTTGTACACACTTGTACAAGCTTGTACACACTTGTACACCCTTGTACAAACTTGTGCACCCTTGTTTACTTTTGTACACCCTTGTATACATTTGTACAACCTTGTACAAACTTGTACACAATTGTACAAACTTGTACACACTTGTACAAACTTGTACACCCTTGTACACACTTGTACAACCTTGTACACACTTGTACAACCTTGTTCAAACCTGTACACCCTTGTACACACTTGTACAAGATTGTACACGATTGTACACCCTTGTACACACTTGTGCACCCTTGTACACACTTGTACACCCTTGTACACACTTGTACAACCTTTTACAAACTTGTACACACTTGTACAAACTTTTACATTCTTGTACATACTTGTACACCCTTGTAAACACTTGTACAACCTTGTACAAACCTGTACACCCTTGTACACACTTGTACAAGCTTGTACACACTTGTACACCCTTGTACAAACTTGTGCACCCTTGTACACTTTTGTACACCCTTGTATACATTTGTACAACCTTGTACAAACTTGTACACACTTGTACAAACTTGTACACACTTGTACAAACTTGTACACAATTGTACAACCTTGTACAACCTTGTACACACTTGTTCAACCTTGTACACACTTGTACAACCTTGTACACACTTGTACACCTTTGTACACACTTGTACAACCTTGTACACACTTGTACAACCTTGTACACACTTGTACAACCTTGTACACACTTGTACAACCTTGTACACACTTGTACACACTTGTACAAACTTGTACATTCTTGTACATACTTGTACACCCTTGTAAACACTTGTACAACCTTGTACAAACCTGTACACCCTTGTACACACTTGTACAAGCTTGTACACACTTGTACAACCTTGTACAAACCTGTACACCCTTGTACACACTTGTACAACCTTGTACACACTTGTACAACCTTGTACACACTTGTACAACCTTGTACACACTTGTACAAGCTTGTACACACTTGTACAACCTTGTACACACTTGTACAACCTTTTACACAATTGTAAAACCTTGTACACACTTGTACATTCTTGTACAAACTTGTACTTACTTGTACAACCTTGTACAAACTTGTACACACTTGTACAAACTTTTACATCCTTGTACACATTTGTACACCCTTGTACACACTTGTACAACCTTGTACAAACCTGTACACCCTTGTACACGATTGTACAAGCTTGTACAAGATTGTACACCTTTGTACACACTTGTGCACCCTTGTACACACTTGTACACCCTCGTACACACTTGTACAACCTTTTACAAACTTGTACACACTTGTACAAACTTGTACATTCTTGTGCATACTTGTACACCCTTGTAAACACTTGTAAAAGCTTGTACACACTTGTACAAGCTTGTACACACTTGTACAAGCTTGTACACACTTGTACAAGCTTGTACACACTTGTACACCCTTGTTCAAACTTGTGCACCCTTGTACACACTTGTACACCCTTGTACACACTTGTACAACCTTTTACAAACTTGTACACACTTGTACAAACTTGTACATTCTTGTACATACTTGTACACCCTTGTAAACACTTGTACAACCTTGTACAAACCTGTACACCCTTGTACACACTTGTACAAGCTTGTACACACTTGTACACCCTTGTACAAACTTGTGCACCCTTGTACACTTTTGTACACCCTTGTATACATTTGTACAACCTTGTACAAACTTGTGCACACTTGTACAAACTTGTACACACTTGTACAAACTTGTACACCCTTGTACACACTTGTACAACCTTGTACACACTTGTACAACCTTGTACACAATTGTACAACCTTGTACAACCTTGTACACACTTGTACAACCTTGTACACACTTGTACAACCTTGTACACACTTGTACAACCTTGTACACACTTGTACACCTTTGTACACACTTGTTTAACCTTGTACACACTTGTACAACCTTGTACACACTTGTACAACCTTGTACACACTTGTACAACTTTGTACACACTTGTACACACTTGTACAAACTTGTACATTCTTGTACATACTTGTACTCCCTTGTAAACACTTGTACAACCTTGTACAAACCTGTACAACCTTGTACACACTTGTACAACCTTGTACACAATTGTAAAACATTGTACACACTTGTACAACCTTGTACAAACTTGTACACACTTGTACAAACTTTTACATCCTTGTACACATTTGTACACCCTTGTACACACTTGTACAACCTTGTACAAACCTGTAAACCCTTGTACACACTTGTACAAGCTTGTACACGATTGTACAAGCTTGTACACGATTGTACACCCTTGTACACACTTGTGCACCCTTGTACACACTTGTACAACCTTGTACACACTTGTACAACCTTGTACACACTTGTACAACCTTGTACACACTTGTACAACCTTGTACACACTTGTACAACCTTGTACACACTTGTACAACCTTGTACACACTTGTACAACCTTGTACACAATTGTACACGTTTGTACAACCTTGTACAAACTTGTACACACTTGTACAACCTTGTACAAACTTGTACACACTTGTACAACCTTGTACAAACTTGTGCACCCTTGTACACTTTTGTACACCCTTGTGTACATTTGTACAACCTTGGACAAACTTGTACACACTTGTACAAACTTGTACACACTTGTACAAACTTGTACACCCTTGTACACACTTGTACAACCTTGTACACACTTGTACAACCTTGTACACAATTGTAAAACCTTGTACAACCATGTACACACTTGTACAACTTTGTACACACTTGTACAACCTTGTACACACTTGTACACCTTTGTACACACTTGTACAACCTTGTACACTATGGTACAACCTTGTACACACTTGTACAACCTTGTACACACTTGTACAACCTTTTACAAACTTGTACACACTTGTACAAACTTGTACATTCTTTTGTACACCCTTGTAAACACTTGTACAACCTTGTACAAACCTGTACACCCTTGTACACACTTGTACACCCTTGTACAAACTTGTGCACCCTTGTACACTTTTGTACACCCTTGTATACATTTGTACAACCTTGTACAAACTTGTACACACTTGTACAAACTTGTACACACTTGTACAAACTTGAACACCCTTGTACACATAGAACAACCTTGTACACACTTGTACACCCTTGTACAAACTTGTGCACCCTTGTACACTTTTGTACACCCTTGTATACATTTGTACAACCTTGTACAACCTTGTACACACTTGTACAACCTTGTACACACTTTTTCAACCTTGTACACACTTATACAACCTTGTACACACTTGTACAACCTTGTACAAACTTGTACAACCTTGTACACACTTGTACAACCTTGTACACACTTGTACAACCTTGTAAAAACTTGTACAACCTTGTACACACTTGTACACCCTTGTACACACTTGTACAAGCTTGTACACACTTGTACAACCTTGTACACACTTGTTCACCCTTGTACAAACTTGTACACACTTGTACAAACTTGTACATTCTTTTGTACACCCTTGTAAACACTTGTACAACCTTGTACAAACCTGTACACCCTTGTACACACTTGTACACCCTTGTACAAACTTGTGCACCCTTGTACACTTTTGTACACCCTTGTATACATTTGTACAACCTTGTACAAACTTGTACACACTTGTACAAACTTGTACACACTTGTACAAACTTGTACACCCTTGTACACATTGTACAACCTTGTACACACTTGTACAACCTTGTACATAATTGTACAAACTTGTACAACCATGTACACACTTGTACAACCTTGTACACACTTGTACAACCTTGTACAGACTTGTACACCTTTGTACACACTTATACAACCTTGTACACACTTGTACAACCTTGTACACACTTGTACACCCTTGTACACACTTGTACAAGCTTGTACACACTTGTACAAGCTTGTACAACCTTGTACACACTTGTACAACCTTGTACACACTTGTACAACCTTGTACACACTTGTACAACCTTGTACACACTTGTACAACCTTGTACACACTTGTACAACCTTGTACACACTTGTACAACCTTGTACACAATTGTACAACCTTGTACAACCTTGTACACACTTGTACAACCTTGTACACACTTGTACAACCTTGTACACACTTGTACAACCTTGTACACAATTGTACACCTTTGTACACACTTGTACAACCTTGTCCACACTTGTACAACCTTGTACACACTTGTACAACCTTGTACACACTTGTACAACCTTGTACACACTTGTACAACCTTGTAAAAACTTGTACAACCTTGTACACACTTGTACAGCCTTGTACACACTTGTACACCCTTGTACACACTTGTACAACCTTTTACAAACTTGTACACACTTGTACAAAATTGTACATTCTTGTACATACTTGTACATCCTTGTACACACTTGTACAACCTTGTACAAACCTGTACACCCTTGTACACACTTGTACAAGCTTGTACACACTTGTGCACCCTTGTACACACTTGTACACCCTTGTACACACTTGTACAACCTTTTACAAACTTGTACACACTTGTACAAACTTGTACATTCTTGTACATACTTGTACACCCTTGTAAACACTTGTACAACCTTGTACAAACCTGTACACCCTTGTACACACTTGTACAAGCTTGTACACACTTGTACAAGCTTGTACACACTTGTACACCCTTGTACAAACTTGTGCACCCTTGTACACTTTTGTACACCCTTGTATACATTTGTACAACCTTGTACAAACTTGTACACAATTGTACAAACTTGTACACACTTGTAAAAACTTGTACACCCTTGTACACACTTGTACAACCTTGTACACACTTGTACAACCTTGTACACACATGTACAACCTTGTACACAATTGTACAACCTTGTACAACCTTGTACACACTTGTACAACCTTGTACACACTTGTACAACCTTGTACACACTTGTACAACCTTGTACACACTTGTACACCTTTGTACACACTTGTACAACCTTGTACACACTTGTACAACCTTGTACACACTTGTACAACCTTGTACACACTTTTTCAACCTTGTACACACTTATACAACCTTGTACACACTTGTACAACCTTGTACAAACTTGTACAACCTTGTACACACTTGTACAACCTTGTACACACTTGTACAACCTTGTAAAAACTTGTACAACCTTGTACACACTTGTACACCCTTGTACACACTTGTACAAGCTTGTACACACTTGTACAACCTTGTACACACTTGTTCACCCTTGTACACACTTGTACAACCTTTTACAAACTTGTACACACTTGTACAAAATTGTACATTCTTGTACATACTTGTACATCCTTGTACACATTTGTACAACCTTGTACAAACCTGTACACCCTTGTACACACTTGTACAAGCTTGTACACACTTGTACACCCTTGTACAAACTTGTGCACCCTTGTACACTTTTGTACAACCTTGTACACATTTGTACAACCTTGTACAAACTTAAACACACTTGTACAAACATGTACACACTTGAACAACCATGTACACACTTGTACAACCTTGTACACACTTGTACAAGCTTGTACACACTTGTACAAACTTGTACACACTTGTACAACCTTGTACACACTTGTACAACCTTGTACACAATTGTAAAACCTTGTACACACTTGTAAAACCTTGTACACACTTGTACAACCTTGTACAAACCTGTACACACTTGTACACACTTGTACAAGCTTGTACACGATTGTACACTCTTGTACACACTTGTGCAACCTTGTACACACTTGTACAACCTTGTAAACACTTGTACAACCTTGTACAAACCTGTACACCCTTGTACACACTTGTACACCCTTGTACAAACTTGTACACCCTTGTACACTTTTGTACACCCTTGTACACATTTGTAAAAACCTTGTACAAACTTGTACACACTTGTACAAACTTGTACACACTTGTACAACCTTGTACACACTTGTACAACCTTGTACACACTTGTACAACCTTGTACAACTTTGTACACACTTGTACAACCTTGTACAACCTTGTACAAACTTGTACACACTTGTACAAACTTTTACATCCTTGTACACATTTGTACACCCTTGTACACACTTGTACAAACTTGTACATTCTTGTACATACTTGTACACCCTTGTACACACTTGTACAACCTTGTACAAACCTGTAAACCCTTGTACAAACTTGAAACAAGCATGTACACGATTGTACAAGCTTGTACACGATTGTACACCTTTGTACACACTTGTGCACCCTTGTACACACTTGTACAACCTTGTACACACTTGTACAACCTTGTACACACTTGTACAACCTTGTACACACTTGTACAACCTTGTACACACTTGTACAACCTTGTACAACCTTGCACAAACTTGTACACACTTGTACAAACTTTTACATCCTTGTACACTTTTGTACATCCTTGTACACACTTGTACAAACTTGTACATTCTTGTACATACTTGTACACCCTTGTACACACTTGTACAAACTTGTACATTCTTGTACATACTTGTACACCCTTGTACACACTTGTACAACCTTGTACAAACCTGTAAACCCTTGTACAAGCTTGTACACACTTGTACAAGCTTGTACACACTTGTACACCCTTGTACAAACTTGTGCACCCTTGTACACTTTTGTACACCCTTGTACACATTTGTACAACCTTGTACAAACTTGTACACACTTGAACAAACTTGTACACACTTGTACAACCTTGTACACACTTGTACAACCTTGTACACACTTGTACAACCTTGTACACGCTTGTACAACCTTGTACACACTTGTACAACCTTTTACACAATTGTAAAACCTTGTACACACTTGTACATTCTTGTACAAACTTGTACTTACTTGTACAACCTTGTACAAACTTGTACACACTTGTACAAACTTTTACATCCTTGTACACATTTGTACACCCTTGTACACACTTGTACAACCTTGTACAAACCTGTACACCCTTGTACACACTTGTACAAGCTTGTACACGATTGTACACCCTTGTACACACTTGTGCACCCTTGTATACATTTGTACAACCTTGTACAAACTTGTACACAATTGTACAAACTTGTACACACTTGTACAAACTTGTACACCCTTGTACACACTTGTACAACCTTGTACACACTTGTACAAACTTGTACACCCTTGTACACACTTGTACAACCTTGTACACACTTGTACAACCTTGTACACACTTGTACAACCTTGTACAACCTTGTACACACTTGTACAACCTTGTACACACTTGTACAACCTTGTACACACTTGTACAACCTTGTACACACTTGTACAACCTTGTAAAAACTTGTACAACCTTGTACACACTTGTACACCCTTGTACACACTTGTACAAGCTTGTACACACTTGTACAAGCTTGTACACACTTGTACAACCTTGTACACACTTGTTCACCCTTGTACACACTTGTACAACCTTTTACAAACTTGTACACACTTGTACAAAATTGTACATTCTTGTACATACTTGTACATCCTTGTACACATTTGTACAACCTAGTACAAACCTGTACACCATTGTACACACTTGTACAAGCTTGTACACACTTGTACACCCTTGTACACATTTGTACAACCTTGTACAAACTTAAACACACTTGTACAAACATGTACACACTTGAACAACCATGTACACACTTGTACAACCTTGTACACACTTGTACAAGCTTGTACACACTTGTACAACCTTGTACACACTTGTACAACCTTGTACACACTTGTACAACCTTGTACACAATTGTAAAACCTTGTACACACTTGTACAACCTTGTACAAACCTGTACAACCTTGTACACACTTGTACAAGCTTGTACACGATTGTACACTCTTGTACACACTTGTGCAACCTTGTACACACTTGTGCAACCTTGTACACACTTGTACAACCTTGTAAACACTTGTACAACCTTGTACACACTTGTTCAAGCTTGTACACACTTGTACAACCTTGTACAAACCTGTACACCCTTGTACACACTTGTACACCCTTGTACAAACTTGTGCACCCTTGTACACTTTTGTACACCCTTGTACACATTTGTACAACCTTGTACAAACTTGTACACACTTGTACAAACTTGTACACACTTGTACAACCTTGTACACACTTGTACATCCTTGTACACACTTGTACAACCTTGTACACACTTGTACAACCTTGTACACAATTGTAAAACATTGTACACACTTAAACAACCTTGTACAAACTTGTACACACTTGTATAAACTTTTACATCCTTGTACACATTTGTACACCCTTGTACACACTTGTACAACCTTGTACAAACCTGTAAACCCTTGTACACACTTGTACAAGCTTGTACACGATTGTACAAGCTTGTACACGATTGTACACCCTTGTACACACTTGTGAACCCTTGTACACACTTGTACAACCTTGTACACACTTGTACAACCTTGTACACACTTGTACAACCTTGTACACACTTGTACAACCTTGTATACACTTGTACAACCTTGTACACACTTGTACAACCTTGTACAACCTACTACAAACTTGTACACACTTGTACAAACTTTTACATCCTTGTACACATTTTTACACCCTTGTACACACTTGTACAAACTTGTACATTCTTGTACATACTTGTACACCTTTGTACACACTTGTACAAACTTGTACACACTTGTACACCCTTGTACAAACTTGTGCACCCTTGTACACTTTTGTACACCCTTGTACACATTTGTACAACCTTGTACAAACTTGTACACACTTGAACAAACTTGTACACACTTGTACAACCTTGTACACACTTGTACAACCTTGTACACACTTGTACAACCTTGTACACACTTGTACAAGCTTGTACACACTTGTACAACCTTGTACACACTTGTACAACCTTGTACACACTTGTACAACCTTGTACACACTTGTACAACCTTGTACACACTTGTACAAGCTTGTACACACTTGTACAACCTTGTTCACACTTGTACATTCTTGTACAAACTTGTACTTACTTGTACAACCTTGTACAAACTTGTACACACTTGTACAAACTTTTACATCCTTGTACACATTTGTACACCCTTGTACACACTTGTACAACCTTGTACAAACCTGTACACCCTTGTACACACTTGTACAAGCTTGTACACGATTGTACACCCTTGTACACACTTGTGCACCCTTGTACACACTTGTACACCCTTGTACACACTTGTACAACCTTTTACAAACTTGTACACACTTGTACAAACTTGAACATTCTTGTACATACTTGTACACCCTTGTAAACACTTGTACAACCTTGTACAAACTTGTAAACACTTGTACACACTTGTACAAGCTTGTACACACTTGTACAAGCTTGTACACACTTGTACACCCTTGTACAAACTTGTGCACCCTTGTACACACTTGTACAACCTTGTACACAATTGTACAACCTTGTACAACCATGTACACACTTGTACAACTTTGTATACACTTGTACAACCTTTTACACACTTGTACACCTTTGTACACACTTGTACAACCTTGTACACTATGATACAACCTTGTACACACTTGTACAACCTTGTACACACTTGTACAACCTTTTACAAACTTGTACACACTTGTAAAACTTGTACATTCTTTTGTACACCCTTGTAAACACTTGTACAACCTTGTACAAATCTGTACACCCTTGTACACACTTGTACAAGCTTGTACACACTTGTACAAGCTTGTACACACTTGTACACCCTTGTACAAACTTGTGCACCCTTGTACACTTTTGTACACCCTTGTATACATTGGTACAACCTTGTACAAACTTGTACACACTTGTACAAACTTGTACACACTTTTACAAACTTGTACACCCTTGTACACACTTGTACAACCTTGTACACACTTGTACAACCTTGTACACAATTGTACAACCTTGTACAACCATGTACACACTTGTACAACCTTGTACACACTTGTACAACCTTGTACACACTTGTACACCTTTGTACACACTTATACAACCTTGTACACACTTGTACAACCTTGTACACACTTGTACAACCTTGTACAAACCTGTACACACTTGTACACACTTGTACAAGCTTGTACACGATTGTACACTCTTGTACACACTTGTGCAACCTTGTACACACTTGTACAACCTTGTAAACACTTGTACAACCTTGTACAAACCTGTACACCCTTGTACACACTTGTACACCCTTGTACAAACTTGTGCACCCTTGTACACTTTTGTACACCCTTGTACACATTTGTAAAAACCTTGTACAAACTTGTACACACTTGTACAAACTTGTACACACTTGTACAACCTTGTACACACTTGTACAACCTTGTACACACTTGTACAACCTTGTACACACTTGTACAACCTTGTACAACTTTGTACACACTTGTACAACCTTGTACAACTTTGTACAAACTTGTACACACTTGTACAAACTTTTACATCCTTGTACACATTTGTACACCCTTGTACACACTTGTACAAACTTGTACATTCTTGTACATACTTGTACACCCTTGTACACACTTGTACAACCTTGTACAAACCTGTAAACCCTTGTACAAACTTGAAACAAGCATGTACACGATTGTACAAGCTTGTACACGATTGTACACCTTTGTACACGATTGTACACCTTTGTACACACTTGTGCACCCTTGTACACACTTGTACAACCTTGTACACACTTGTACAACCTTGTACACACTTGTACAACCTTGTACACACTTGTACAACCTTGTACACACTTGTACAACCTTGTACAACCTTGCACAAACTTGTACACACTTGTACAAACTTTTACATCCTTGTACACTTTTGTACATCCTTGTACACACTTGTACAAACTTGTACATTCTTGTACATACTTGTACAACCTTGTACACACTTGTACAAACTTGTACATTCTTGTACATACTTGTACACCCTTGTACACACTTGTACAACCTTGTACAAACCTGTAAACCCTTGTACAAGCTTGTACACACTTGTACAAGCTTGTACACACTTGTACACCCTTGTACAAACTTGTGCACCCTTGTACACTTTTGTACACCCTTGTACACATTTGTACAACCTTGTACAAACTTGTACACACTTGAACAAACTTGTACACACTTGTACAACCTTGTACACACTTGTACAACCTTGTACACACTTGTACAACCTTGTACACGCTTGTACAACCTTGTACACACTTGTACAACCTTTTACACAATTGTAAAACCTTGTACACACTTGTACATTCTTGTACAAACTTGTACTTACTTGTACAACCTTGTACAAACTTGTACACACTTGTACAAACTTTTACATCCTTGTACACATTTGTACACCCTTGTACACACTTGTACAACCTTGTACAAACCTGTACACCCTTGTACACACTTGTACAAGCTTGTACACGATTGTACACCCTTGTACACACTTGTGCACCCTTGTATACATTTGTACAACCTTGTACAAACTTGTACACAATTGTACAAACTTGTACACACTTGTACAAACTTGTACACCCTTGTACACACTTGTACAACCTTGTACACACTTGTACAAACTTGTACACCCTTGTACACACTTGTACAACCTTGTACACACTTGTACAACCTTGTACACACTTGTACAACCTTGTACAACCTTGTACACACTTGTACAACCTTGTACACACTTGTACAACCTTGTACACACTTGTACAACCTTGTACACACTTGTACAACCTTGTAAAAACTTGTACAACCTTGTACACACTTGTACACCCTTGTACACACTTGTACAAGCTTGTACACACTTGTACAAGCTTGTACACACTTGTACAACCTTGTACACACTTGTTTACCCTTGTACACACTTGTACAACCTTTTACAAACTTGTACACACTTGTACAAAATTGTACATTCTTGTACATACTTGTACATCCTTCTACACATTTGTACAACCTAGTACAAACCTGTACACCATTGTACACACTTGTACAAGCTTGTACACACTTGTACACCCTTGTACAAACTTGTGCACCCTTGTACACTTTTGTACACCCTTGTACACATTTGTACAACCTTGTACAAACTTAAACACACTTGTACAAACATGTACACACTTGAACAACCATGTACACACTTGTACAACCTTGTACACACTTGTACAAGCTTGTACACACTTGTACAACCTTGTACACACTTGTACAACCTTGTACACACTTGTACAACCTTGTACACAATTGTAAAACCTTGTACACACTTGTACAACCTTGTACAAACCTGTACAACCTTGTACACACTTGTACAAGCTTGTACACGATTGTACACTCTTGTACACACTTGTGCAACCTTGTACACACTTGTGCAACCTTGTACACACTTGTACAACCTTGTAAACACTTGTACAACCTTGTACACACTTGTTCAAGCTTGTACACACTTGTACAACCTTGTACAAACCTGTACACCCTTGTACACACTTGTACACCCTTGTACAAACTTGTGCACCCTTGTACACTTTTGTACACCCTTGTACACATTTGTACAACCTTGTACAAACTTGTACACACTTGTACAAACTTGTACACACTTGTACAACCTTGTACACACTTGTACATCCTTGTACACACTTGTACAACCTTGTACACACTTGTACAACCTTGTACACAATTGTAAAACATTGTACACACTTAAACAACCTTGTACAAACTTGTACACACTTGTATAAACTTTTACATCCTTGTACACATTTGTACACCCTTGTACACACTTGTACAACCTTGTACAAACCTGTAAACCCTTGTACACACTTGTACAAGCTTGTACACGATTGTACAAGCTTGTACACGATTGTACACCCTTGTACACACTTGTGAACCCTTGTACACACTTGTACAACCTTGTACACACTTGTACAACCTTGTACACACTTGTACAACCTTGTACACACTTGTACAACCTTGTATACACTTGTACAACCTTGTACACACTTGTACAACCTTGTACAACCTACTCCAAACTTGTACACACTTGTACAAACTTTTACATCCTTGTACACATTTGTACACCCTTGTACACACTTGTACAAACTTGTACATTCTTGTACATACTTGTACACCTTTGTACACACTTGTACAAACTTGTACATTCTTGTACATACTTGTACACCCTTGTACACACTTGTACAACCTTGTACAAACCTGTAAACCCTTGTACAAGCTTGTACACACTTGTACAAACTTGTACACACTTGTACACCCTTGTACAAACTTGTGCACCCTTGTACACTTTTGTACACCCTTGTACACATTTGTACAACCTTGTACAAACTTGTACACACTTGAACAAACTTGTACACACTTGTACAACCTTGTACACACTTGTACAACCTTGTACACACTTGTACAACCTTGTACACACTTGTACAAGCTTGTACACACTTGTACAACCTTGTACACACTTGTACAACCTTGTACACACTTGTACAACCTTGTACACACTTGTACAACCTTGTACACACTTGTACAAGCTTGTACACACTTGTACAACCTTGTTCACACTTGTACATTCTTGTACAAACTTGTACTTACTTGTACAACCTTGTACAAACTTGTACACACTTGTACAAACTTTTACATCCTTGTACACATTTGTACACCCTTGTACACACTTGTACAACCTTGTACAAACCTGTACACCCTTGTACACACTTGTACAAGCTTGTACACGATTGTACACCCTTGTACACACTTGTGCACCCTTGTACACACTTGTACACCCTTGTACACACTTGTACAACCTTTTACAAACTTGTACACACTTGTACAAACTTGAACATTCTTGTACATACTTGTACACCCTTGTAAACACTTGTACAACCTTGTACAAACTTGTAAACACTTGTACACACTTGTACAAGCTTGTACACACTTGTACAAGCTTGTACACACTTGTACACCCTTGTACAAACTTGTGCACCCTTGTACACACTTGTACAACCTTGTACACAATTGTACAACCTTGTACAACCATGTACACACTTGTACAACTTTGTATACACTTGTACAACCTTTTACACACTTGTACACCTTTGTACACACTTGTACAACCTTGTACACTATGATACAACCTTGTACACACTTGTACAACCTTGTACACACTTGTACAACCTTTTACAAACTTGTACACACTTGTAAAACTTGTACATTCTTTTGTACACCCTTGTAAACACTTGTACAACCTTGTACAAATCTGTACACCCTTGTACACACTTGTACAAGCTTGTACACACTTGTACAAGCTTGTACACACTTGTACACCCTTGTACAAACTTGTGCACCCTTGTACACTTTTGTACACCCTTGTATACATTGGTACAACCTTGTACACACTTGTACAACCTTGTACACAATTGTACAACCTTGTACAACCATGTACACACTTGTACAACCTTGTACACACTTGTACAACCTTGTACACACTTGTACACCTTTGTACACACTTATACAACCTTGTACACACTTGTACAACCTTGTACACACTTGTGCAACCTTGTACACGTTTGTACAACCTTGTACACACTTGTACAACCTTGTACACACTTGTACAACCTTGTAAAAACTTGTACAAGCATGTACACGATTGTACACCCTTGTACACACTTGTGCACCCTTGTACACACTTGTACAACCTTGTACACACTTGTACAACATTGTACACACTTGTACAACCTTGTACACACTTGTACAACCTTGTACACACTTGTACAAACTTGTACACACTTGTACAACCTTGTACACACTTGTACAACCTTGTACACACTTGTACAACCTTGTACACACTTGTACAACCTTTTACACAATTGTAAAACCTTGTACACACTTGTACATTCTTGTACAAACTTGTACTTACTTGTACAACCTTGTACAAACTTGTACACACTTGTACAAACTTTTACATCCTTGTACACATTTGTACACCCTTGTACACACTTGTACCACCTTGTACAAACCTGTACACCCTTGTACACACTTGTACAAGCTTGTACAAGATTGTACACCCTTGTACACACTTGTGCACCCTTGTACACACTTGTACACCCTTGTATACACTTGTACAACCTTTTACAAACTTGTACACACTTGTACAAACTTGTACATTCTTGTGCATACTTGTACACCCTTGTAAACACTTGTACAACCTTGTACAAACCTGTACACCCTTGTACACCCTTGTACACACTTGTACAAGCTTGTACACACTTGTACAAGCTTGTACACTTTTGTACACCCTTGTACAAACTTGTGCACCTTTGTACACTTTTGTACACCCTTGTATACATTTGTACAACCTTGTACAAACGTGTACACAATTGTACAAACTTGTACACACTTGTACAAACTTGTACACCCTTGTACACACTTGTACAACCTTGTACACACTTGTACAACCTTGTACAAACCTGTACACCCTTGTACACACTTGTACAAGCTTGTACACGATTGTACACCCTTGTACACACTTGTGCACCCTTGTACACACTTGTACACCCTTGTACACACTTGTACAACCTTTTACAAACTTGTACACACTTGTACAAACTTGTACATTCTTGTACATACTTGTACACCCTTGTAAACACTTGTACAACCTTGTACAAACCTGTACACCCTTGTACACACTTGTACAAGCTTGTACACACTTGTACACCCTTGTACACAATTGTACAACCTTGTACACACTTGTACAACCTTGTACACAATTGTACACCCTTGTACACACTTGTACAAGCTTGTACACACTTGTACAAGCTTGTACACACTTGTACAACCTTGTACACACTTGTTCACCCTTGTACACACTTGTACAACCTTTTACAAACTTGTACACACTTGTACAAAATTGTACATTCTTGTACATACTTGTACATCCTTGTACACATTTTTACAACCTAGTACAAACCTGTACACCATTGTACACACTTGTACAAGCTTGTACACACTTGTACACCCTTGTACAAACTTGTGCACCCTTGTACACTTTTGTACACCCTTGTACACATTTGTACAACCTTGTACAAACTTAAACACACTTGTACAAACATGTACACACTTGAACAACCATGTACACACTTGTACAACCTTGTACACACTTGTACAAGCTTGTACACACTTGTACAAGCTTGTACACACTTGTACAACCTTGTACACACTTGTACAACCTTGTACACACTTGTACAACCTTGTACACAATTGTAAAACCTTGTACACACTTGTACAACCTTGTACAAACCTGTACAACCTTGTACACGATTGTACACTCTTGTACACACTTGTGCAACCTTGTACACACTTGTGCAACCTTGTACACACTTGTACAACCTTGTAAACACTTGTACAACCTTGTACACACTTGTTCAAGCTTGTACACACTTGTACAACCTTGTACAAACCTGTACACCCTTGTACACACTTGTACACCCTTGTACAAACTTGTGCACCCTTGTACACTTTTGTACACCCTTGTACACATTTGTACAACCTTGTACAAACTTGTACACACTTGTACAAACTTGTACACACTTGTACAAACTTGTACACACTTGTACAACCTTGTACACACTTGTACATCCTTGTACACACTTGTACAACCTTGTACACACTTGTACAACCTTGTACACAATTGTAAAACATTGTACACACTTAAACAACCTTGTACAAACTTGTACACACTTGTATAAACTTTTACATCCTTGTACACATTTGTACACCCTTGTACACACTTGTACAACCTTGTACAAACCTGTAAACCCTTGTACACACTTGTACAAGCTTGTACTCGATTGTACAAGCTTGTACACGATTGTACACCCTTGTACACACTTGTGAACCCTTGTACACACTTGTACAACCTTGTACACACTTGTACAACCTTGTACACACTTGTACAACCTTGTACACACTTGTACAACCTTGTATACACTTGTACAACCTTGTACACACTTGTACAACCTTGTACAACCTACTACAAACTTGTACACACTTGTACAAACTTTTACATCCTTGTACACATTTGTACACCCTTGTACACACTTGTACAAACTTGTACATTCTTGTACATACTTGTACACCTTTGTACACACTTGTACAAACTTGTACATTCTTGTACATACTTGTACACCCTTGTACACACTTGTACAACCTTGTACAAACCTGTAAACCCTTGTACAAGCTTGTACACACTTGTACAAACTTGTACACACTTGTACACCCTTGTACAAACTTGTGCACCCTTGTACACTTTTGTACACCCTTGTACACATTTGTACAACCTTGTACAAACTTGTACACACTTGAACAAACTTGTACACACTTGTACAACCTTGTACACACTTGTACAACCTTGTACACACTTGTACAACCTTGTACACACTTGTACAAGCTTGTACACACTTGTACAACCTTGTACACACTTGTACAACCTTGTACACACTTGTACAACCTTGTACACACTTGTACAACCTTGTACACACTTGTACAACCTTGTACACACTTGTACAAGCTTGTACACACTTGTACAACCTTGTTCACACTTGTACAACCTTGTACACACTTGTACAAGCTTGTACACACTTGTACAACCTTGTTCACACTTGTACATTCTTGTACAAACTTGTACTTACTTGTACAACCTTGTACAAACTTGTACACACTTGTACAAACTTTTACATCCTTGTACACATTTGTACACCCTTGTACACACTTGTACAACCTTGTACAAACCTGTACACCCTTGTACACACTTGTACAAGCTTGTACACGATTGTACACCCTTGTACACACTTGTGCACCCTTGTACACACTTGTACACCCTTGTACACACTTGTACAACCTTTTACAAACTTGTACACACTTGTACAAACTTGAACATTCTTGTACATACTTGTACACCCTTGTAAACACTTGTACAACCTTGTACAAACTTGTAAACACTTGTACACACTTGTACAAGCTTGTACACACTTGTACAAGCTTGTACACACTTGTACACCCTTGTACAAACTTGTGCACCCTTGTACACACTTGTACAACCTTGTACACAATTGTACAACCTTGTACAACCATGTACACACTTGTACAACTTTGTATACACTTGTACAACCTTTTACACACTTGTACACCTTTGTACACACTTGTACAAACTTGTACACTATGATACAACCTTGTACACACTTGTACAACCTTGTACACACTTGTACAACCTTTTACAAACTTGTACACACTTGTAAAACTTGTACATTCTTTTGTACACCCTTGTAAACACTTGTACAACCTTGTACAAATCTGTACACCCTTGTACACACTTGTACAAGCTTGTACACACTTGTACAAGCTTGTACACACTTGTACACCCTTGTACAAACTTGTGCACCCTTGTACACTTTTGTACACCCTTGTATACATTGGTACAACCTTGTACAAGCTTGTACACACTTGTACAACCTTGTACACACTTGTTCACCCTTGTACACACTTGTACAACCTTTTACAAACTTGTACACACTTGTACAAAATTGTACATTCTTGTACATACTTGTACATCCTTGTACACATTTGTACAACCTAGTACAAACCTGTACACCATTGTACACACTTGTACAAGCTTGTACACACTTGTACACCCTTGTACAAACTTGTGCACCCTTGTACACTTTTGTACACCCTTGTACACATTTGTACAACCTTGTACAAACTTAAACACACTTGTACAAACATGTACACACTTGAACAACCATGTACACACTTGTACAACCTTGTACACACTTGTACAAGCTTGTACACACTTGTACAAGCTTGTACACACTTGTACAACCTTGTACACACTTGTACAACCTTGTACACACTTGTACAACCTTGTACACAATTGTAAAACCTTGTACACACTTGTACAACCTTGTACAAACCTGTACAACCTTGTACACGATTGTACACTCTTGTACACACTTGTGCAACCTTGTACACACTTGTGCAACCTTGTACACACTTGTACAACCTTGTAAACACTTGTACAACCTTGTACACACTTGTTCAAGCTTGTACACACTTGTACAACCTTGTACAAACCTGTACACCCTTGTACACACTTGTACACCCTTGTACAAACTTGTGCACCCTTGTACACTTTTGTACACCCTTGTACACATTTGTACAACCTTGTACAAACTTGTACACACTTGTACAAACTTGTACACACTTGTACAAACTTGTACACACTTGTACAACCTTGTACACACTTGTACATCCTTGTACACACTTGTACAACCTTGTACACACTTGTACAACCTTGTACACAATTGTAAAACATTGTACACACTTAAACAACCTTGTACAAACTTGTACACACTTGTATAAACTTTTACATCCTTGTACACATTTGTACACCCTTGTACACACTTGTACAACCTTGTACAAACCTGTAAACCCTTGTACACACTTGTACAAGCTTGTACTCGATTGTACAAGCTTGTACACGATTGTACACCCTTGTACACACTTGTGAACCCTTGTACACACTTGTACAACCTTGTACACACTTGTACAACCTTGTACACACTTGTACAACCTTGTACACACTTGTACAACCTTGTATACACTTGTACAACCTTGTACACACTTGTACAACCTTGTACAACCTACTACAAACTTGTACACACTTGTACAAACTTTTACATCCTTGTACACATTTGTACACCCTTGTACACACTTGTACAAACTTGTACATTCTTGTACATACTTGTACACCTTTGTACACACTTGTACAAACTTGTACATTCTTGTACATACTTGTACACCCTTGTACACACTTGTACAACCTTGTACAAACCTGTAAACCCTTGTACAAGCTTGTACACACTTGTACAAACTTGTACACACTTGTACACCCTTGTACAAACTTGTGCACCCTTGTACACTTTTGTACACCCTTGTACACATTTGTACAACCTTGTACAAACTTGTACACACTTGAACAAACTTGTACACACTTGTACAACCTTGTACACACTTGTACAACCTTGTACACACTTGTACAACCTTGTACACACTTGTACAAGCTTGTACACACTTGTACAACCTTGTACACACTTGTACAACCTTGTACACACTTGTACAACCTTGTACACACTTGTACAACCTTGTACACACTTGTACAACCTTGTACACACTTGTACAAGCTTGTACACACTTGTACAACCTTGTTCACACTTGTACAACCTTGTACACACTTGTACAAGCTTGTACACACTTGTACAACCTTGTTCACACTTGTACATTCTTGTACAAACTTGTACTTACTTGTACAACCTTGTACAAACTTGTACACACTTGTACAAACTTTTACATCCTTGTACACATTTGTACACCCTTGTACACACTTGTACAACCTTGTACAAACCTGTACACCCTTGTACACACTTGTACAAGCTTGTACACGATTGTACACCCTTGTACACACTTGTGCACCCTTGTACACACTTGTACACCCTTGTACACACTTGTACAACCTTTTACAAACTTGTACACACTTGTACAAACTTGAACATTCTTGTACATACTTGTACACCCTTGTAAACACTTGTACAACCTTGTACAAACTTGTAAACACTTGTACACACTTGTACAAGCTTGTACACACTTGTACAAGCTTGTACACACTTGTACACCCTTGTACAAACTTGTGCACCCTTGTACACACTTGTACAACCTTGTACACAATTGTACAACCTTGTACAACCATGTACACACTTGTACAACTTTGTATACACTTGTACAACCTTTTACACACTTGTACACCTTTGTACACACTTGTACAAACTTGTACACTATGATACAACCTTGTACACACTTGTACAACCTTGTACACACTTGTACAACCTTTTACAAACTTGTACACACTTGTAAAACTTGTACATTCTTTTGTACACCCTTGTAAACACTTTTACAACCTTGTACAAATCTGTACACCCTTGTACACACTTGTACAAGCTTGTACACACTTGTACAAGCTTGTACACACTTGTACACCCTTGTACAAACTTGTGCACCCTTGTACACTTTTGTACACCCTTGTATACATTGGTACAACCTTGTACAAACTTGTACACACTTGTACAAACTTGTACACACTTTTAAAAACTTGTACACCCTTGTACACACTTGTACAACCTTGTACACACTTGTACAACCTTGTACACAATTGTACAACCTTGTACAACCATGTACACACTTGTACAACCTTGTACACACTTGTACAACCTTGTACACACTTGTACACCTTTGTACACACTTATACAACCTTGTACACACTTGTACAACCTTGTACACACTTGTGCAACCTTGTACACGTTTGTACAACCTTGTACACACTTGTACAACCTTGTAAACACTTGTACAACCTTGTAAAAATTTGTACAAGCATGTACACGATTGTACACCCTTGTACACACTTGTGCACCCTTGTACACACTTGTACAACCTTGTACACACTTGTACAACCTTGTACACACTTGTACAACCTTGTACACACTTGTACAACCTTGTACACACTTGTACAAACTTGTACACACTTGTACAACCTTGTACACACTTGTACAACCTTGTACACACTTGTACAACCTTGTACACACTTGTACAACCTTGTACACACTTGTACAACCTTTTACACAATTGTAAAACCTTGTACACACTTGTACATTCTTGTACAAACTTGTACTTACTTGTACAACCTTGTACAAACTTGTACACACTTGTACAAACTTTTACATCCTTGTACACATTTGTACACCCTTGTACACACTTGTACAACCTTGTACAAACCTGTACACCCTTGTACACACTTGTACAAGCTTGTACAAGATTGTACACCCTTGTACACACTTGTGCACCCTTGTACACACTTGTACACCCTTGTATACACTTGTACAACCTTTTACAAACTTGTACACACTTGTACAAACTTGTACATTCTTGTGCATACTTGTACACCCTTGTAAACACTTGTACAACCTTGTACAAACCTGTACACCCTTGTACACACTTGTACAAGCTTGTACACACTTGTACAAGCTTGTACACACTTGTACACCCTTGTACAAACTTGTGCACCTTTGTACACTTTTGTACACCCTTGTATACATTTGTACAACCTTGTACAAACGTGTACACAATTGTACAAACTTGTACACACTTGTACAAACTTGTACACCCTTGTACACACTTGTACAACCTTGTACACACTTGTACAACCTTGTACAAACCTGTACACCCTTGTACACACTTGTACAAGCTTGTACACGATTGTACACCCTTGTACACACTTGTGCACCCTTGTACACACTTGTACACCCTTGTACACACTTGTACAACCTTTTACAAACTTGTACACACTTGTACAAACTTGTACATTCTTGTACATACTTGTACACCCTTGTAAACACTTGTACAACCTTGTACAAACCTGTACACCCTTGTACACACTTGTACAAGCTTGTACACACTTGTACACCCTTGTACACACTTGTACAACCTTGTACACACTTGTACAACCTTGTACACAATTGTACAACCTTGTACAACCTTGTACACACTTGTACAACCTTGTACACACTTGTACAACCTTGTACACACTTGTACAACCTTGTACACACTTGTACACCTTTGTACACACTTGTTCAACCTTGTACACACTTGTACAACCTTGTACACACTTGTACAACCTTGTACACACTTGTACAACCTTGTACTGAACCATGCCCTCGTGCCTGCACCCAGACTAATGAAAAGGAAACGTGATCCATGGGCAGGCCCGGGGAGCGGCTCACAAAACTTTACTTAACAAAATGAGAACCATGGATGGAGGCTCAAGAACAACACGCCATTTGAGAGAAACGAGCTGTAATTAACCATTTAAAAGAATAACACAACAACAATAATTAACAATAATACATGAATTAAATACTCTCAATTAAACTTTAAAAAATTTTGATACCCGTTTACCCTACTAACTTACAATTATTTCATTAATCATTTTCAAATAGGCTAAATTTCAAAAATAAATCTTACTAGCTTTTACCTTTCAAAAAACTTTTAAATTAACAAATTACAACAATGATATATATAATGACTCTTGTAATAAATTCATTTTATCTGGTAACTATAGAAACTTTAGGGGCCCCAAATTAGAATTCAATAGAATATTTCATAAAATTATAAAATTTAAAAAAGATCAACAAGTAGCCTAAAGAATTAAAATTTAAAAAGAATAACAATTAATAAACTATGTATAGGCCTATAACAATAATAATTTCAAATAGTCTCTTGGGTTGCCTTTTTTTTTTATAAATAAAATCAAAAAACATAACGACAGTGGGTAACTTGCGGTAGTGCGGTTGGGTTTTGGGCCAGGTCTAGAAGTTCAGCACCGGAGGGGGAACCAAGCAGGGCGGAGAGGGGGCCAAGGTCTACGAGGCAGCCATGAGTTACAAATTCCTCCGCCAAGGTCGAAACGGTCCAGTGCATAGTCCTCCTCACGGGCCCCATCAAGCGCGCTGGGCGCTCTTAATTTACTGCATAGTAGAGAATATCTTCACACAAGTAAGAAAAAGGCAAAAATACAACGCAAACATACTACAAAATTAAGATGTAAGACGATGCAAAATTCATGCCGATGCAGCGCTAACGAAAGTCTCGGAGCCTCTGAATCGTCGGCGGTGGGAGTAATAAGAACAAAACCCACAGCCTTGTTCGGGGTCGTGGAGTGAGAAACACTGGACTAGCCTACTATAAAAAAAACACTTGAACCATTGATCATGAGTCGTGACATTCGCCCGGTGGAAATAGTCACGGCTCAGTACACACTTGTACACACTTGAACAAACTTGTACATTCTTGTACATACTTGTACTCCCTTGTAAACACTTGTACAACCTTGTACAAACCTGTACACCCTTGTACACACTTGTACAAGCTTGTACACACTTCTACAAGCTTGTACACACTTGTACACCCTTGTACAAACTTGTGCACCCTTGTACACTTTTGTACACCCTTGTATACATTTGTACAACCTTGTACAAACTTGTACACACTTGTACAAACTTGTACACACTTGTACAAACTTGTACACCCTTGTACACACTTGTACAACCTTGTACACACTTGTACAACCTTGTACACACTTGTGTCTAAGATGTCTTTTTATTTAGAGGGATGTCTTGTTTTTTAGAGGGTTGTCTTGTTTTTTAGAGGGTTTTCTTGTAATTTAGATGGGATGTCCTGTTATTTAGAGGGATGTCTTAAAATTTAGCGGAATGTCTTGTTTATTAGAGGGATGTCTTGCTATTTAGAGGGATGTCTTTTTATTTGGAGGGATGTCTTGTTATTTAGAGGGATGTCTTAATATTTAGAGGGATGTCTTGTTATTTAGAGGAATGTCTTGTTATTTAAAAGGGATGTCTTGTTATTTAGAGGGATGTCTTGTTATTTAGTGGGATGTCTTGTTATTTAGAGGGATGTCTTGTTATTTAGAGAGATGTCTTGTTATTTAAAGGGATGTCTTAATATTTAGAGGGATGTCTTGTTATTTAGAGGGATGTCTTAATATTTAGAGGGATGTCTTGTTATTTGAAGGGATGTCTTAATATTTAGAGGGATGTCTTGTTATTTAGAGGGATGTCTTGTTATTTAGAGGGATGTCTTGTTTTTTAAAGGGTTGTCTTGTTATTTGGAGGGATGTCTTAATATTTAGAGTGATGTCTTGTTATTTAGAGGGATGTCTTGTTATTTAGAGGGATGTCTTGTTTTTTAGAGGGTTGTCTTGTTATTTGGAGGGATGTCTTGTTTTTTAGAGGGTTGTCTTGTAATTTAGATGGGATGTCTTGTTATTTAGAGGGATGTCTTGTTATTTACAGGTATGTCTTGTTATTTAGAGGGATGTCTTAATATTTAGAGGAATGTCTTGTTATATAGATGAATGTCTTGTTATTTAGAGGGATGTCTTGATATTTAGAGGGATGTCTTGTTTTTTAGAGAGATGTCTTGTTATTTAAAGGGTTTTTTTGTTTTTTAGAGGGTTGTCTTGTTATTTGGAGGGATGTCTTGTTATTTAGATTGATGTCTTAATATTTAGAGGGATGTCTTGTTTTTTAGAGGGATGTCTTGTTATTTAGAGGGATGTCTTGTTATTTAGAGGGATGTCTTGTTATTTAGAGGGATGTCTTGTTATTTAGAGGGATGTCTTGTTATTTGAAGGGATGTCTTAATATTTAGAGAGATGTCTTGTTATTTAGAGGGATGTCTTGTTATTTAGAGGGATGTCTTGTTATTTAGAGGGATGTCTTCATATTTGGAGGGATGTCTTGTTATTTAGAGGGATGTCTTGTTATTTGGAGGGATGCTTGTTATTAAGAGGGATGTCTTATAATTTAGAGGGATGTTTCGTTATTTGGAGGTATGTCTTGTTATTTAGAGGGATGTCTTGTTATTTAGAGGGATGTCTTGGTATTTGGAGGGATGTCTAGTTATTTAGAGGGATGTCTTTTTATTTAGAGGGATGTCTTGTTATTTAGAGGGATGTCTTGTTATTTAGAGGGATGTCTTGTTATTTGAAGGGATGTCTTAATATTTAGAGGGATGTCTTGCTTTTTTGAGGGATTTCTCGTTATTTGGAGGGATGTCTTGTTATTTAGAGGGATGTCTTGTTATTTAGAGGAATGTCTTGTTATTTAAAAGGGATGTCTTGTTATTTAGAGGGATGTCTTGTTTTTTAGTGAGATGTCTTGTTATTTAGAGGGATGTCTTGTTATTTAGAGAGATGTCTTGTTATTTAAAGGGATGTCTTAATATTTAGAGGGATGTCTTGTTATTTAGAGGGATGTCTTAATATTTAGAGGGATGTCTTGTTATTTGGAGGGATGTCTTAATATTTAGAGGGATGTCTTGTTATTTAGAGGGATGTCTTGTTATTTAGAGAGATGTCTTGTTATTTAAAGGGATGTCTTAATATTTAGAGGGATGTCTTGTTATTTAGAGGGATGTCTTAATATTTAGAGGGATGTCTTGTTATTTGAAGGGATGTCTTAATATTTAGAGGGATGTCTTGTTATTTAGAGGGATGTCTTGTTATTTAGAGGGATGTCTTGTTTTTTAAAGGGTTGTCTTGTTATTTGGAGGGATGTCTTAATATTTAGAGGGATGTCTTGGTATTTAGAGGGATGTCTTGTTATTTAGAGGGATGTCTTGTTATTTAGAGGGATGTCTTCTTATTTGGAGGGAAGTCTTGTTATTTGGAGGAATGTCTTGTTATTTAGAGGGATATCTTGTTATTTGGAGGGATGTCTTGTTATTTAGAGGGATGTCTTGCTATTTAGAGGGATGTCTTTTTATTTGGAGGGATGTCTTGTTATTTAGAGGGATGTCTTGTTATTTAGAGGAATGTCTTGTTATTTAAAAGGGATGTCTTGTTATTTAGAGGGACGTCTTGTTATTTAGTGGGATGTCTTGTTATTTAGAGGGATGTCTTGTTATTTAGAGAGATGTCTTGTTATTTAAAGGGATGTCTTAATATTTAGAGGGATGTCTTGTTATTTAGAGGGATGTCTTAATATTTAGAGGGATGTCTTGTTATTTGGAGGGATGTCTTAATATTTAGAGGGATGTCTTGTTATTTAGAGGGATGTCTTGTTATTTAGAGGGATGTCTTGTTTTTTAGAGGGTTGTCTTGTAATTTAGATGGGATGTCTTGTTATTTAGAGGGATGTCTTGTTTTTTAAAGGGTTTTCTTGTTATTTGGAGGGATGTCTTAATATTTAGAGGGATGTCTTGGTATTTGGAGGGATGTCTTGTTATTTAGAGGGATGTCTTAATATTTAGCGGAATGTCTAGTTTATTAGAGGGATGTCTTGTTATTTAGAGGGATGTCTTGTTATTTAGAGGGATGTCTTAATATTTGGAGGGATGTCTTGTTATTTAGAGGGATGTCTTAATATTTAGAGGGATGTCTTGTTTTTTAGTGGGATGTCTTGTTATTTAGAGGGATGTCTTGTTATTTAGAGGGTTTTTTTGTTTTTTAGAGGGTTGTCTTGTTATTTGGAGGGATGTCTTGTTATTTAGATTGATGTCTTAATATTTAGAGGGATGTCTTGTTTTTTAGAGGGATGTCTTGTTATTTAGAGGGATGTCTTGTTATTTAGAGGGATGTCTTGTTATTTAGAGGGATGTCTTGTTATTTAGAGGAATGTCTTGTTATTTGAAGGGATGTCTTAATATTTAGAGAGATGTCTTGTTATTTAGAGGGATGTCTTGTTATTTAGAGGGATGTCTTAATATTTGGAGGGATGTCTTCATATTTGGAGGGATGTCTTGTTATTTAGAGGGATGTCTTGTTATTTGGAGGGATGCTTGTTATTAAGAGGGATGTCTTATAATTTAGAGGGATGTCTTGTTATTTGGAGGTATGTCTTGTTATTTAGAGGGATGTCTTGTTATTTAGAGGGATGTCTTGGTATTTGGAGGGATGTCTAGTTATTTAGAGGGATGTCTTTTTATTTAGAGGGATGTCTTGTTATTTAGAGGGATGTCTTGGTATTTGGAGGGATGTCTAGTTGTTTAGAGGGATGTCTTTTTATTTAGAGGGATGTCTTGTTATTTAGAGGGATGTCTTGTTATTTAGATTAATGTCTTGTTATTTAAAAGGGATGTCTTGTTATTTAGAGGGATGTCTTGTTATTTAGTGGGATGTCTTGTTATTTAGAGGGATGTCTTGTTATTTAGAGAGATGTCTTGTTATTTAAAGGGATGTCTTAATATTTAGAGGGATGTCTTGTTATTTAGAGGGATGTCTTAATATTTAGAGGGATGTCTTGTTATTTGAAGGGATGTCTTAATATTTAGAGGGATGTCTTGTTATTTAGAGGGATGTCTTGTTATTTAGAGGGATGTCTTGTTTTTTAAAGGGTTGTCTTGTTATTTGGAGGGATGTCTTAATATTTAGAGTGATGTCTTGTTATTTAGAGGGATGTCTTGTAATTTAGAGGGATGTCTTGTTTTTTAGAGGGTTGTCTTGTTATTTGGAGGGATGTCTTGTTTTTTAGAGGGTTGTCTTGTAATTTAGATGGGATGTCTTGTTATTTAGAGGGATGTCTTGTTATTTACAGGTATGTCTTGTTATTTAGAGGGATGTCTTAATATTTAGAGGAATGTCTTGTTATATAGATGAATGTCTTGTTATTTAGAGGGATGTCTTGATATTTAGAGGGATGTCTTGTTTTTTAGAGAGATGTCTTGTTATTTAAAGGGTTTTTTTGTTTTTTAGAGGGTTGTCTTGTTATTTGGAGGGATGTCTTGTTATTTAGATTGATGTCTTAATATTTAGAGGGATGTCTTGTTTTTTAGAGGGATGTCTTGTTATTTAGAGGGATGTCTTGTTATTTAGAGGGATGTCTTAATATTTAGAGAGATGTCTTGTTATTTAGAGGGATGTCTTGTTATTTAGAGGGATGTCTTGTTATTTAGAGGGATGTCTTCATATTTGGAGGGATGTCTTGTTATTTAGAGGAATGTCTTGTTATTTGGAGGGATGCTTGTTATTAAGAGGGATGTCTTATAATTTAGAGGGATGTTTCGTTATTTGGAGGTATGTCTTGTTATTTAGAGGGATGTCTTGTTATTTAGAGGGATGTCTTGGTATTTGGAGGGATGTCTAGTTATTTAGAGGGATGTCTTTTTATTTAGAGGGATGTCTTGTTATTTAGAGGGATGTCTTGTTATTTAGAGGGATGTCTTGTTATTTGAAGGGATGTCTTAATATTTAGAGGGATGTCTTGCTTTTTTGAGGGATTTCTCGTTATTTGGAGGGATGTCTTGTTATTTAGAGGGATGTCTTGTTATTTAGAGGAATGTCTTGTTATTTAAAAGGGATGTCTTGTTATTTAGAGGGATGTCTTGTTTTTTAGTGAGATGTCTTGTTATTTAGAGGGATGTCTTGTTATTTAGAGAGATGTCTTGTTATTTAAAGGGATGTCTTAATATTTAGAGGGATGTCTTGTTATTTAGAGGGATGTCTTAATATTTAGAGGGATGTCTTGTTATTTGGAGGGATGTCTTAATATTTAGAGGGATGTCTTGTTATTTAGAGGGATGTCTTGTTATTTAGAGAGATGTCTTGTTATTTAAAGGGATGTCTTAATATTTAGAGGGATGTCTTGTTATTTAGAGGGATGTCTTAATATTTAGAGGGATGTCTTGTTATTTGAAGGGATGTCTTAATATTTAGAGGGATGTCTTGTTATTTAGAGGGATGTCTTGTTATTTAGAGGGATGTCTTGTTTTTTAAAGGGTTGTCTTGTTATTTGGAGGGATGTCTTAATATTTAGAGGGATGTCTTGGTATTTAGAGGGATGTCTTGTTATTTAGAGGGATGTCTTGTTATTTAGAGGGATGTCTTCTTATTTGGAGGGAAGTCTTGTTATTTGGAGGAATGTCTTGTTATTTAATGGGATATCTTGTTATTTGGAGGGATGTCTTGTTATTTAGAGGGATGTCTTGCTATTTAGAGGGATGTCTTTTTATTTGGAGGGATGTCTTGTTATTTAGAGGGATGTCTTGTTATTTAGAGGAATGTCTTGTTATTTAAAAGGGATGTCTTGTTATTTAGAGGGACGTCTTGTTATTTAGTGGGATGTCTTGTTATTTAGAGGGATGTCTTGTTATTTAGAGAGATGTCTTGTTATTTAAAGGGATGTCTTAATATTTAGAGGGATGTCTTGTTATTTAGAGGGATGTCTTAATATTTAGAGGGATGTCTTGTTATTTGGAGGGATGTCTTAATATTTAGAGGGATGTCTTGTTATTTAGAGGGATGTCTTGTTATTTAGAGGGATGTCTTGTTTTTTAGAGGGTTGTCTTGTAATTTAGATGGGATGTCTTGTTATTTAGAGGGATGTCTTGTTTTTTAAAGGGTTTTCTTGTTATTTGGAGGGATGTCTTAATATTTAGAGGGATGTCTTGGTATTTGGAGGGATGTCTTGTTATTTAGAGGGATGTCTTAATATTTAGCGGAATGTCTAGTTTATTAGAGGGATGTCTTGTTATTTAGAGGGATGTCTTGTTATTTAGAGGGATGTCTTAATATTTGGAGGGATGTCTTGTTATTTAGAGGGATGTCCTAATATTTAGAGGGATGTCTTGTTTTTTAGTGGGATGTCTTGTTATTTAGAGGGATGTCTTGTTATTTAGAGGGTTTTTTTGTTTTTAGAGGGTTGTCTTGTTATTTGGAGGGATGTCTTGTTATTTAGATTGATGTCTTAATATTTAGAGGGATGTCTTGTTATTTGGAGGGATGTCTTGTTATTTAGAGGGATGTCTTGTTATTTAGAGGGATGTCTTAATATTTAGAGGAATGTCTTGTTATATAGATGAATGTCTTGTTATTTAGAGGGATGTCTTGATATTTAGAGGGAAGTCTTGTTTTTTAGAGAGATGTCTTGTTATTTAAAGGGTTTTTTTGTTTTTTAAAGGGTTGTCTTGTTATTTGGAGGGATGTCTTAATATTTAGAGTGATGTCTTGTTATTTAGAGGGATGTCTTGTTATTTAGAGGGATGTCTTGTTTTTTAGAGGGTTGTCTTGTTATTTGGAGGGATGTCTTGTTTTTTAGAGGGTTGTCTTGTAATTTAGATGGGATGTCTTGTTATTTAGAGGGATGTCTTGTTATTTACAGGTATGTCTTGTTATTTAGAGGGATGTCTTAATATTTAGAGGAATGTCTTGTTATATAGATGAATGTCTTGTTATTTAGAGGGATGTCTTGATATTTAGAGGGATGTCTTGTTTTTTAGAGAGATGTCTTGTTATTTAAAGGGTTTTTTTGTTTTTTAGAGGGTTGTCTTGTTATTTGGAGGGATGTCTTGTTATTTAGATTGATGTCTTAATATTTAGAGGGATGTCTTGTTTTTTAGAGGGATGTCTTGTTATTTAGAGGGATGTCTTGTTATTTAGAGGGATGTCTTGTTATTTAGAGGGATGTCTTGTTATTTAGAGGGATGTCTTGTTATTTGAAGGGATGTCTTAATATTTAGAGAGATGTCTTGTTATTTAGAGGGATGTCTTGTTATTTAGAGGGATGTCTTGTTATTTAGAGGGATGTCTTCATATTTGGAGGGATGTCTTGTTATTTAGAGGGATGTCTTGTTATTTGGAGGGATGCTTGTTATTAAGAGGGATGTCTTATAATTTAGAGGGATGTTTCGTTATTTGGAGGTATGTCTTGTTATTTAGAGGGATGTCTTGTTATTTAGAGGGATGTCTTGGTATTTGGAGGGATGTCTAGTTATTTAGAGGGATGTCTTTTTATTTAGAGGGATGTCTTGTTATTTAGAGGGATGTCTTGTTATTTAGAGGGATGTCTTGTTATTTGAAGGGATGTCTTAATATTTAGAGGGATGTCTTGCTTTTTTGAGGGATTTCTCGTTATTTGGAGGGATGTCTTGTTATTTAGAGGGATGTCTTGTTATTTAGAGGAATGTCTTGTTATTTAAAAGGGATGTCTTGTTATTTAGAGGGATGTCTTGTTTTTTAGTGAGATGTCTTGTTATTTAGAGGGATGTCTTGTTATTTAGAGAGATGTCTTGTTATTTAAAGGGATGTCTTAATATTTAGAGGGATGTCTTGTTATTTAGAGGGATGTCTTAATATTTAGAGGGATGTCTTGTTATTTGGAGGGATGTCTTAATATTTAGAGGGATGTCTTGTTATTTAGAGGGATGTCTTGTTATTTAGAGAGATGTCTTGTTATTTAAAGGGATGTCTTAATATTTAGAGGGATGTCTTGTTATTTAGAGGGATGTCTTAATATTTAGAGGGATGTCTTGTTATTTAAAGGGATGTCTTAATATTTAGAGGGATGTCTTGTTATTTAGAGGGATGTCTTGTTATTTAGAGGGATGTCTTGTTTTTTAAAGGGTTGTCTTGTTATTTGGAGGGATGTCTTAATATTTAGAGGGATGTCTTGGTATTTAGAGGGATGTCTTGTTATTTAGAGGGATGTCTTGTTATTTAGAGGGATGTCTTCTTATTTGGAGGGAAGTCTTGTTATTTGGAGGAATGTCTTGTTATTTAGAGGGATATCTTGTTATTTGGAGGGATGTCTTGTTATTTAGAGGGATGTCTTGCTATTTAGAGGGATGTCTTTTTATTTGGAGGGATGTCTTGTTATTTAGAGGGATGTCTTGTTATTTAGAGGAATGTCTTGTTATTTAAAAGGGATGTCTTGTTATTTAGAGGGACGTCTTGTTATTTAGTGGGATGTCTTGTTATTTAGAGGGATGTCTTGTTATTTAGAGAGATGTCTTGTTATTTAAAGGGATGTCTTAATATTTAGAGGGATGTCTTGTTATTTAGAGGGATGTCTTAATATTTAGAGGGATGTCTTGTTATTTGGAGGGATGTCTTAATATTTAGAGGGATGTCTTGTTATTTAGAGGGATGTCTTGTTATTTAGAGGGATGTCTTGTTTTTTAGAGGGTTGTCTTGTAATTTAGATGGGATGTCTTGTTATTTAGAGGGATGTCTTGTTTTTTAAAGGGTTTTCTTGTTATTTGGAGGGATGTCTTAATATTTAGAGGGATGTCTTGGTATTTGGAGGGATGTCTTGTTATTTAGAGGGATGTCTTAATATTTAGCGGAATGTCTAGTTTATTAGAGGGATGTCTTGTTATTTAGAGGGATGTCTTGTTATTTAGAGGGATGTCTTAATATTTGGAGGGATGTCTTGTTATTTAGAGGGATGTCTTAATATTTAGAGGGATGTCTTGTTTTTTAGTGGGATGTCTTGTTATTTAGAGGGATGTCTTGTTATTTAGAGGGTTTTTTTGTTTTTTAGAGGGTTGTCTTGTTATTTGTAGGGATGTCTTGTTATTTAGATTGATGTCTTAATATTTAGAGGGATGTCTTGTTTTTTAGAGGGATGTCTTGTTATTTAGAGGGATGTCTTGTTATTTAGAGGGATGTCTTGTTATTTAGAGGGATGTCTTGTTATTTAGAGGAATGTCTTGTTATTTGAAGGGATGTCTTAATATTTAGAGAGATGTCTTGTTATTTAGAGGGATGTCTTGTTATTTAGAGGGATGTCTTAATATTTGGAGGGATGTCTTCATATTTGGAGGGATGTCTTGTTATTTAGAGGGATGTCTTGTTATTTGGAGGGATGCTTGTTATTAAGAGGGATGTCTTATAATTTAGAGGGATGTCTTGTTATTTGGAGGTATGTCTTGTTATTTAGAGGGATGTCTTGTTATTTAGAGGGATGTCTTGGTATTTGGAGGGATGTCTAGTTATTTAGAGGGATGTCTTTTTATTTAGAGGGATGTCTTGTTATTTAGAGGGATGTCTTGGTATTTGGAGGGATGTCTAGTTATTTAGAGGGATGTCTTTTTATTTAGAGGGATGTCTTGTTATTTAGAGGGATGTCTTGTTATTTAGATTAATGTCTTGTTATTTAAAAGGGATGTCTTGTTATTTAGAGGGATGTCTTGTTATTTAGTGGGATGTCTTGTTATTTAGAGGGATGTCTTGTTATTTAGAGAGATGTCTTGTTATTTAGAGGGATGTCTTAATATTTAGAGGGATGTCTTGTTATTTGAAGGGATGTCTTAATATTTAGAGGGATGTCTTGTTATTTAGAGGGATGTCTTGTTATTTAGAGGGATGTCTTGTTATTTAGAGGGATGTCTTGTTTTTTAAAGGGTTGTCTTGTTATTTGGAGGGATGTCTTAATATTTAGAGGGATGTCTTGGTATTTAGAGGGATGTCTTGTTATTTAGAGGGATGTCTTAATATTTAGCGGAATGTCTTAAGGGATGTCTTGGTTTTTAGAGGGTTGTCTTGTAATTTAGATGGGATGTCTTGTTATTTAGAGGGATGTCTTAATATTTAGAGGGATGTCTTGTTATTTGAAGGGATGTCTTAATATTTAGAGGGATGTCTTGTTATTTAGAGGGATGTCTTGTTATTTAGAGGGATGTCTTGTTTTTTAAAGGGTTGTCTTGTTATTTGGAGGGATGTCTTAATATTTAGAGTGATGTCTTGTTATTTAGAGGGATGTCTTGTTATTTAGAGGGATGTCTTGTTTTTTAGAGGGTTGTCTTGTTATTTGGAGGGATGTCTTGTTTTTTAGAGGGTTGTCTTGTAATTTAGATGGGATGTCTTGTTATTTAGAGGGATGTCTTGTTATTTACAGGTATGTCTTGTTATTTAGAGGGATGTCTTAATATTTAGAGGAATGTCTTGTTATATAGATGAATGTCTTGTTATTTAGAGGGATGTCTTGATATTTAGAGGGAAGTCTTGTTTTTTAGAGAGATGTCTTGTTATTTAAAGGGTTTTTTTGTTTTTTAGAGGGTTGTCTTGTTATTTGGAGGGATGTCTTGTTATTTAGATTGATGTCTAATTATTTAGAGGGATGTCTTGTTTTTTAGAGGGATGTCTTGTTATTTAGAGGGATGTCTTGTTATTTAGAGGGATGTCTTGTTATTTAGAGGGATGTCTTGCTATTTAGAGGGATGTCTTTTTATTTGGAGGGATGTCTTGTTATTTAGAGGGATGTCTTGTTATTTAGAGGAATGTCTTGTTATTTAAAAGGGATGTCTTGTTATTTAGAGGGACGTCTTGTTATTTAGTGGGATGTCTTGTTATTTAGAGGGATGTCTTGTTATTTAGAGAGATGTCTTGTTATTTAAAGGGATGTCTTAATATTTAGAGGGATGTCTTGTTATTTAGAGGGATGTCTTAATATTTAGAGGGATGTCTTGTTATTTGGAGGGATGTCTTAATATTTAGTGGGATGTCTTGTTATTTAGAGGGATGTCTTGTTATTTAGAGGGATGTCTTGTTTTTTAGAGGGTTGTCTTGTAATTTAGATGGGATGTCTTGTTATTTAGAGGGATGTCTTGTTTTTTAAAGGGTTTTCTTGTTATTTGGAGGGATGTCTTAATATTTAGAGGGATGTCTTGGTATTTGGAGGGATGTCTTGTTATTTAGAGGGATGTCTTAATATTTAGCGGAATGTCTAGTTTATTAGAGGGATGTCTTGTTATTTAGAGGGATGTCTTGTTATTTAGAGGGATGTCTTAATATTTGGAGGGATGTCTTGTTATTTAGAGGGATGTCGTAATATTTAGAGGGATGTCTTGTTTTTTAGTGGGATGTCTTGTTATTTAGAGGGATGTCTTGTTATTTAGAGGGTTTTTTTGTTTTTTAGAGGGTTGTCTTGTTATTTGGAGGGATGTCTTGTTATTTAAAGGGTTTTTTTGTTTTTTAGAGGGTTGTCTTGTTATTTGGAGGGATGTCTTGTTATTTAGAGGGATGTCTTGTTATTTAGAGGGATGTCTTAATATTTAGAGGAATGTCTTGTTATATAGATGAATGTCTTGTTATTTAGAGGGATGTCTTGATATTTAGAGGGAAGTCTTGTTTTTTAGAGAGATGTCTTGTTATTTAAAGGGTTTTTTTGTTTTTTAGAGGGTTGTCTTGTTTTTTGGAGGGATGTCTTGTTATTTAGATTGATGTCTAATTATTTAGAGGGATGTCTTGTTTTTTAGAGGGATGTCTTGTTATTTAGAGGGATGTCTTGTTATTTAGAGGGATGTCTTGTTATTTAGAGGGATGTCTTGTTATTTAGAGGGATGTCTTGTTATTTAGAGGGATGTCTTGTTTTTTAGAGGGATGTCTTGTTATTTAGAGGGATGTCTTGTTATTTAGAGGGATGTCTTGTTATTTAGAGGGATGTCTTCATATTTGGAGGGATGTCTTGTTATTTAGAGGGATGTCTTGTTATTTGGAGGGATGCTTGTTATTAAGAGGGATGTCTTATAATTTAGAGGGATGTTTCGTTATGTGGAGGTATGTCTTGTTATTTAGAGGGATGTCTTGTTATTTAGAGGGATGTCTTGGTATTTGGAGGCATGTCTAGTTATTTAGAGGGATGTCTTTTTATTTAGAGGGATGTCTTGTTATTTAGAGGGATGTCTTGTTATTTAGAGGGATGTCTTGTTATTTGAAGGGATGTCTTAATATTTAGAGGGATGTCTTGCTTTTTTGAGGGATTTCTCGTTATTTGGAGGGATGTCTTGTTATTTAGAGGGATGTCTTGTTATTTAGAGGAATGTCTTGTTATTTAAAAGGGATGTCTTGTTATTTAGAGGGATGTCTTGTTTTTTAGTGAGATGTCTTGTTATTTAGAGGGATGTCTTGTTATTTAGAGAGATGTCTTGTTATTTAAAGGGATGTCTTAATATTTAGAGGGATGTCTTGTTATTTAGAGGGATGTCTTAATATTTAGAGGGATGTCTTGTTATTTGGAGGGATGTCTTAATATTTAGAGGGATGTCTTGTTATTTAGAGGGATGTCTTGTTATTTAGAGAGATGTCTTGTTATTTAAAGGGATGTCTTAATATTTAGAGGGATGTCTTGTTATTTAGAGGGATGTCTTAATATTTAGAGGGATGTCTTGTTATTTGAAGGGATGTCTTAATATTTAGAGGGATGTCTTGGTATTTAGAGGGATGTCTTGTTATTTAGAGGGATGTCTTGTTATTTAGAGGGATGTCTTCTTATTTAGAGGGAAGTCTTGTTATTTGGAGGAATGTCTTGTTATTTAGAGGGATATCTTGTTATTTGGAGGGATGTCTTGTTATTTAGAGGGATGTCTTGCTATTTAGAGGGATGTCTTTTTATTTGGAGGGATGTCTTGTTATTTAGAGGGATGTCTTGTTATTTAGAGGAATGTCTTGTTATTTAAAAGGGATGTCTTGTTATTTAGAGGGACGTCTTGTTATTTAGTGGGATGTCTTGTTATTTAGAGGGATGTCTTGTTATTTAGAGAGATGTCTTGTTATTTAAAGGGATGTCTTAATATTTAGAGGGATGTCTTGTTATTTAGAGGGATGTCTTAATATTTAGAGGGATGTCTTGTTATTTGGAGGGATGTCTTAATATTTAGTGGGATGTCTTGTTATTTAGAGGGATGTCTTGTTATTTAGAGGGATGTCTTGTTTTTTAGAGGGTTGTCTTGTAATTTAGATGGGATGTCTTGTTATTTAGAGGGATGTCTTGTTTTTTAAAGGGTTTTCTTGTTATTTGGAGGGATGTCTTAATATTTAGAGGGATGTCTTGGTATTTGGAGGGATGTCTTGTTATTTAGAGGGATGTCTTAATATTTAGCGGAATGTCTAGTTTATTAGAGGGATGTCTTGTTATTTAGAGGGATGTCTTGTTATTTAGAGGGATGTCTTAATATTTGGAGGGATGTCTTGTTATTTAGAGGGATGTCTTAATATTTAGAGGGATGTCTTGTTTTTTAGTGGGATGTCTTGTTATTTAGAGGGATGTCTTGTTATTTAGAGGGTTTTTTTGTTTTTTAGAGGGTTGTCTTGTTATTTGGAGGGATGTCTTGTTATTTAGATTGATGTCTTAATATTTAGAGGGATGTCTTGTTTTTTAGAGGGATGTCTTGTTATTTAGAGGGATGTCTTGTTATTTAGAGGGATGTCTTGTTATTTAGAGGGATGTCTTGTTATTTAGAGGGATGTCTTGTTATTTGAAGGGATGTCTTAATATTTAGAGAGATGTGTTGTTATTTAGAGGGATGTCTTGTTATTTAGAGGGATGTCTTAATATTTGGAGGGATGTCTTCATATTTGGAGGGATGTCTTGTTATTTAGAGGGATGTCTTGTTATTTGGAGGGATGCTTGTTATTAAGAGGGATGTCTTATAATTTAGAGGGATGTCTTGTTATTTGGAGGTATGTCTTGTTATTTTGAGAGATGTCTTGTTATTTAGAGGGATGTCTTGGTATTTGGAGGGATGTCTAGTTATTTAGAGGGATGTCTTTTTATTTAGAGGGATGTCTTGTTATTTAGAGGGATGTCTTGGTATTTGGAGGGATGTCTAGTTATTTAGAGGGATGTCTTTTTATTTAGAGGGATGTCTTGTTATTTAGAGGGATGTCTTGTTATTTAGAGGGATGTCTTGTTATTTAGAGAGATGTCTTGTTATTTAAAGGGATGTCTTAATATTTAGAGGGATGTCTTGTTATTTAGAGGGATGTCTTAATATTTAGAGGGATGTCTTGTTATTTGAAGGGATGTCTTAATATTTAGAGGGATGTCTTGTTATTTAGAGGGATGTCTTGTTATTTAGAGGGATGTCTTGTTATTTAGAGGGATGTCTTGTTATTTAGAGGGATGTCTTGTTTTTTAAAGGGTTGTCTTGTTATTTGGAGGGATGTCTTAATATTTAGAGGGATGTCTTGGTATTTAGAGGGATGTCTTGTTATTTAGAGGGATGTCTTAATATTTAGCGGAATGTCTTAAGGGATGTCTTGGTTTTTAGAGGGTTGTCTTGTAATTTAGATGGGATGTCTTGTTATTTAGAGGGATGTCTTGTTATTTACAGGTATGTCTTGTTATTTAGAGGGATGTCTTAATATTTAGAGGAATGTCTTGTTATATAGATGGATGTCTTGTTATTTAGAGGGATGTCTTGATATTTAGAGGGATGTCTTGTTTTTTAGAGAGATGTCTTGTTATTTAGAGGGTTTTTTTGTTTTTTAGAGGGTTGTCTTGTTATTTGGAGGGATGTCTTGTTATTTAGATTGATGTCTTAATATTTAGAGGGATGTCTTTTTATTTGGAGGGATGTCTTGTTATTTAGAGGGATGTCTTGTTATTTAGAGGAATGTCTTGTTATTTAAAAGGGATGTCTTGTTATTTAGAGGGATGTCTTGTTATTTAGAGGGATGTCTTGTTATTTAGAGGGATGTCTTGTTATTTAGAGGGATGTCTTGTTATTTAGAGGGATGTCTTGTTATTTGAAGGGATGTCTTAATATTTAGAGAGATGTCTTGTTATTTAGAGGGATGTCTTGTTATTTAGAGGGATGTCTTGTTATTTAGAGGGATGTCTTCATATTTGGAGGGATGTCTTCATATTTGGAGGGATGTCTTGTTATTTAGAGGGATGTCTTGTTATTTGGAGGGATGCTTGTTATTAAGAGGGATGTCTTATAATTTAGAGGGATGTCTTGTTATTTGGAGGTATGTCTTGTTATTTAGAGGGATGTCTTGTTATTTAGAGGGATGTCTTGGTATTTGGAGGGATGTCTAGTTATTCAGAGGGATGTCTTTTTATTTAGAGGGATGTCTTGTTATTTAGAGGGATGTCTTGGTATTTGGAGGGATGTCTAGTTATTTAGAGGGATGTCTTTTTATTTAGAGGGATGTCTTGTTATTTAGAGGGATGTCTTGTTATTTAGAGGGATGTCTTGTTATTTGAAGGGATGTCTTAATATTTAGAGGGATGTCTTGCTATTTTGAGGGATTTCTTGTTATTTGGAGGGATGTCTTGTTATTTAGAGGGATGTCTTGTTATTTAGAGGAATGTCTTGTTATTTAAAAGGGATGTCTTGTTATTTAGAGGGATGTCTTGTTATTTAGTGGGATGTCTTGTTATTTAGAGGGATGTCTTGTTATTTAGAGAGATGTCTTGTTATTTAAAGGGATGTCTTAATATTTAGAGGGATGTCTTGTTATTTAGAGGGATGTCTTAATATTTAGAGGGATGTCTTGTTATTTGGAGGGATGTCTTAATATTTAGAGGGATATCTTGTTATTTAGAGGGATGTCTTGTTATTTAGAGAGATGTCTTGTTATTTAAAGGGATGTCTTAATATTTAGAGGGATGTCTTGTTATTTAGAGGGATGTCTTAATATTTAGAGGGATGTCTTAATATTTAGAGGGATGTCTTGTTATTTGGAGGGATGTCTTAATATTTACAGGGATGTCTTGTTATTTAGAGGGATGTCTTGTTATTTAGAGGGATGTCTTGTTTTTTAAAGGGTTGTCTTGTTATTTGGAGGGATGTCTTAATATTTAGAGGGATGTCTTGGTATTTAGAGGGATGCCTTGTTATTTAGAGGGATGTCTTGTTATTTAGAGGGATGTCTTCTTATTTGGAGGGAAGTCTTGTTATTTGGAGGAATGTCTTGTTATTTAGAGGGATATCTTGTTATTTGGAGGGATGTCTTGTTATTTAGAGGGATGTCTTGCTATTTAGAGGGATGTATTTTTATTTGGAGGGATGTCTTGTTATTTAGAGGGATGTCTTGTTATTTAGAGGAATGTCTTGTTATTTAAAAGGGATGTCTTGTTATTTAGAGGGACGTCTTGTTATTTAGTGGGATGTCTTGTTATTTGGAGGGATGTCTTGTTATTTAGAGAGATGTCTTGTTATTTAAAGGGATGTCTTAATATTTAGAGGGATGTCTTGTTATTTAGAGGGATGTCTTAATATTTAGAGGGATGTCTTGTTATTTGGAGGGATGTCTTAATATTTAGAGGGATGTCTTGTTATTTAGAGGGATGTCTTGTTTTTTAAAGGGTTTTCTTGTTATTTGGAGGGATGTCTTAATATTTAGAGGGATGTCTTGGTATTTGGAGGGATGTCTTGTTATTTAGAGGGATGTCTTAATATTTAGCGGAATGTCTAGTTTATTAGAGGGATGTCTTGTTATTTAGAGGGATGTCTTGTTATTTAGAGGGATGTCTTAATATTTGGAGGGATGTCTTGTTATTTAGAGGGATGTCTTAATATTTAGAGGGATGTCTTGTTTTTTAGTGGGATGTCTTGTTATTTAGAGGGATGTCTTGTTATTTAGAGGGTTTTTTTGTTTTTTAGAGGGTTGTCTTGTTATTTGGAGGGATGTCTTGTTATTTAGATTGATGTCTTAATATTTAGAGGGATGTCTTGTTTTTTAGAGGGATGTCTTGTTATTTAGAGGGATGTCTTGTTATTTAGAGGGATGTCTTGTTATTTAGAGGGATGTCTTGTTATTTAGAGGGATGTCTTGTTATTTGAAGGGATGTCTTAATATTTAGAGAGATGTCTTGTTATTTAGAGGGATGTCTTGTTATTTAGAGGGATGTCTTAATATTTGGAGGGATGTCTTCATATTTGGAGGGATGTCTTGTTATTTAGAGGGATGTCTTGTTATTTGGAGGGATGCTTGTTATTAAGAGGGATGTCTTATAATTTAGAGGGATGTCTTGTTATTTGGAGGTATGTCTTGTTATTTAGAGGGATGTCTTGTTATTTAGAGGGATGTCTTGGTATTTGGAGGGATGTCTAGTTATTTAGAGGGATGTCTTTTTATTTAGAGGGATGTCTTGTTATTTAGAGGGATGTCTTGGTATTTGGAGGGATGTCTAGTTATTTAGAGGGATGTCTTTTTATTTAGAGGGATGTCTTGTTATTTAGAGGGATGTCTTGTTATTTAGAGGAATGTCTTGTTATTTAAAAGGGATGTCTTGTTATTTAGAGGGATGTCTTGTTATTTAGTGGGATGTCTTGTTATTTAGAGGGATGTCTTGTTATTTAGAGAGATGTCTTGTTATTTAAAGGGATGTCTTAATATTTAGAGGGATGTCTTGTTATTTAGAGGGATGTCTTAATATTTAGAGGGATGTCTTGTTATTTGAAGGGATGTCTTAATATTTAGAGGGATGTCTTGTTATTTAGAGGGATGTCTTGTTATTTAGAGGGATGTCTTGTTATTTAGAGGGATGTCTTGTTTTTTAAAGGGTTGTCTTGTTATTTGGAGGGATGTCTTAATATTTAGAGGGATGTCTTGGTATTTAGAGGGATGTCTTGTTATTTAGAGGGATGTCATAATATTTAGCGGAATGTCTAGTTTATTAGAGGGATGTCTTGTTATTTAGAGGGATGTCTTGTTATTTAGAGGGATGTCTTAATATTTGGAGGGATGTCTTGTTATTTAGAGGGATGTCTTAATATTTAGAGGGATGTCTTGTTTTTTAGTGGGATGTCTTGTTATTTAGAGGGATGTCTTGTTATTTAGAGGGTTTTCTTGTTTTTTAGAGGGTTGTCTTGTTATTTGGAGGGATGTCTTGTTATTTAGATTGATGTCTTAATATTTAGAGGGATGTCTTGTTTTTTAGAGGGATGTCTTGTTATTTAGAGGGATGTCTTGTTATTTAGAGGGATGTCTTGTTATTTAGAGGGATGTCTTGTTATTTAGAGGGATGTCTTGTTATTTGAAGGGATGTCTTAATATTTAGAGAGATGTCTTGTTATTTAGAGGGATGTCTTGTTATTTAGAGGGATGTCTTAATATTTGGAGGGATGTCTTCATATTTGGAGGGATGTCTTGTTATTTAGAGGGATGTCTTGTTATTTGGAGGGATGCTTGTTATTAAGAGGGATGTCTTATAATTTAGAGGGATGTCTTGTTATTTGGAGGTATGTCTTGTTATTTAGAGGGATGTCTTGTTATTTAGAGGGATGTCTTGGTATTTGGAGGGATGTCTAGTTATTTAGAGGGATGTCTGTTTATTTAGAGGGATGTCTTGTTATTTAGAGGGATGTCTTGTTATTTAGAGGGATGTCTTGTTATTTAGAGGGATGTCTTGTTATTTAGAGGGATGTCTTGTTATTTGAAGGGATGTCTTAATATTTAGAGAGATGTCTTGTTATTTAGAGGGATGTCTTGTTATTTAGAGGGATGTCTTAATATTTGGAGGGATGTCTTCATATTTGGAGGGATGTCTTGTTATTTAGAGGGATGTCTTGTTATTTGGAGGGATGCTTGTTATTAAGAGGGATGTCTTATAATTTAGAGGGATGTCTTGTTATTTGGAGGTATGTCTTGTTATTTAGAGGGATGTCTTGTTATTTAGAGGGATGTCTTGGTATTTGGAGGGATGTCTAGTTATTTAGAGGGATGTCTTTTTATTTAGAGGGATGTCTTGTTATTTAGAGCGATGTCTTGGTATTCGGAGGGATGTCTAGTTATTTAGAGGGATGTCTTTTTATTTAGAGGGATGTCTTGTTATTTAGAGGGATGTCTTGTTATTTAGAGGAATGTCTTGTTATTTAAAAGGGATGTCTTGTTATTTAGAGGGATGTCTTGTTATTTAGTGGGATGTCTTGTTATTTAGAGGGATGTCTTGTTATTTAGAGAGATGTCTTGTTATTTAAAGGGATGTCTTAATATTTAGAGGGATGTCTTGTTATTTAGAGGGATGTCTTAATATTTAGAGGGATGTCTTGTTATTTGAAGGGATGTCTTAATATTTAGAGGGATGTCTTGTTATTTAGATGGATGTCTTGTTATTTAGAGGGATGTTTTGTTATTTAGAGGGATGTCTTGTTTTTTAAAGGGTTGTCTTGTTATTTGGAGGGATGTCTTAATATTTAGAGGGATGTCTTGGTATTTAGAGGGATGTCTTGTTATTTGGAGGGATGTCTTAATATTTAGCGGAATGTCTTAAGGGATGTCTTGGTTTTTAGAGGGTTGTCTTGTAATTTAGATGGGATGTCTTGTTATTTAGAGGGATGTCTTGTTATTTACAGGTATGTCTTGTTATTTAGAGGGATGTCTTAATATTTAGAGGAATGTCTTGTTATAAAGATGGATGTCTTGTTATTTAGAGGGATGTCTTGATATTTAGAGGGATGTCTTGTTTTTTAGAGAGATGTCTTGTTATTTAGAGGGTTTTTTTGTTTTTTAGAGGGTTGTCTTTTTATTTGGAGGGATGTCTTGTTATTTAGATTGATGTCTTAATATTTAGAGGGATGTCTTTTTATTTGGAGGGATGTCTTGTTATTTAGAGGGATGTCTTGTTATTTAGAGGAATGTCTTGTTATTTAAAAGGGATGTCTTGTTATTTAGAGGGATGTCTTGTTATTTAGAGGGATGTCTTGTTATTTAGAGGGATGTCTTGTTATTTAGAGGGATGTCTTGTTATTTAGAGGGATGTCTTGTTATTTGAAGGAATGTCTTAATATTTAGAGAGATGTCTTGTTATTTAGAGGGATGTCTTGTTATTTAGAGGGATGTCTTGTTATTTAGAGGGATGTCTTCATATTTGGAGGGATGTCTTCATATTTGGAGGGATGTCTTGTTATTTAGAGGGATGTCTTGTTATTTGGAGGGATGCTTGTTATTAAGAGGGATGTCTTATAATTTAGAGGGATGTCTTGTTATTTGGAGGTATGTCTTGTTATTTAGAGGGATGTCTTGTTATTTAGAGGGATGTCTTGGTATTTGGAGGGATGTCTAGTTATTTAGAGGGATGTCTTTTTATTTAGAGGGATGTCTTGTTATTTAGAGGGATGTCTTGGTATTTGGAGGGATGTCTAGTTATTTAGAGGGATGTCTTTTTATTTAGAGGGATGTCTTGTTATTTAGAGGGATGTCTTGTTATTTAGAGGGATGTCTTGTTATTTGAAGGGATGTCTTAATATTTAGAGGGATGTCTTGCTATTTTGAGGGATTTCTTGTTATTTGGAGGGATGTCTTGTTATTTAGAGGGATGTCTTGTTATTTAGAGGAATGTCTTGTTATTTAAAAGGGATGTCTTGTTATTTAAAGGGATGTCTTGTTATTTAGTGGGATGTCTTGTTATTTAGAGGGATGTCTTGTTATTTAGAGAGATGTCTTGTTATTTAAAGGGATGTCTTAATATTTAGAGGGATGTCTTGTTATTTAGAGGGATGTCTTAATATTTAGAGGGATGTCTTGTTATTTGGAGGGATGTCTTAATATTTAGAGGGATGTCTTGTTATTTAGAGGGATGTCTTGTTATTTAGAGGGATGTCTTGTTATTTAGATAGATGTCTTGTTATTTAAAGGGATGTCTTAATATTTAGAGGGATGTCTTGTTATTTAGAGGGATGTCTTAATATTTAGAGGGATGTCTTAATATTTAGAGGGATGTCTTGTTATTTGGAGGGATGTCTTAATATTTAGAGGGATGTCTTGTTATTTAGAGGGATGTCTTGTTATTTAGAGGGATGTCTTGTTTTTTAAAGGGTTGTCTTGTTATTTGGAGGGATGTCTTAATATTTAGAGGGATGTCTTGGTATTTAGAGGGATGTCTTGTTATTTAGAGGGATGTCTTGTTATTTAGAGGGATGTCTTCTTATTTGGAGGGAAGTCTTGTTATTTGGAGGAATGTCTTGTTATTTAGAGGGATATCTTGTTATTTGGAGGGATGTCTTGTTATTTAGAGGAATGTCTTGCTATTTAGAGGGATGTATTTTTATTTGGAGGGATGTCTTGTTATTTAGAGGGATGTCTTGTTATTTAGAGGAATGTCTTGTTATTTAAAAGGGATGTCTTGTTATTTAGAGGGACGTCTTGTTATTTAGTGGGATGTCTTGTTATTTAGAGGGATGTCTTGTTATTTAGAGAGATGTCTTGTTATTTAAAGGGATGTCTTAATATTTAGAGGGATGTCTTGTTATTTAGAGGGATGTCTTAATATTTAGAGGGATGTCTTGTTATTTGGAGGGATGTCTTAATATTTAGAGGGATGTCTTGTTATTTAGAGGGATGTCTTGTTTTTTAAAGGGTTTTCTTGTTATTTGGAGGGATGTCTTAATATTTAGAGGGATGTCTTGGTATTTGGAGGGATGTTTTGTTATTTAGAGGGATGTCTTAATATTTAGCGGAATGTCTAGTTTATTAGAGGGATGTCTTGTTATTTAGAGGGATGTCTTGTTATTTAGAGGGATGTCTTGTTATTTAGAGGGATGTCTTAATATTTGGAGGGATGTCTTGTTATTTAGAGGGATGTCTTAATATTTAGAGGGATGTCTTGTTTTTTAGTGGGATGTCTTGTTATTTAGACTGATGTCTTGTTATTTAGAGGGTTTTTTTGTTTTTTAGAGGGTTGTCTTGTTATTTGGAGGGATGTCTTGTTATTTAGATTGATGTCTTAATATTTAGAGGGATGTCTTGTTTTTTAGAGAGATGTCTTGTTATTTAGAGGGATGTCTTGTTATTTAGAGGGATGTCTTGTTATTTAGAGGGATGTCTTGTTATTTAGAGGGATGTCTTGTTATTTAGAGGGATGTCTTGTTATTTGAAGGGATGTCTTAATATTTAGAGAGATGTCTTGTTATTTAGAGGGATGTCTTGTTATTTAGAGGGATGTCTTAATATTTGGAGGGATGTCTTCATATTTGGAGGGATGTCTTGTTATTTAGAGGGATGTCTTGTTATTTGGAGGGATGCTTGTTATTAAGAGGGATGTCTTATAATTTAGAGGGATGTCTTGTTATTTGGAGGTATGTCTTGTTATTTAGAGGGATGTCTTGTTATTTAGAGGGATGTCTTGGTATTTGGAGGGATGTCTAGTTATTTAGAGGGATGTCTTTTTATTTAGAGGGATGTCTTGTTATTTAGAGGGATGTCTTGTTATTTAGAGGAATGTCTTGTTATTTAAAAGGGATGTCTTGTTATTTAGAGGGATGTCTTGTTATTTAGTGGGATGTCTTGTTATTTAGAGGGATGTCTTGTTATTTAGAGAGATGTCTTGTTATTTAAAGGGATGTCTTAATATTTAGAGGGATGTCTTGTTATTTAGAGGGATGTCTTAATATTTAGAGGGATGTCTTGTTATTTGAAGGGATGTCTTAATATTTAGAGGGATGTCTTGTTATTTAGAGGGATGTCTTGTTATTTAGAGGGATGTCTTGTTATTTAGAGGGATGTCTTGTTTTTTAAAGGGTTGTCTTGTTATTTGGAGGGATGTCTTAATATTTAGAGGGATGTCTTGGTATTTAGAGGGATGTCTTGTTATTTAGAGGGATGTCTTAATATTTAGCGGAATGTCTAGTTTATTAGAGGGATGTCTTGTTATTTAGAGGGATGTCTTGTTATTTAGAGGGATGTCTTAATATTTGGAGGGATGTCTTGTTATTTAGAGGGATGTCTTAATATTTAGAGGGATGTCTTGTTTTTTAGTGGGATGTCTTGTTATTTAGAGGGATGTCTTGTTATTTAGAGGGTTTTTTTGTTTTTTAGAGGGTTGTCTTGTTATTTGGAGGGATGTCTTGTTATTTAGATTGATGTCTTAATATTTAGAGGGATGTCTTGTTTTTTAGAGGGATGTCTTGTTATTTAGAGGGATGTCTTGTTATTTAGAGGGATGTCTTGTTATTTGAAGGGATGTCTTAATATTTAGAGAGATGTCTTGTTATTTAGAGGGATGTCTTGTTATTTAGAGGGATGTCTTAATATTTGGAGGGATGTCTTCATATTTGGAGGGATGTCTTGTTATTTAGAGGGATGTCTTGTTATTTGGAGGGATGCTTGTTATTAAGAGGGATGTCTTATAATTTAGAGGGATGTCTTGTTATTTGGAGATATGTCTTGTTATTTAGAGGGATGTCTTGTTATTTAGAGGGATGTCTTGGTATTTGGAGGGATGTCTAGTTATTTAGAGGGATGTCTTTTTATTTAGAGGGATGTCTTAGAGGGATGTCTTGGTATTTGGAGGGATGTCTAGTTATTTAGAGGGATGTCTTTTTATTTAGAGGGATGTCTTGTTATTTAGAGGGATGTCTTGTTATTTAGAGGAATGTCTTGTTATTTAAAAGGGATGTCTTGTTATTTAGAGGGATGTCTTGTTATTTAGTGGGATGTCTTGTTATTTAGAGGAATGTCTTGTTATTTAGAGAGATGTCTTGTTATTTAAAGGGATGTCTTAATATTTAGAGGGATGTCTTTTTATTTAGAGGGATGTCTTAATATTTAGAGGGATGTCTTGTTATTTGAAGGGATGTCTTAATATTTAGAGGGATGTCTTGTTATTTAGAGGGATGTCTTGTTATTTAGAGGGATGTCTTGTTATTTAAAGGGATGTCTTGTTTTTAAACTGTTGTCTTGTTATTTGGAGGGATGACTTAATATTTAGAGGGATGTCTTAATATTTAGAGGGATGTCTTTTTATTTAGAGGGATGTCTTAATATTTAGAGGGATGTCTTGTTATTTGAAGGGATGTCTTAATATTTAGAGGGATGTCTTGTTATTTAGAGGGATGTCTTGTTTTTTAGAGGGTTGTCTTGTAATTTAGATGGGATGTCTTGTTATTTAGAGGGATGTCTTGTTATTTACAGGTATGTCTTGTTATTTAGAGGGATGTCTTAATATTTAGAGGAATGTCTTGTTATATAGATGGATGTCTTGTTATTTAGAGGGATGTCTTGATATTTAGAGGGATGTCTTGTTTTTTAGAGAGATGTCTTGTTATTTAGAGGGTTTTTTTGTTTTTTAGAGGGTTGTCTTGTTATTTGAAGGGATGTCTTGTTATTTAGATTGATGTCTTAATATTTAGAGGGATGTCTTTTTATTTGGAGGGATGTCTTGTTATTTAGAGGGATGTCTTGTTATTTAGAGGAATGTCTTGTTATTTAAAAGGGATGTCTTGTTATTTAGAGGGATGTCTTGTTATTTAGAGGGATGTCTTGTTATTTAGAGGGATGTCTTGTTATTTAGAGGGATGTCTTGTTATTTAGAGGGATGTCTTGTTATTTAGAGGGATGTCTTCATATTTGGAGGGATGTCTTCATATTTGGAGGGATGTCTTGTTATTTAGAGGGATGTCTTGTTATTTGGAGGGATGCTTGTTATTAAGAGGGATGTCTTATAATTTAGAGGGATGTCTTGTTATTTGGAGGTATGTCTTGTTATTTAGAGGGATGTCTTGTTATTTAGAGGGATGTCTTGGTATTTGGAGGGATGTCTAGTTATTTAGAGGGATGTCTTTTTATTTAGAGGGATGTCTTGTTATTTAGAGGGATGTCTTGGTATTTGGAGGGATGTCTAGTTATTTAGAGGGATGTCTTTTTTGATTTAGAGGGATGTCTTGTTATTTAGAGGGATGTCTTGTTATTTAGAGGGATGTCTTGTTATTTGAAGGGATGTCTTAATATTTAGAGGGATGTCTTGCTATTTTGAGGGATTTCTTGTTATTTGGAGGGATGTCTTGTTATTTAGAGGGATGTCTTGTTATTTAGAGGAATGTCTTGTTATTTAAAAGGGATGTCTTGTTATTTAGAGGGATGTCTTGTTATTTAGTGGGATGTCTTGTTATTTAGAGGGATGTCTTGTTATTTAGAGAGATGTCTTGTTATTTAAAGGGATGTCTTAATATTTAGAGGGATGTCTTGTTATTTAGAGGGATGTCTTAATATTTAGAGGGATGTCTTGTTATTTGGAGGGATGTCTTAATATTTAGAGGGATGTCTTGTTATTTAGAGGGATGTCTTGTTATTTAGAGAGATGTCTTGTTATTTAAAGGGATGTCTTAATATTTAGAGGGATGTCTTGTTATTTAGAGGGATGTCTTAATATTTAGAGGGATGTCTTGTTATTTGAAGGGATGTCTTAATATTTAGAGGGATGTCTTGTTATTTAGAGGGATGTCTTGTTATTTAGAGGGATGTCTTGTTTTTTAAAGGGTTGTCTTGTTATTTGGAGGGATGTCTTAATATTTAGAGGGATGTCTTGGTATTTAGAGGGATGTCTTGTTATTTAGAGGGATGTCTTGTTATTTAGAGGGATGTCTTCTTATTTGGAGGGAAGTCTTGTTATTTGGAGGAATGTCTTGTTATTTAGAGGGATATCTTGTTATTTGGAGGGATGTCTTGTTATTTAGAGGGATGTCTTGCTATTTAGAGGGATGTCTTTTTATTTGGAGGGATGTCTTGTTATTTAGAGGGATGTCTTGTTATTTAGAGGAATGTCTTGTTATTTAAAAGGGATGTCTTGTTATTTAGAGGGACGTCTTGTTATTTAGTGGGATGTCTTGTTATTTAGAGGGATGTCTTGTTATTTAGAGAGATGTCTTGTTATTTAAAGGGATGTCTTAATATTTAGAGGGATGTCTTGTTATTTAGAGGGATGTCTTAATATTTAGAGGGATGTCTTGTTATTTGGAGGGATGTCTTAATATTTAGAAGGATGTCTTGTTATTTAGAGGGATGTCTTGTTTTTTAAAGGGTTTTCTTGTTATTTGGAGGGATGTCTTAATATTTAGAGGGATGTCTTGATATTTGGAGGGATGTCTTGTTATTTAGAGGGATGTCTTAATATTTAGCGGAATGTCTAGTTTATTAGAGGGATGTCTTGTTATTTAGAGGGATGTCTTGTTATTTAGAGGGATGTCTTAATATTTGGAGGGATGTCTTGTTATTTAGAGGGATGTCTTAATATTTAGAGGGATGTCTTGTTTTTTAGTGGGATGTCTTGTTATTTAGAGGGATGTCTTGTTATTTAGAGGGTTTTTTTGTTTTTTAGAGGGTTGTCTTGTTATTTGGAGGGATGTCTTGTTATTTAGATTGATGTCTTAATATTTAGAGGGATGTCTTGTTTTTTAGAGGAATGTCTTGTTATTTAGAGGGATGTCTTGTTATTTAGAGGGATGTCTTGTTATTTAGAGGGATGTCTTGTTATTTAGAGGGATGTCTTGTTATTTGAAGGGATGTCTTAATATTTAGAGAGATGTCTTGTTATTTAGAGGGATGTCTTGTTATTTAGAGGGATGTCTTAATATTTAGAGGAATGTCTTGTTATATAGATGGATGTCTTGTTATTTAGAGGGATGTCTTGATATTTAGAGGGATGTCTTGTTTTTTAGAGAGATGTCTTGTTATTTAGAGGGTTTTTTTGTTTTTTAGAGGGTTGTCTTGTTATTTGAAGGGATGTCTTGTTATTTAGATTGATGTCTTAATATTTAGAGGGATGTCTTTTTATTTGGAGGGATGTCTTGTTATTTAGAGGGATGTCTTGTTATTTAGAGGAATGTCTTGTTATTTAAAAGGGATGTCTTGTTATTTAGAGGGATGTCTTGTTATTTAGAGGGATGTCTTGTTATTTAGAGGGATGTCTTGTTATTTAGAGGGATGTCTTGTTATTTAGAGGGATGTCTTGTTATTTGAAGGGATGTCTTAATATTTAGAGAGATGTCTTGTTATTTAGAGGGATGTCTTGTTATTTAGAGGGATGTCTTGTTATTTAGAGGGATGTCTTCATATTTGGAGGGATGTCTTCATATTTGGAGGGATGTCTTGTTATTTAGAGGGATGTCTTGTTATTTGGAGGGATGCTTGTTATTAAGAGGGATGTCTTATAATTTAGAGGGATGTCTTGTTATTTGGAGGTATGTCTTGGTATTTGGAGGGATGTCTAGTTATTTAGAGGGATGTCTTGGTATTTGGAGGGATGTCTAGTTATTTAGAGGGATGTCTTTTTTGATTTAGAGGGATGTCTTGTTATTTAGAGGGATGTCTTGTTATTTAGAGGGATGTCTTGTTATTTGAAGGGATGTCTTAATATTTAGAGGGATGTCTTGCTATTTTGAGGGATTTCTTGTTATTTGGAGGGATGTCTTGTTATTTAGAGGGATGTCTTGTTATTTAGAGGAATGTCTTGTTATTTAAAAGGGATGTCTTGTTATTTAGAGGGATGTCTTGTTATTTAGTGGGATGTCTTGTTATTTAGAGGGATGTCTTGTTATTTAGAGAGATGTCTTGTTATTTAAAGGGATGTCTTAATATTTAGAGGGATGTCTTGTTATTTAGAGGGATGTCTTAATATTTAGAGGGATGTCTTGTTATTTGGAGGGATGTCTTAATATTTAGAGGGATGTCTTGTTATTTAGAGGGATGTCTTGTTATTTAGAGAGATGTCTTGTTATTTAAAGGGATGTCTTAATATTTAGAGGGATGTCTTGTTATTTAGAGGGATGTCTTAATATTTAGAGGGATGTCTTGTTATTTGAAGGGATGTCTTAATATTTAGAGGGATGTCTTGTTATTTAGAGGGATGTCTTGTTATTTAGAGGGATGTCTTGTTTTTTAAAGGGTTGTCTTGTTATTTGGAGGGATGTCTTAATATTTAGAGGGATGTCTTGGTATTTAGAGGGATGTCTTGTTATTTAGAGGGATGTCTTGTTATTTAGAGGGATGTCTTCTTATTTGGAGGGAAGTCTTGTTATTTGGAGGAATGTCTTGTTATTTAGAGGGATATCTTGTTATTTGGAGGGATGTCTTGTTATTTAGAGGGATGTCTTGCTATTTAGAGGGATGTCTTTTTATTTGGAGGGATGTCTTGTTATTTAGAGGGATGTCTTGTTATTTAGAGGAATGTCTTGTTATTTAAAAGGGATGTCTTGTTATTTAGAGGGACGTCTTGTTATTTAGTGGGATGTCTTGTTATTTAGAGGGATGTCTTGTTATTTAGAGAGATGTCTTGTTATTTAAAGGGATGTCTTAATATTTAGAGGGATGTCTTGTTATTTAGAGGGATGTCTTAATATTTAGAGGGATGTCTTGTTATTTGGAGGGATGTCTTAATATTTAGAAGGATGTCTTGTTATTTAGAGGGATGTCTTGTTTTTTAAAGGGTTTTCTTGTTATTTGGAGGGATGTCTTAATATTTAGAGGGATGTCTTGATATTTGGAGGGATGTCTTGTTATTTAGAGGGATGTCTTAATATTTAGCGGAATGTCTAGTTTATTAGAGGGATGTCTTGTTATTTAGAGGGATGTCTTGTTATTTAGAGGGATGTCTTAATATTTGGAGGGATGTCTTGTTATTTAGAGGGATGTCTTAATATTTAGAGGGATGTCTTGTTTTTTAGTGGGATGTCTTGTTATTTAGAGGGATGTCTTGTTATTTAGAGGGTTTTTTTGTTTTTTAGAGGGTTGTCTTGTTATTTGGAGCGATGTCTTGTTATTTAGATTGATGTCTTAATATTTAGAGGGATGTCTTGTTTTTTAGAGGAATGTCTTGTTATTTAGAGGGATGTCTTGTTATTTAGAGGGATGTCTTGTTATTTAGAGGGATGTCTTGTTATTTAGAGGGATGTCTTGTTATTTGAAGGGATGTCTTAATATTTAGAGAGATGTCTTGTTATTTAGAGGGATGTCTTGTTATTTAGAGGGATGTCTTAATATTTAGAGGAATGTCTTGTTATATAGATGGATGTCTTGTTATTTAGAGGGATGTCTTGATATTTAGAGGGATGTCTTGTTTTTTAGAGAGATGTCTTGTTATTTAGAGGGTTTTTTTGTTTTTTAGAGGGTTGTCTTGTTATTTGAAGGGATGTCTTGTTATTTAGATTGATATCTTAATATTTAGAGGGATGTCTTTTTATTTGGAGGGATGTCTTGTTATTTAGAGGGATGTCTTGTTATTTAGAGGAATGTCTTGTTATTTAAAAGGGATGTCTTGTTATTTAGAGGGATGTCTTGTTATTTAGAGGGATGTCTTGTTATTTAGAGGGATGTCTTGTTATTTAGAGGGATGTCTTGTTATTTAGAGGGATGTCTTGTTATTTGAAGGGATGTCTTAATATTTAGAGAGTTGTCTTGTTATTTAGAGGGATGTCTTGTTATTTAGAGGGATGTCTTGTTATTTAGAGGGATGTCTTCATATTTGGAGGGATGTCTTCATATTTGGAGGGATGTCTTGTTATTTAGAGGGATGTCTTGTTATTTGGAGGGATGCTTGTTATTAAGAGGGATGTCTTATAATTTAGAGGGATGTCTTGTTATTTGGAGGTATGTCTTGGTATTTGGAGGGATGTCTAGTTATTTAGAGGGATGTCTTGGTATTTGGAGGGATGTCTAGTTATTTAGAGGGATGTCTTTTTTGATTTAGAGGGATGTCTTGTTATTTAGAGGGATGTCTTGTTATTTAGAGGGATGTCTTGTTATTTGAAGGGATGTCTTAATATTTAGAGGGATGTCTTGCTATTTTGAGGGATTTCTTGTTATTTGGAGGGATGTCTTGTTATTTAGAGGGATGTCTTGTTATTTAGAGGAATGTCTTGTTATTTAAAAGGGATGTCTTGTTATTTAGAGGGATGTCTTGTTATTTAGTGGGATGTCTTGTTATTTAGAGGGATGTCTTGTTATTTAGAGAGATGTCTTGTTATTTAAAGGGATGTCTTAATATTTAGAGGGATGTCTTGTTATTTAGAGGGATGTCTTAATATTTAGAGGGATGTCTTGTTATTTGGAGGGATGTCTTAATATTTAGAGGGATGTCTTGTTATTTAGAGGGATGTCTTGTTATTTAGAGAGATGTCTTGTTATTTAAAGGGATGTCTTAATATTTAGAGGGATGTCTTGTTATTTAGAGGGATGTCTTAATATTTAGAGGGATGTCTTGTTATTTGAAGGGATGTCTTAATATTTAGAGGGATGTCTTGTTATTTAGAGGGATGTCTTGTTATTTAGAGGGATGTCTTGTTTTTTAAAGGGTTGTCTTGTTATTTGGAGGGATGTCTTAATATTTAGAGGGATGTCTTGGTATTTAGAGGGATGTCTTGTTATTTAGAGGGATGTCTTGTTATTTAGAGGGATGTCTTCTTATTTGGAGGGAAGTCTTGTTATTTGGAGGAATGTCTTGTTATTTAGAGGGATATCTTGTTATTTGGAGGGATGTCTTGTTATTTAGAGGGATGTCTTGCTATTTAGAGGGATGTCTTTTTATTTGGAGGGATGTCTTGTTATTTAGAGGGATGTCTTGTTATTTAGAGGAATGTCTTGTTATTTAAAAGGGATGTCTTGTTATTTAGAGGGACGTCTTGTTATTTAGTGGGATGTCTTGTTATTTAGAGGGATGTCTTGTTATTTAGAGAGATGTCTTGTTATTTAAAGGGATGTCTTAATATTTAGAGGGATGTCTTGTTATTTAGAGGGATGTCTTAATATTTAGAGGGATGTCTTGTTATTTGGAGGGATGTCTTAATATTTAGAGGGATGTCTTGTTATTTAGAGGGATGTCTTGTTTTTTAAAGGGTTTTCTTGTTATTTGGAGGGATGTCTTAATATTTAGAGGGATGTCTTGGTATTTGGAGGGATGTCTTGTTATTTAGAGGGATGTCTTAATATTTAGCGGAATGTCTAGTTTATTAGAGGGATGTCTTGTTATTTAGAGGGATGTCTTAATATTTGGAGGGATGTCTTGTTATTTAGAGGGATGTCTTAATATTTAGAGGGATGTCTTGTTTTTAAGTGGGATGTCTTGTTATTTAGAGGGATGTCTTGTTATTTAGAGGGTTTTTTTGTTTTTTAGAGGGTTGTCTTGTTATTTGGAGGGATGTCTTGTTATTTAGATTGATGTCTTAATATTTAGAGGGATGTCTTGTTTTTTAGAGGGATGTCTTGTTATTTAGAGGGATGTCTTGTTATTTAGAGGGATGTCTTGTTATTTAGAGGGATGTCTTGTTATTTAGAGGGATGTCTTGTTATTTGAAGGGATGTCTTAATATTTAGAGAGATGTCTTGTTATTTAGAGGGATGTCTTGTTATTTAGAGGGATGTCTTAATATTTAAAGGGATGTCTTCATATTTGGAGGGATGTCTTGTTATTTAGAGGGATGTCTTGTTATTTGGAGGGATGCTTGTTATTAAGAGGGATGTCTTATAATTTAGAGGGATGTCTTGTTATTTGGAGGTATGTCTTGTTATTTAGAGGGATGTCTTGTTATTTAGAGGGATGTCTTGTTATTTAGAGGGATGTCTTGTTTTTTAAAGGGTTGTCTTGTTATTTGGAGGGATGTCTTAATATTTAGAGGGATGTCTTGGTATTTAGAGGGATGTCTTGTTATTTTGAGGGATGTCTTAATATTTAGCGGAATGTCTAGTTTATTAGAGGGATGTCTTGTTATTTAGAGGGATGTCTTGTTATTTAGAGGGATGTCTTAATATTTGGAGGGATGTCTTGTTATTTAGAGGGATGTCTTAATATTTAGAGGGATGTCTTGTTTTTTAGTGGGATGTCTTGTTATTTAGAGGGATGTCTTGTTATTTAGAGGGTTTTTTTGTTTTTTAGAGGGTTGTCTTGTTATTTGGAGGGATGTCTTGTTATTTAGATTGATGTCTTAATATTTAGAGGGATGTCTTGTTTTTTAGAGGGATGTCTTGTTATTTAGAGGGATGTCTTGTTATTTAGAGGGATGTCTTGTTATTTAGAGGGATGTCTTGTTATTTAGAGGGATGTCTTGTTATTTGAAGGGATGTCTTAATATTTAGAGAGATGTCTTGTTATTTAGAGGGATGTCTTGTTATTTAGAGGGATGTCTTAATATTTGGAGGGATGTCTTCATATTTGGAGGGATGTCTTGTTATTTAGAGGGATGTCTTGTTATTTGGAGGGATGCTTGTTATTAAGAGGGATGTCTTATAATTTAGAGGGATGTCTTGTTATTTGGAGGTATGTCTTGTTATTTAGAGGGATGTCTTGTTATTTAGAGGGATGTCTTGGTATTTGGAGGGATGTCTAGTTATTTAGAGGGATGTCTTTTTATTTGGAGGGATGTCTTGTTATTTAGAGGGATGTCTTGTTATTTAGAGGAATGTCTTGTTATTTAAAAGGGATGTCTTGTTATTTAGAGGGACGTCTTGTTATTTAGTGGGATGTCTTGTTATTTAGAGGGATGTCTTGTTATTTAGAGAGATGTCATGTTATTTAAAGGGATGTCTTAATATTTAGAGGGATGTCTTGTTATTTAGAGGGATGTCTTAATATTTAGAGGGATGTCTTGTTATTTGGAGGGATGTCTTAATATTTAGAGGGATGTCTTGTTATTTAGAGGGATGTCTTGTTTTTTAAAGGGTTTTCTTGTTATTTGGAGGGATGTCTTAATATTTAGAGGGATGTCTTGGTATTTGGAGGGATGTCTTGTTATTTAGAGGGATGTCCTAATATTTAGCGGAATGTCTAGTTTATTAGAGGGATGTCTTGTTATTTAGAGGGATGTCTTAATATTTGGAGGGATGTCTTGTTATTTAGAGGGATGTCTTGTTATTTAGAGGGTTTTTTTGTTTTTTAGAGGGTTGTCTTGTTATTTGGAGGGATGTCTTGTTATTTAGATTGATGTCTTAATATTTAGAGGGATGTCTTGTTTTTTAGAGGGATGTCTTGTTATTTAGAGGGATGTCTTGTTATTTAGAGGGATGTCTTGTTATTTAGAGGGATGTCTTGTTATTTAGAGGGATGTCTTGTTATTTGAAGGGATGTCTTAATATTTAGAGAGATGTCTTGTTATTTAGAGGGATGTCTTGTTATTTAGAGGGATGTCTTAATATTTGGAGGGATGTCTTCATATTTGGAGGGATGTCTTGTTATTTAGAGGGATGTCTTGTTATTTGGAGGGATGCTTGTTATTAAGAGGGATGTCTTATAATTTAGAGGGATGTCTTGTTATTTGGAGGTATGTCTTGTTATTTAGAGGGATGTCTTGTTATTTAGAGGGATGTCTTGGTATTTGGAGGGATGTCTAGTTATTTAGAGGGATGTCTTTTTATTTGGAGGGATGTCTTGTTATTTAGAGGGATGTCTTGTTATTTAGAGGAATGTCTTGTTATTTAAAAGGGATGTCTTGTTATTTAGAGGGACGTCTTGTTATTTAGTGGGATGTCTTGTTATTTAGAGGGATGTCTTGTTATTTAGAGAGATGTCTTGTTATTTAAAGGGATGTCTTAATATTTAGAGGGATGTCTTGTTATTTAGAGGGATGTCTTAATATTTAGAGGGATGTCTTGTTATTTGGAGGGATGTCTTAATATTTAGAGGGATGTCTTGTTATTTAGAGGGATGTCTTGTTTTTTAAAGGGTTTTCTTGTTATTTGGAGGGATGTCTTAATATTTAGAGGGATGTCTTGGTATTTGGAGGGATGTCTTGTTATTTAGAGGGATGTCTTAATATTTAGCGGAATGTCTAGTTTATTAGAGGGATGTCTTGTTATTTAGAGGGATGTCTTAATATTTGGAGGGATGTCTTGTTATTTAGAGGGATGTCTTAATATTTAGAGGGATGTCTTGTTTTTTAGTGGGATGTCTTGTTATTTAGAGGGATGTCTTGTTATTTAGAGGGTTTTTTTGTTTTTTAGAGGGTTGTCTTGTTATTTGGAGGGATGTCTTGTTATTTAGATTGATGTCTTAATATTTAGAGGGATGTCTTGTTTTTTAGAGGGATGTCTTGTTATTTAGAGGGATGTCTTGTTATTTAGAGGGATGTCTTGTTATTTAGAGGGATGTCTTGTTATTTAGAGGGATGTCTTGTTATTTGATGGGATGTCTTAATATTTAGAGAGATGTCTTGTTATTTAGAGGGATGTCTTGTTATTTAGAGGGATGTCTTAATATTTAAAGGGATGTCTTCATATTTGGAGGGATGTCTTGTTATTTAGAGGGATGTCTTGTTATTTGGAGGGATGCTTGTTATTAAGAGGGATGTCTTATAATTTAGAGGGATGTCTTGTTATTTGGAGGTATGTCTTGTTATTTAGAGGGATGTCTTGTTATTTAGAGGGATGTCTTGTTATTTAGAGGGTTTTTTTGTTTTTTAGAGGGTTGTCTTGTTATTTGGAGGGATGTCTTGTTATTTAGATTGATGTCTTAATATTTAGAGGGATGTCTTGTTTTTTAGAGGGATGTCTTGTTATTTAGAGGGATGTCTTGTTATTTAGAGGGATGTCTTGTTATTTAGAGGGATGTCTTGTTATTTAGAGGGATGTCTTGTTATTTGAAGGGATGTCTTAATATTTAGAGAGATGTCTTGTTATTTAGAGGGATGTCTTGTTATTTAGAGGGATGTCTTAATATTTGGAGGGATGTCTTCATATTTGGAGGGATGTCTTGTTATTTAGAGGGATGTCTTGTTATTTGGAGGGATGCTTGTTATTAAGAGGGATGTCTTATAATTTAGAGGGATGTCTTGTTATTTGGAGGTATGTCTTGTTATTTAGAGGGATGTCTTGTTATTTAGAGGGATGTCTTGGTATTTGGAGGGATGTCTAGTTATTTAGAGGGATGTCTTTTTATTTGGAGGGATGTCTTGTTATTTAGAGGGATGTCTTGTTATTTAGAGGAATGTCTTGTTATTTAAAAGGGATGTCTTGTTATTTAGAGGGACGTCTTGTTATTTAGTGGGATGTCTTGTTATTTAGAGGGATGTCTTGTTATTTAGAGAGATGTCATGTTATTTAAAGGGATGTCTTAATATTTAGAGGGATGTCTTGTTATTTAGAGGGATGTCTTAATATTTAGAGGGATGTCTTGTTATTTGGAGGGATGTCTTAATATTTAGAGGGATGTCTTGTTATTTAGAGGGATGTCTTGTTTTTTAAAGGGTTTTCTTGTTATTTGGAGGGATGTCTTAATATTTAGAGGGATGTCTTGGTATTTGGAGGGATGTCTTGTTATTTAGAGGGATGTCTTAATATTTAGCGGAATGTCTAGTTTATTAGAGGGATGTCTTGTTATTTAGAGGGATGTCTTAATATTTGGAGGGATGTCTTGTTATTTAGAGGGATGTCTTGTTATTTAGAGGGTTTTTTTGTTTTTTAGAGGGTTGTCTTGTTATTTGGAGGGATGTCTTGTTATTTAGATTGATGTCTTAATATTTAGAGGGATGTCTTGTTTTTTAGAGGGATGTCTTGTTATTTAGAGGGATGTCTTGTTATTTAGAGGGATGTCTTGTTATTTAGAGGGATGTCTTGTTATTTAGAGGGATGTCTTGTTATTTGAAGGGATGTCTTAATATTTAGAGAGATGTCTTGTTATTTAGAGGGATGTCTTGTTATTTAGAGGGATGTCTTAATATTTGGAGGGATGTCTTCATATTTGGAGGGATGTCTTGTTATTTAGAGGGATGTCTTGTTATTTGGAGGGATGCTTGTTATTAAGAGGGATGTCTTATAATTTAGAGGGATGTCTTGTTATTTGGAGGTATGTCTTGTTATTTAGAGGGATGTCTTGTTATTTAGAGGGATGTCTTGGTATTTGGAGGGATGTCTAGTTATTTAGAGGGATGTCTTTTTATTTGGAGGGATGTCTTGTTATTTAGAGGGATGTCTTGTTATTTAGAGGAATGTCTTGTTATTTAAAAGGGATGTCTTGTTATTTAGAGGGACGTCTTGTTATTTAGTGGGATGTCTTGTTATTTAGAGGGATGTCTTGTTATTTAGAGAGATGTCTTGTTATTTAAAGGGATGTCTTAATATTTAGAGGGATGTCTTGTTATTTAGAGGGATGTCTTAATATTTAGAGGGATGTCTTGTTATTTGGAGGGATGTCTTAATATTTAGAGGGATGTCTTGTTATTTAGAGGGATGTCTTGTTTTTTAAAGGGTTTTCTTGTTATTTGGAGGGATGTCTTAATATTTAGAGGGATGTCTTGGTATTTGGAGGGATGTCTTGTTATTTAGAGGGATGTCTTAATATTTAGCGGAATGTCTAGTTTATTAGAGGGATGTCTTGTTATTTAGAGGGATGTCTTAATATTTGGAGGGATGTCTTGTTATTTAGAGGGATGTCTTAATATTTAGAGGGATGTCTTGTTTTTTAGTGGGATGTCTTGTTATTTAGAGGGATGTCTTGTTATTTAGAGGGTTTTTTTGTTTTTTAGAGGGTTGTCTTGTTATTTGGAGGGATGTCTTGTTATTTAGATTGATGTCTTAATATTTAGAGGGATGTCTTGTTTTTTAGAGGGATGTCTTGTTATTTAGAGGGATGTCTTGTTATTTAGAGGGATGTCTTGTTATTTAGAGGGATGTCTTGTTATTTAGAGGGATGTCTTGTTATTTGATGGGATGTCTTAATATTTAGAGAGATGTCTTGTTATTTAAAGGGATGTCTTGTTATTTAGAGGGATGTCTTAATATTTAAAGGGATGTCTTCATATTTGGAGGGATGTCTTGTTATTTAGAGGGATGTCTTGTTATTTGGAGGGATGCTTGTTATTAAGAGGGATGTCTTATAATTTAGAGGGATGTCTTGTTATTTGGAGGTATGTCTTGTTATTTAGAGGGATGTCTTGTTATTTAGAGGGATGTCTTGTTATTTAGAGGGATGTCTTGTTTTTTAAAGGGTTGTCTTGTTATTTGGAGGGATGTCTTAATATTTAGAGGGATGTCTTGGTATTTAGAGGGATGTCTTGTTATTTTGAGGGATGTCTTAATATTTAGCGGAATGTCTAGTTTATTAGAGGGATGTCTTGTTATTTAGAGGGATGTCTTGTTATTTAGAGGGATGTCTTAATATTTGGAGGGATGTCTTGTTATTTAGAGGGATGTCTTAATATTTAGAGGGATGTCTTGTTTTTTAGTGGGATGTCTTGTTATTTAGAGGGATGTCTTGTTATTTAGAGGGTTTTTTTGTTTTTTAGAGGGTTGTCTTGTTATTTGGAGGGATGTCTTGTTATTTAGATTGATGTCTTAATATTTAGAGGGATGTCTTGTTTTTTAGAGGGATGTCTTGTTATTTAGAGGGATGTCTTGTTATTTAGAGGGATGTCTTGTTATTTAGAGGGATGTCTTGTTATTTAGAGGGATGTCTTGTTATTTGAAGGGATGTCTTAATATTTAGAGAGATGTCTTGTTATTTAGAGGGATGTCTTGTTATTTAGAGGGATGTCTTAATATTTGGAGGGATGTCTTCATATTTGGAGGGATGTCTTGTTATTTAGAGGGATGTCTTGTTATTTGGAGGGATGCTTGTTATTAAGAGGGATGTCTTATAATTTAGAGGGATGTCTTGTTATTTGGAGGTATGTCTTGTTATTTAGAGGGATGTCTTGTTATTTAGAGGGATGTCTTGGTATTTGGAGGGATGTCTAGTTATTTAGAGGGATGTCTTTTTATTTAGAGGGATGTCTTGTTATTTAGAGGGATGTCTTGGTATTTGGAGGGATGTCTAGTTATTTAGAGGGATGTCTTTTTATTTAGAGGGATGTCTTGTTATTTAGAGGGATGTCTTGTTATTTAGAGGAATGTCTTGTTATTTAAAAGGGATGTCTTGTTATTTAGAGGGATGTCTTGTTATTTAGTGGGATGTCTTGTTATTTAGAGGGATGTCTTGTTATTTAGAGAGATGTCTTGTTATTTAAAGGGATGTCTTAATATTTAGAGGGATGTCTTGTTATTTAGAGGGATGTCTTAATATTTAGAGGGATGTCTTGTTATTTGAAGGGATGTCTTAATATTTAGAGGGATGTCTTGTTATTTAGAGGGATGTCTTGTTATTTAGAGGGATGTCTTGTTATTTAGAGGGATGTCTTGTTTTTTAAAGGGTTGTCTTGTTATTTGGAGGGATGTCTTAATATTTACAGGGATGTCTTGGTATTTAGAGGGATGTCTTGTTATTTAGAGGGATGTCTTAATATTTAGCGGAATGTCTTAAGGGATGTCTTGTTTTTTAGAGGGTTGTCTTGTAATTTAGATGGGATGTCTTGTTATTTAGAGGGATGTCTTGTTATTAACAGGTATGTCTTGTTATTTAGAGGGATGTCTTAATATTTAGAGGAATGTCTTGTTATATAGATGGATGTCTTGTTATTTAGAGGGATGTCTTGATATTTAGAGGGATGTCTTGTTTTTTAGAGAGATGTCTTGTTATTTAGAGGGTTTTTTTTGTTTTTTAGAGGGTTGTCTTGTTATTTGGAGGGATGTCTTGTTATTTAGATTGATGTCTTAATATTTAGAGGGATGTCTTTTTATTTGGAGGGATGTCTTGTTATTTAGAGGGATGTCTTGTTATTTAGAGGAATGTCTTGTTATTTAAAAGGGATGTCTTGTTATTTAGAGGGATGTCTTGTTATTTAGAGGGATGTCTTGTTATTTAGAGGGATGTCTTGTTATTTAGAGGGATGTCTTGTTATTTAGAGGGATGTCTTGTTATTTAGAGGGATGTCTTGGTATTTGGAGGGATGTCTAGTTATTTAGAGGGATGTCTTTTTTGATTTAGAGGGATGTCTTGTTATTTAGAGGGATGTCTTGTTATTTAGAGGGATGTCTTGTTATTTGAAGGGATGTCTTAATATTTAGAGGGATGTCTTGCTATTTTGAGGGATGTCTTGTTATTTAGAGGGATGTCTTGTTATTTAGAGGGATGTCTTCATATTTGGAGGGATGTCTTCATATTTGGAGGGATGTCTTGTTATTTAGAGGGATGTCTTGTTATTTGGAGGGATGCTTGTTATTAAGAGGGATGTCTTATAATTTAGAGGGATGTCTTGTTATTTGGAGGTATGTCTTGTTATTTAGAGGGATGTCTTGTTATTTAGAGGGATGTCTTGGTATTTGGAGGGATGTCTAGTTATTTAGAGGGATGTCTTTTTATTTAGAGGGATGTCTTGTTATTTAGAGGGATGTCTTGGTATTTGGAGGGATGTCTAGTTATTTAGAGGGATGTCTTTTTTGATTTAGAGGGATGTCTTGTTATTTAGAGGGATGTCTTGTTATTTAGAGGGATGTCTTGTTATTTGAAGGGATGTCTTAATATTTAGAGGGATGTCTTGCTATTTTGAGGGATTTCTTGTTATTTGGAGGGATGTCTTGTTATTTAGAGGGATGTCTTGTTATTTAGAGGAATGTCTTGTTATTTAAAAGGGATGTCTTGTTATTTAGAGGGATGTCTTGTTATTTAGAGGAATGTCTTGTTATTTAAAAGGGATGTCTTGTTATTTAGAGGGACGTCTTGTTATTTATTGGGATGTCTTGTTATTTAGAGGGATGTCTTGTTATTTAGAGAGATGTCTTGTTATTTAAAGGGATGTCTTAATATTTAGAGGGATGTCTTGTTATTTAGAGGGATGTCTTAATATTTAGAGGGATGTCTTGTTATTTGGAGGGATGTCTTAATATTTAGAGGGATGTCTTGTTATTTAGAGGGATGTCTTGTTTTTTAAAGGGTTTTCTTGTTATTTGGAGGGATGTCTTGGTATTTGGAGGGATGTCTAGTTATTTAGAGGGATGTCTTTTTTAAATTAAGAGGGATGTCTTGTTATTTAGAGGGATGTCTTGTTATTTAGAGGGATGTCTTGTTATTTGAAGGGATGTCTTAATATTTAGAGGGATGTCTTGCTATTTTGAGGGATTTCTTGTTATTTGGAGGGATGTCTTGTTATTTAGAGGGATGTCTTGTTATTTAGAGGAATGTCTTGTTATTTAAAAGGGATGTCTTGTTATTTAGAGGGATGTCTTGTTATTTAGTGGGATGTCTTGTTATTTAGAGGGATGTCTTGTTATTTAGAGAGATGTCTTGTTATTTAAAGGGATGTCTTAATATTTAGAGGGATGTCTTGTTATTTAGAGTGATGTCTTAATATTTAGAGGGATGTCTTGTTATTTGGAGGGATGTCTTAATATTTAGAGGGATGTCTTGTTATTTAGAGGGATGTCTTGTTATTTAGAGAGATGTCTTGTTATTTAAAGGGATGTCTTAATATTTAGAGGGATGTCTTGTTATTTAGAGGGATGTCTTAATATTTAGAGGGATGTCTTGCTATTTGAAGGGATGTCTTAATATTTAGAGGGATGTCTTGTTATTTAGAGGGATGTCTTGTTATTTAGAGGGATGTCTTGTTTTTTAAAGGGTTGTCTTGTTATTTGGAGGGATGTCTTAATATTTAGAGGGATGTCTTGGTATTTAGAGGGATGTCTTGTTATTTAGAGGGATGTCTTGTTATTTAGAGGGATGTCTTCTTATTTGGAGGGAAGTCTTGTTATTTGGAGGAATGTCTTGTTATTTAGAGGGATATCTTGTTATTTGGAGGGATGTCTTGTTATTTAGAGGGATGTCTTGCTATTTAGAGGGATGTCTTTTTATTTGGAGGGATGTCTTGTTATTTAGAGGGATGTCTTGTTATTTAGAGGAATGTCTTGTTATTTAAAAGGGATGTCTTGTTATTTAGAGGGACGTCTTGTTATTTAGTGGGATGTCTTGTTATTTAGAGGGATGTCTTGTTATTTAGAGAGATGTCTTGTTATTTAAAGGGATGTCTTAATATTTAGAGGGATGTCTTGTTATTTAGAGGGATGTCTTAATATTTAGAGGGATGTCTTGTTATTTGGAGGGATGTCTTAATATTTAGAGGGATGTCTTGTTATTTAGAGGGATGTCTTGTTTTTTAAAGGGTTTTCTTGTTATTTGGAGGGATGTCTTAATATTTAGAGGGATGTCTTGGTATTTGGAGGGATGTCTTGTTATTTAGAGGGATGTCTTAATATTTAGCAGAATGTCTAGTTTATTAGAGGGATGTCTTGTTATTTAGAGGGATGTCTTGTTATTTAGAGGGATGTCTTAATATTTGGAGGGATGTCTTGTTATTTAGAGGGATGTCTTAATATTTAGAGGGATGTCTTGTTTTTTAGTGGGATGTCTTGTTATTTAGAGGGATGTCTTGTTATTTAGAGGGTTTTTTTGTTTTTTAGAGGGTTGTCTTGTTATTTGGAGGGATGTCTTGTTATTTAGATTGATGTCTTAATATTTAGAGGGATGTCTTGTTTTTTAGAGGGATGTCTTGTTATTTAGAGGGATGTCTTGTTATTTAGAGGGATGTCTTGTTATTTAGAGGGATGTCTTGTTATTTAGAGGGATGTCTTGTTATTTGAAGGGATGTCTTAATATTTAGAGAGATGTCTTGTTATTTAGAGGGATGTCTTGTTATTTAGAGGGATGTCTTAATATTTAAAGGGATGTCTTCATATTTGGAGGGATGTCTTGTTATTTAGAGGGATGCTTGTTATTAAGAGGGATGTCTTATAATTTAGAGGGATGTCTTGTTATTTGGAGGTATGTCTTGTTATTTAGAGGGATGTCTTGTTATTTAGAGGGATGTCTTGTTATTTAGAGGGATGTCTTGTTTTTTAAAGGGTTGTCTTGTTATTTGGAGGGATGTCTTAATATTTAGAGGGATGTCTTGGTATTTAGAGGGATGTCTTGTTATTTAGAGAGATGTCTTAATATTTAGCGGAATGTCTAGTTTATTAGAGGGATGTCTTGTTATTTAGAGGGATGTCTTGTTATTTAGAGGGATGTCTTAATATTTGGAGGGATGTCTTGTTATTTAGAGGGATGTCTTAATATTTAGAGGGATGTCTTGTTTTTTAGTGGGATGTCTTGTTATTTAGAGGGATGTCTTGTTATTTAGAGGGTTTTTTTGTTTTTTAGAGGGTTGTCTTGTTATTTGGAGGGATGTCTTGTTATTTAGATTGATGTCTTAATATTTAGAGGGATGTCTTGTTTTTTAGAGGGATGTCTTGTTATTTAGAGGGATATCTTGTTATTTAGAGGGATGTCTTGTTATTTAGAGGGATGTGTTGTTATTTAGAGGGATGTCTTGTTATTTGAAGGGATGTCTTAATATTTAGAGAGATGTCTTGTTATTTAGAGGGATGTCTTGTTATTTAGAGGGATGTCTTAATATTTGGAGGGATGTCTTCATATTTGGAGGGATGTCTTGTTATTTAGAGGGATGTCTTGTTATTTGGAGGGATGCTTGTTATTAAGAGGGATGTCTTATAATTTAGAGGGATGTCTTGTTATTTGGAGGTATGTCTTGTTATTTAGAGGGATGTCTTGTTATTTAGAGGGATGTCTTGGTATTTGGAGGGATGTCTAGTTATTTAGAGGGATGTCTTTTTATTTAGAGGGATGTCTTGTTATTTAGAGGGATGTCTTGGTATTTGGAGGGATGTCTAGTTATTTAGAGGGATGTCTTTTTATTTAGAGGGATGTCTTGTTATTTAGAGGGATGTCTTGTTATTTAGAGGAATGTCTTGTTATTTAAAAGGGATGTCTTGTTATTTAGAGGGATGTCTTGTTATTTAGTGGGATGTCTTGTTATTTAGAGGGATGTCTTGTTATTTAGAGAGATGTCTTGTTATTTAAAGGGATGTCTTAATATTTAGAGGGATGTCTTGTTATTTAGAGGGATGTCTTAATATTTAGAGGGATGTCTTGTTATTTGAAGGGATGTCTTAATATTTAGAGGGATGTCTTGTTATTTAGAGGGATGTCTTGTTATTTAGAGGGATGTCTTGTTATTTAGAGGGATGTCTTGTTTTTTAAAGGGTTGTCTTGTTATTTGGAGGGATGTCTTAATATTTAGAGGGATGTCTTGGTATTTAGAGGGATGTCTTGTTATTTAGAGGGATGTCTTAATATTTAGCGGAATGTCTTAAGGGATGTCTTGTTTTTTAGAGGGTTGTCTTGTAATTTAGATGGGATGTCTTGTTATTTAGAGGGATGTCTTAATATTTAGAGGAATGTCTTGTTATATAGATGGATGTCTTGTTATTTAGAGGGATGTCTTGATATTTAGAGGGATGTCTTGTTTTTTAGAGAGATGTCTTGTTATTTAGAGGGTTTTTTTGTTTTTTAGAGGGTTGTCTTGTTATTTGGAGGGATGTCTTGTTATTTAGATTGATGTCTTAATATTTAGAGGGATGTCTTTTTATTTGGAGGGATGTCTTGTTATTTAGAGGGATGTCTTGTTATTTAGAGGAATGTCTTGTTATTTAAAAGGGATGTCTTGTTATTTAGAGGGATGTCTTGTTATTTAGAGGGATGTCTTGTTATTTAGAGGGATGTCTTGTTATTTAGAGGGATGTCTTGTTATTTAGAGGGATGTCTTGTTATTTAGAGGGATGTCTTGGTATTTGGAGGGATGTCTAGTTATTTAGAGGGATGTCTTTTTTGATTTAGAGGGATGTCTTGTTATTTAGAGAGATGTCTTGTTATTTAGAGGGATGTCTTGTTATTTGAAGGGATGTCTTGCTATTTTGAGGGATGTCTTGTTATTTAGAGGGATGTCTTGTTATTTAGAGGGATGTCTTCATATTTGGAGGGATGTCTTGTTATTTAGAGGGATGTCTTGTTATTTGGAGGGATGCTTGTTATTAAGAGGGATGTCTTATAATTTAGAGGGATGTCTTGTTATTTGGAGGTATGTCTTGTTATTTAGAGGGATGTCTTGTTTTTTAGAGGGATGTCTTGGTATTTGGAGGGATGTCTAGTTATTTAGAGGGATGTCTTTTTATTTAGAGGGATGTCTTGTTATTTAGAGGGATGTCTTGGTATTTGGAGGGATGTCTAGTTATTTAGAGGGATGTCTTTTTTGATTTAGAGGGATGTCTTGTTATTTAGAGGGATGTCTTGTTATTTAGAGGGATGTCTTGTTATTTGAAGGGATGTCTTAATATTTAGAGGGATGTCTTGCTATTTTGAGGGATTTCTTGTTATTTGGAGGGATGTCTTGTTATATAGAGGGATGTCTTGTTATTTAGAGGAATGTCTTGTTATTTAAAAGGGATGTCTTGTTATTTAGAGGGATGTCTTAATATTTAGTGGGATGTCTTGTTATTTAGAGGGATGTCTTGTTATTTAGAGAGATGTCTTGTTATTTAAAGGGATGTCTTAATATTTAGAGGGATGTCTTGTTATTTAGAGGGATGTCTTAATATTTAGAGGGATGTCTTGTTATTTGAAGTGAAGTCTTAATATTTAGAGGGATGTCTTGTTATTTAGAGGGATGTCTTGTTATTTAGAGGGATGTCTTGTTTTTTAAAGGGTTGTCTTGTTATTTGGAGGGATGTCTTAATATTTAGAGGGATGTCTTGGTATTTAGAGGGATGTCTTGTTATTTAGAGGGATGTCTTGTTATTTAGAGGGATGTCTTCTTATTTGGAGGGAAGTCTTGTTATTTGGAGGAATGTCTTGTTATTTAGAGGGATATCTTGTTATTTGGAGGGATGTCTTAATATTTAGAGGGATGTCTTGTTATTTAGAGGGATGTCTTGTTTTTTAAAGGGTTTTCTTGTTATTTGGAGGGATGTCTTAATATTTAGAGGGATGTCTTGGTATTTGGAGGGATGTCTTGTTATTTAGAGGGATGTCTTAATATTTAGCGGAATGTCTAGTTTATTAGAGGGATGTCTTGTTATTTAGAGGGATGTCTTGTTATTTAGAGGGATGTCTTAATATTTGGAGGGATGTCTTCTTATTTAGAGGGATGTCTTAATATTTAGAGGGATGTCTTGTTTTTTAGTGGGATGTCTTGTTATTTAGAGGGATGTCTTGTTATTTAGAGGGTTTTTTTGTTTTTTAGAGGGTTGTCTTGTTATTTGGAGGGATGTCTTGTTATTTAGATTGATGTCTTAATATTTAGAGGGATGTCTTGTTTTTTAGAGGGATGTCTTGTTATTTAGAGGGATGTCTTGTTATTTAGAGGGATGTCTTGTTATTTAGAGGGATGTCTTGTTATTTAGAGGGATGTCTTGTTATTTGAAGGGATGTCTTAATATTTAGAGAGATGTCTTGTTATTTAGAGGGATGTCTTGTTATTTAGAGGGATGTCTTAATATTTGGAGGGATGTCTTCATATTTGGAGGGATGTCTTGTTATTTAGAGGGATGTCTTGTTATTTGGAGGGATGCTTGTTATTAAGAGGGATGTCTTATTATTTAGAGGGATGTCTTGTTATTTGGAGGTATGTCTTGTTATTTAGAGGGATGTCTTGTTATTTAGAGGGATGTCTTGGTATTTGGAGGGATGTCTAGTTATTTAGAGGGATGTCTTTTTATTTAGAGGGATGTCTTGTTATTTAGAGGGATGTCTTGGTATTTGGAGGGATGTCTAGTTATTTAGAGGGATGTCTTTTTATTTAGAGGGATGTCTTGTTATTTAGAGGGATGTCTTGTTATTTAGAGGGATGTCTTGTTATTTGAAGGGATGTCTTAATATTTAGAGGGATGTCTTGCTATTTTGAGGGATTTCTTGTTATTTGGAGGGATGTCTTGTTATTTAGAGGGATGTCTTGTTATTTAGAGGAATGTCTTGTTATTTAAAAGGGATGTCTTGTTATTTAGAGGGATGTCTTGTTATTTAGTGGGATGTCTTGTTATTTAGAGGGATGTCTTGTTATTTAGAGAGATGTCTTGTTATTTAAAGGGATGTCTTAATATTTAGAGGGATGTCTTGTTATTTAGAGGGATGTCTTAATATTTAGAGGGATGTCTTGTTATTTGGAGGGATGTCTTAATATTTAGAGGGATGTCTTGTTATTTAGAGGGATGTCTTGTTATTTAGAGAGATGTCTTGTTATTTAAAGGGATGTCTTAATATTTAGAGGGATGTCTTGTTATTTAGAGGGATGTCTTAATATTTAGAGGGATGTCTTGTTATTTGAAGGGATGTCTTAATATTTAGAGGGATGTCTTGTTATTTAGAGGGATGTCTTGTTATTTAGAGGGATGTCTTGTTTTTTAAAGGGTTGTCTTGTTATTTGGAGGGATGTCTTGGTATTTAGAGGGATGTCTTGTTATTTAGAGGGATGTCTTGTTATTTAGAAGGATGTCTTCTTATTTGGAGGGAAGTCTTGTTATTTGGAGGAATGTCTTGTTATTTAGAGGGATATCTTGTTATTTGGAGGGATGTCTTGTTATTTAGAGGGATGTCTTGCTATTTAGAGGGATGTCTTTTTATTTGGAGGGATGTCTTGTTATTTAGAGGGATGTCTTGTTATTTAGAGGAATGTCTTGTTATTTAAAAGGGATGTCTTGTTATTTAGAGGGACGTCTTGTTATTTAGTGGGATGTCTTGTTATTTAGAGGGATGTCTTGTTATTTAGAGGGATGTCTTGTTATTTAAAGGGATGTCTTAATATTTAGAGGGATGTCTTGTTATTTAGAGGGATGTCTTAATATTTAGAGGGATAACTTGTTATTTGGAGGGATGTCTTAATATTTAGAGGGATGTCTTGTTATTTAGAGGGATGTCTTGTTATTTAGAGGGATGTCTTGTTTTTTAAAGGGTTTTCTTGTTATTTGGAGGGATGTCTTAATATTTAGAGGGATGTCTTGGTATTTGGAGGGATGTCTTGTTATTTAGAGGGATGTCTTAATATTTAGCGGAATGTCTAGTTTATTAGAGGGATGTCTTGTTATTTAGAGGGATGTCTTGTTATTTAGAGGGATGCCTTAATATTTGGAGGGATGTCTTGTTATTTAGAGGGATGTCTTAATATTTAGAGGGATGTCTTGTTTTTTAGTGGGATGTCTTGTTATTTAGAGGGATGTCTTGGTATTTAGAGGGATGTCTTGTTATTTAGAGGGATGTCTTAATATTTAGCGGAATGTCTTAAGGGATGTCTTGTTTTTTAGAGGGTTGTCTTGTAATTTAGATGGGATGTCTTGTTATTTAGAGGGATGTCTTAATATTTAGAGGAATGTCTTGTTATATAGATGGATGTCTTGTTATTTAGAGGGATGTCTTGATATTTAGAGGGATGTCTTGTTTTTTAGAGAGATGTCTTGTTATTTAGAGGGTTTTTTTGTTTTTTAGAGGGTTGTCTTGTTATTTGGAGGGATGTCTTGTTATTTAGATTGATGTCTTAATATTTAGAGGGATGTCTTTTTATTTGGAGGGATGTCTTGTTATTTAGAGGGATGTCTTGTTATTTAGAGGAATGTCTTGTTATTTAAAAGGGATGTCTTGTTATTTAGAGGGATGTCTTGTTATTTAGAGGGATGTCTTGTTATTTAGAGGGATGTCTTGTTATTTAGAGGGATGTCTTGTTATTTAGAGGGATGTCTTGTTATTTAGAGGGATGTCTTGGTATTTGGAGGGATGTCTAGTTATTTAGAGGGATGTCTTTTTTGATTTAGAGGGATGTCTTGTTATTTAGAGAGATGTCTTGTTATTTAGAGGGATGTCTTGTTATTTAGAGGGATGTCTTGTTATTTAGAGGGATGTCTTGTTATTTAGAGGGATGTCTTGTTATTTGAAGGGATGTCTTAATATTTAGAGAGATGTCTTGTTATTTAGAGGGATGTCTTGTTATTTAGAGGGATGTCTTAATATTTGGAGGGATGTCTTCATATTTGGAGGGATGTCTTGTTATTTAGAGGGATGTCTTGTTATTTGGAGGGATGCTTGTTATTAAGAGGGATGTCTTATTATTTAGAGGGATGTCTTGTTATTTGGAGGTATGTCTTGTTATTTAGAGGGATGTCTTGTTATTTAGAGGGATGTCTTGGTATTTGGAGGGATGTCTAGTTATTTAGAGGGATGTCTTTTTATTTAGAGGGATGTCTTGTTATTTAGAGGGATGTCTTGGTATTTGGAGGGATGTCTAGTTATTTAGAGGGATGTCTTTTTATTTAGAGGGATGTCTTGTTATTTAGAGGGATGTCTTGTTATTTAGAGGGATGTCTTGTTATTTGAAGGGATGTCTTAATATTTAGAGGGATGTCTTGCTATTTTGAGGGATTTCTTGTTATTTGGAGGGATGTCTTGTTATTTAGAGGGATGTCTTGTTATTTAGAGGAATGTCTTGTTATTTAAAAGGGATGTCTTGTTATTTAGAGGGATGTCTTGTTATTTAGTGGGATGTCTTGTTATTTAGAGGGATGTCTTGTTATTTAGAGAGATGTCTTGTTATTTAAAGGGATGTCTTAATATTTAGAGGGATGTCTTGTTATTTAGAGGGATGTCTTAATATTTAGAGGGATGTCTTGTTATTTGGAGGGATGTCTTAATATTTAGAGGGATGTCTTGTTATTTAGAGGGATGTCTTGTTATTTAGAGAGATGTCTTGTTATTTAAAGGGATGTCTTAATATTTAGAGGGATGTCTTGTTATTTAGAGGGATGTCTTAATATTTAGAGGGATGTCTTGTTATTTGAAGGGATGTCTTAATATTTAGAGGGATGTCTTGTTATTTAGAGGGATGTCTTGTTATTTAGAGGGATGTCTTGTTTTTTAAAGGGTTGTCTTGTTATTTGGAGGGATGTCTTGGTATTTAGAGGGATGTCTTGTTATTTAGAGGGATGTCTTGTTATTTAGAAGGATGTCTTCTTATTTGGAGGGAAGTCTTGTTATTTGGAGGAATGTCTTGTTATTTAGAGGGATATCTTGTTATTTAGAGGGATGTCTTGTTTTTTAGTGGGATGTCTTGTTATTTAGAGGGATGTCTTGGTATTTAGAGGGATGTCTTGTTATTTAGAGGGATGTCTTAATATTTAGCGGAATGTCTTAAGGGATGTCTTGTTTTTTAGAGGGTTGTCTTGTAATTTAGATGGGATGTCTTGTTATTTAGAGGGATGTCTTAATATTTAGAGGAATGTCTTGTTATATAGATGGATGTCTTGTTATTTAGAGGGATGTCTTGATATTTAGAGGGATGTCTTGTTTTTTAGAGAGATGTCTTGTTATTTAGAGGGTTTTTTTGTTTTTTAGAGGGTTGTCTTGTTATTTGGAGGGATGTCTTGTTATTTAGATTGATGTCTTAATATTTAGAGGGATGTCTTTTTATTTGGAGGGATGTCTTGTTATTTAGAGGGATGTCTTGTTATTTAGAGGAATGTCTTGTTATTTAAAAGGGATGTCTTGTTATTTAGAGGGATGTCTTGTTATTTAGAGGGATGTCTTGTTATTTAGAGGGATGTCTTGTTATTTAGAGGGATGTCTTGTTATTTAGAGGGATGTCTTGTTATTTAGAGGGATGTCTTGGTATTTGGAGGGATGTCTAGTTATTTAGAGGGATGTCTTTTTTGATTTAGAGGGATGTCTTGTTATTTAGAGAGATGTCTTGTTATTTAGAGGGATGTCTTGTTATTTGAAGGGATGTCTTGCTATTTTGAGGGATGTCTTGTTATTTAGAGGGATGTCTTGTTATTTAGAGGGATGTCTTCATATTTGGAGGGATGTCTTGTTATTTAGAGGGATGTCTTGTTATTTGGAGGGATGCTTGTTATTAAGAGGGATGTCTTATAATTTAGAGGGATGTCTTGTTATTTGGAGGTATGTCTTGTTATTTAGAGGGATGTCTTGTTTTTTAGAGGGATGTCTTGGTATTTGGAGGGATGTCTAGTTATTTAGAGGGATGTCTTTTTATTTAGAGGGATGTCTTGTTATTTAGAGGGATGTCTTGGTATTTGGAGGGATGTCTAGTTATTTAGAGGGATGTCTTTTTTGATTTAGAGGGATGTCTTGTTATTTAGAGGGATGTCTTGTTATTTAGAGGGATGTCTTGTTATTTGAAGGGATGTCTTAATATTTAGAGGGATGTCTTGTTATTTAGAGGGATGTCTTAATATTTGGAGGGATGTCTTCTTATTTAGAGGGATGTCTTAATATTTAGAGGGATGTCTTGTTTTTTAGTGGGATGTCTTGTTATTTAGAGGGATGTCTTGTTATTTAGAGGGTTTTTTTGTTTTTTAGAGGGTTGTCTTGTTATTTGGAGGGATGTCTTGTTATTTAGATTGATGTCTTAATATTTAGAGGGATGTCTTGTTTTTTAGAGGGATGTCTTGTTATTTAGAGGGATGTCTTGTTATTTAGAGGGATGTCTTGTTATTTAGAGGGATGTCTTGTTATTTAGAGGGATGTCTTGTTATTTGAAGGGATGTCTTAATATTTAGAGAGATGTCTTGTTATTTAGAGGGATGTCTTGTTATTTAGAGGGATGTCTTAATATTTGGAGGGATGTCTTCATATTTGGAGGGATGTCTTGTTATTTAGAGGGATGTCTTGTTATTTGGAGGGATGCTTGTTATTAAGAGGGATGTCTTATTATTTAGAGGGATGTCTTGTTATTTGGAGGTATGTCTTGTTATTTAGAGGGATGTCTTGTTATTTAGAGGGATGTCTTGGTATTTGGAGGGATGTCTAGTTATTTAGAGGGATGTCTTTTTATTTAGAGGGATGTCTTGTTATTTAGAGGGATGTCTTGGTATTTGGAGGGATGTCTAGTTATTTAGAGGGATGTCTTTTTATTTAGAGGGATGTCTTGTTATTTAGAGGGATGTCTTGTTATTTAGAGGGATGTCTTGTTATTTGAAGGGATGTCTTAATATTTAGAGGGATGTCTTGCTATTTTGAGGGATTTCTTGTTATTTGGAGGGATGTCTTGTTATTTAGAGGGATGTCTTGTTATTTAGAGGAATGTCTTGTTATTTAAAAGGGATGTCTTGTTATTTAGAGGGATGTCTTGTTATTTAGTGGGATGTCTTGTTATTTAGAGGGATGTCTTGTTATTTAGAGAGATGTCTTGTTATTTAAAGGGATGTCTTAATATTTAGAGGGATGTCTTGTTATTTAGAGGGATGTCTTAATATTTAGAGGGATGTCTTGTTATTTGGAGGGATGTCTTAATATTTAGAGGGATGTCTTGTTATTTAGAGGGATGTCTTGTTATTTAGAGAGATGTCTTGTTATTTAAAGGGATGTCTTAATATTTAGAGGGATGTCTTGTTATTTAGAGGGATGTCTTAATATTTAGAGGGATGTCTTGTTATTTAAAGGGATGTCTTAATATTTAGAGGGATGTCTTGTTATTTAGAGGGATGTCTTGTTATTTAGAGGGATGTCTTGTTTTTTAAAGGGTTGTCTTGTTATTTGGAGGGATGTCTTGGTATTTAGAGGGATGTCTTGTTATTTAGAGGGATGTCTTGTTATTTAGAAGGATGTCTTCTTATTTGGAGGGAAGTCTTGTTATTTGGAGGAATGTCTTGTTATTTAGAGGGATATCTTGTTATTTGGAGGGATGTCTTGTTATTTAGAGGGATGTCTTGCTATTTAGAGGGATGTCTTTTTATTTGGAGGGATGTCTTGTTATTTAGAGGGATGTCTTGTTATTTAGAGGAATGTCTTGTTATTTAAAAGGGATGTCTTGTTATTTAGAGGGACGTCTTGTTATTTAGTGGGATGTCTTGTTATTTAGAGGGATGTCTTGTTATTTAGAGGGATGTCTTGTTATTTAAAGGGATGTCTTAATATTTAGAGGGATGTCTTGTTATTTAGAGGGATGTCTTAATATTTAGAGGGATAACTTGTTATTTGGAGGGATGTCTTAATATTTAGAGGGATGTCTTGTTATTTAGAGGGATGTCTTGTTATTTAGAGGGATGTCTTGTTTTTTAAAGGGTTTTCTTGTTATTTGGAGGGATGTCTTAATATTTAGAGGGATGTCTTGGTATTTGGAGGGATGTCTTGTTATTTAGAGGGATGTCTTAATATTTAGCGGAATGTCTAGTTTATTAGAGGGATGTCTTGTTATTTAGAGGGATGTCTTGTTATTTAGAGGGATGCCTTAATATTTGGAGGGATGTCTTGTTATTTAGAGGGATGTCTTAATATTTAGAGGGATGTCTTGTTTTTTAGTGGGATGTCTTGTTATTTAGAGGGATGTCTTGTTATTTGGAGAGATGTCTTTTTATTTAGAGGGATGTCTTGTTTTTTAGAGGGTTGTCTTGTTATTTGGAGAAATGTCTTGTTTTTTCGAGGGTTGTCTTGTAATTTAGATGGGATGTCTTGTTATTTAGAGGGATGTCTTAATATTTAGCGGAATGTCTTGTTTATTAGAGGGATGTCTTGCTATTTAGAGGGATGTCTTTTTATTTGGAGGGATGTCTTGTTATTTAGAGGGATGTCTTGTTATTTAGAGGAATGTCTTGTTATTTAAAAGGGATGTCTTGTTATTTAGAGGGATGTCTTGTTATTTAGTGGGATGTCTTGTTATTTAGAGGGATGTCTTGTTATTTAGAGAGATGTCTTGTTATTTAAAGGGATGTCTTAATATTTAGAGGGATGTATTGTTATTTAGAGGGATGTCTTAATATTTAGCGGAATGTCTTGTTTATTAGAGGGATGTCTTGCTATTTAGAGGGATGTCTTTTTATTTGGAGGGATGTCTTGTTATTTAGAGGGATGTCTTGTTATTTAGAGGAATGTCTTGTTATTTAAAAGGGATGTCTTGTTATTTAGAGGGATGTCTTGTTATTTAGTGGGATGTCTTGTTATTTAGAGGGATGTCTTGTTATTTAGAGAGATGTCTTGTTATTTAAAGGGATGTCTTAATATATAGAGGGATGTCTTGTTATTTAGAGGGATGCCTTAATATTTAGAGGGATGTCTTGTTATTTGAAGGGATGTCTTAATATTTAGAGGGATGTCTTGTTATTTAGAGGGATGTCTTGTTATTTAGAGGGATGTCTTGTTTTTTAAAGGGTTGTCTTGTTATTTGGAGGGATGTCTTAATATTTAGAGGGATGTCTTGGTATTTAGAGGGATGTCTTGTTATTTAGAGGGATGTCTTAATATTTAGCGGAATGTCTAGTTTATTAGAGGGATGTCTTGTTATTTAGAGGGATGTCTTGTTATTTAGAGGGATGTCTTTTTTTTAGAGGGTTGTCTTGTTATTTGGAGGGATGTCTTGTTTTTTAGAGGGTTGTGTTGTAATTTAGATGGGATGTCTTGTTATTTAGAGGGATGTCTTGTTATTTACAGGTATGTCTTGTTATTTAGAGGGATGTCTTAATATTTAGAGGAATGTCTTGTTATATAGATGGATGTCTTGTTATTTAGAGGGATGTCTTGATATTTAGAGGGATGTCTTGTTTTTTAGAGAGATGTCTTGTTATTTAGAGGGATGTCTTGTTATTTAGAGGGATGTCTTGTTATTTAGAGGGATGTCTTAATATTTAGAGGGATGTCTTGTTTTTTAGAGGGATGTCTTGTTATTTAGAGGGATGTCTTGTTATTTAGAGGGATGTCTTGTTATTTAGAGGGATGTCTTGTTATTTAGAGGGATGTCTTGTTATTTGAAGGGATGTCTTAATATTTAGAGAGATGTCTTGTTATTTAGAGGGATGTCTTGTTATTTAGAGGAATGTCTTGTTATTTAGAGGGATGTCTTCATATTTGGAGGGATGTCTTGTTATTTAGAGGGATGTCTTGTTATTTAGAGGGATGTCTTAATATTTAGCGGAATGTCTAGTTTATTAGAGGGATGTCTTGTTATTTAGAGGGATGTCTTGTTATTTAGAGGGATGTCTTAATATTTGGAGGGATGTCTTGTTATTTAGAGGGATGTCTTAATATTTAGAGGGATGTCTTGTTTTTTAGTGGGATGTCTTGTTATTTAGAGGGATGTCTTGTTATTTGGAGAGATGTCTTTTTATTTAGAGGGATGTCTTGTTTTTTAGAGGGTTGTCTTGTTATTTGGAGGGATGTCTTGTTATTTAGAGGGATGTCTTGCTATTTAGAGGGATGTCTTTTTATTTGGGGGGATGTCTTGTTATTTAGAGGGATGTCTTGTTATTTAGAGGAATGTCTTGTTATTTAAAAGGGATGTCTTGTTATTTAGAGGGACGTCTTGTTATTTAGTGGAATGTCTTGTTATTTAGAGGGATGTCTTGTTATTTAGAGAGATGTCTTGTTATTTAAAGGGATGTCTTAATATTTAGAGGGATGTCTTGTTATTTAGAGGGATGTCTTAATATTTAGAGGGATGTCTTGTTATTTGGAGGGATGTCTTAATATTTAGAGGGATAACTTGTTATTTAGAGGGATGTCTTGTTATTTAGAGGGATGTCTTGTTTTTTAAAGGGTTGTCTTGTTATTTGGAGGGATGTCTTAATATTTAGAGGGATGTCTTGGTATTTGGAGGGATGTCTTGTTATTTAGAGGGATGTCTTAATATTTGGAGGGATGTCTTGTTATTTAGAGGGATGTCTTATTTGTACAACCTTGTACAAACTTGTACACACTTGTACAAACTTGTACACACTTGTACAACCTTGTACACACTTGTACAACCTTGTACACACTTGTACAACCTTGTACACACTTGTACAACCTCGTACACACTTGTACAACCTTGTACACATTTGTACAACCTTGTACACAATTGTAAAACCTTGTACACACTTGTACAACCTTGTACACACTTGTACACCCTTGTACACACTTGTACAAAATTTTACATTCTTGTATATACTTGTACACCCTTGTACACATTTGTACAACCTTGTACAAACCTGTACACCCTTGTACACACTTGTACAAGCTTGTACACACTTGTACACACTTGTACAAGCTTGTACACACTTGTACAAGCTTGTACACACTTGTACAAGCTTGTACACACTTGTACACCCTTGTACAAACTTGTGCACCCTTGAACACTTTTGTACACCCTTGTACACATTTGTACAACCTTGTACAAACTTAAACACACTTGTACAAACATGTAAACACTTGAACAACCTTGTTCACACTTGTACAACCTTGTACACACTTGTACAAGCTTGTATACACTTGTACAACCTTGTACACACTTGTACAACCTTGTACACACTTGTACAAGCTTGTACACACTTGTACAACCTTGTACACACTTGTACAACCTTTTACACAATTGTAAAACCTTGTACACACTTGTACATTCTTGTACAAACTTGTACTTACTTGTACAACCTTGTACAAACCTGTACACCCTTGTACAAACCTGTACACCCTTTTACACACTTGTACACCCTTGTACACACATGTACAACCTTTTACAAACTTGTACACACTTGTACAAACTTGTACATTCTTGTACATACTTGTACACCCTTGTAAACACTTGTACACCCTTGTACACACATGTACAACCTTTTACAAACTTGTACACCCTTGTACACACTTGTACAAGCTTGTACATACTTGTACAAGCTTGTACACACTTGTACACCCTTGTACAAACTTGTGCACCCTTGTACACTTTTGTACACCCTTGTATACATTTGTACAAACTTGTACAAACTTGTACACACTTGTACAAACTTGTACACATTTGTACAAACTTGTACACCCTTGTACACACTTGTACAACCTTGTACACACTTGTACAACCTTGTACACACTTGTACAACCTTGTACAAACCTGTACACCCTTGTACACACTTGTACAAGCTTGTACACGATTGTACACTCTTGTACACACTTGTGCAACCTTGTACACACTTGTACAACCTTGTACACACTTGTACAACCTTGTACACACTTGTTCAAGCTTGTACACACTTGTACAACCTTGTACACACTTGTACACCCTTGTACACACTTGTACAACCTTTTACAAACTTGTACACACTTGTACAAAATTGTACATTCTTGTACATACTTGTACACCCTTGTACACACTTGTACAACCTTGTACAAACCTGTACACCCTTGTACACACTTGTACAAGCTTGTACACACTTGTACAAGCTTGTACACACTTGTACACCCTTGTACAAACTTGTGCACCCTTGTACACTTTTGTACACCCTTGTACACATTTGTACAACCTTGTACAAACTTGTACACACTTGTACAAACTTGTACACACTTGTACAAACTTGTGTACACTTGTACAACCTTGTACACACTTGTACAACCTTGTACACACTTGTACAACCTTGTACACACTTGTACAACCTCGTACACACTTGTACAACCTTGTACACACTTGTACAACCTCGTACACACTTGTACAACCTTGTACACACTTGTACAACCTTGTACACAATTGTAAAACCTTGTACACACTTGTAAAACCTTGTACACACTTGTACACACTTGTACAAAATTTTACATTCTTGTACATACTTGTACACCCTTGTACACACTTGTACAACCTTGTACAAACCTGTACACCCTTGTACACACTTGTACAAGCTTGTACACACTTGTACAAGCTTGTACACACTTGTACAAGCTTGTACACACTTGTACACCCTTGTACAAATTTGTGCACCCTTGAACACTTTTGTACACCCTTGTACACATTTGTACAACCTTGTACAAACTTAAACACACTTGTACAAACATGTACACACTTGAACAACCTTGTACACACTTGTACAACCTTGTACACACTTGTACAAGCTTGTACAAACTTGTACAACCTTGTACACACTTGTACAACCTTGTACACACTTGTACAAGCTTGTACACACTTGTACAACCTTGTACACACTTGTACAACCTTTTACACAATTGTAAAACCTTGTACACACTTGTACATTCTTGTACAAACTTGTACTTACTTGTACAACCTTGTACAAACTTGTACACACTTGTACAAACTTTTACATCCTTGTATACATTTGTACACCCTTGTACACACTTGTACGACCTTGTACAAACCTGTACACCCTTGTACACACTTGTACAAGCTTGTACACGATTGTACACCCTTGTACACACTTGTGCACCCTTGTACACACTTGTACACCCTTGTACACACATGTACAACCTTTTACAAACTTGTACACACTTGTACAAACTTGTACATTCTTGTACATACTTGTACACCCTTGTAAACACTTGTACAAAATTGTACAAACCTGTACACCCTTGTACACACTTGTACAAGCTTGTACACACTTGTACAAGCTTGTACACACTTGTACACCCTTGTACAAACTTGTGCACCCTTGTACACTTTTGTACACCCTTGTATACATTTGTACAAACTTGTACAAACTTGTACACACTTGTACAAACTTGTACACACTTGTACAAACCTGTACACCCTTGTACACACTTGTACAAACCTGTACACCCTTGTACACACTTGTACAACCTTGTACACACTTGTACAACCTTGTACAAACCTGTACACCCTTGTACACACTTGTACAAGCTTGTACACGATTGTACACTCTTGTACACACTTGTGCAACCTTGTACACACTTGTACAACCTTGTACACACTTGTACAACCTTGTACACACTTGTTCAAGCTTGTACACACTTGTACAACCTTGTACACACTTGTACACCCTTGTACACACTTGTACAACCTTTTACAAACTTGTACACACTTGTACAAAATTGTACATTCTTGTACATACTTGTACACCCTTGTACACACTTGTACACCCTTGTACAAACCTGTACACCCTTGTACACACTTGTACTAGCTTGTACACACTTGTACAAGCTTGTACACACTTGTACAAGCTTGTACACACTTGTACACCCTTGTACAAACTTGTGCACCCTTGTACACTTTTGTACACCCTTGTACACATTTGTACAACCTTGTACTAACTTGTACGAACTTGTACAAACTTGTACACACTTGTACAAACTTGTGTACACTTGTACAACCTTGTACACACTTGTACAACCTTGGACACACTTGTACAACCTTGTACACACTTGTACAACCTCGTACACACTTGTACAACCTTGTACACACTTGTACAACCTTGTACACAATTGTAAAACCTTGTACACACTTGTACAACCTTGTACACACTTGTACACCCTTGTACACACTTGTACAAAATTTTACATTCTTGTACATACTTGTACACCCTTGTACACACTTGTACAACCTTGTACAAACCTGTACACCCTTGTACACACTTGTACAAGCTTGTACACACTTGTACAAGCTTGTACACACTTGTACAAGCTTGTACACACTTGTACACCCTTGTACAAACTTGTGCACCCTTGAACACTTTTGTACACCCTTGTACACATTTGTACAACCTTGTACAAACTTAAACACACTTGTACAAACATGTACACACTTGAACAACCTTGTACACACTTGTACAACCTTGTACACACTTGTACAAGCTTGTACACACTTGTACAACCTTGTACACACTTGTACAACCTTGTACACACTTGTACAAGCTTGTACACACTTGTACAACCTTGTACACACTTGTACAACCTTTTACACAATTGTAAAACCTTGTACACACTTGTACATTCTTGTACAAACTTGTACTTACTTGTACAACCTTGTACAAACTTGTACACACTTGTACAAACTTTTACATCCTTGTATACATTTGTACACCCGTGTACACACTTGTACAACCTTGTACAAACCTGTACACCCTTGTACACACTTGTACAAGCTTGTACACGATTGTACACCCTTGTACACACTTGTGCACCCTTGTACACACTTGTACACCCTTGTACACACATGTACAACCTTTACAAACTTGTACACACTTGTACAAACTTGTACATTCTTGTACATACTTGTACACCCTTGTAAACACTTGTACAAAATTGTACAAACCTGTACACCCTTGTACACACTTGTACAAGCTTGTACACACTTGTACAAGCTTGTACACACTTGTACACCCTTGTACAAACTTGTGCACCCTTGTACACTTTTGTACACCCTTGTATACATTTGTACAAACTTGTACAAACTTGTACACACTTGTACAAACTTGTACACACTTGTACAAACTTGTACACACTTGTACAAACTTGTACACCCTTGTACACACTTGTACAACCTTGTACACACTTGTACAACCTTGTACAAACCTGTACACCCTTGTACACACTTGTACAAGCTTGTACACGATTGTACACTCTTGTACACACTTGTGCAACCTTGTACACACTTGTACAACCTTGTACACACTTGTACAACCTTGTACACACTTGTTCAAGCTTGTACACACTTGTACAACCTTGTACACACTTGTACACCCTTGTACACACTTGTACAACCTTTTACAAACTTGTACACACTTGTACAAAATTGTACATTCTTGTACATACTTGTACACCCTTGTACACACTTGTACAACCTTGTACAAACCTGTACACCCTTGTACACACTTGTACAAGCTTGTACACACTTGGACAAGCTTGTACACACTTGTACACCCTTGTACAAACTTGTGCACCCTTGTACACTTTTGTACACCCTTGTACACATTTGTACAACCTTGTACAAACTTGTACACACTTGTACAAACTTGTACACACTTGTACAAACTTGTGTACACTTGTACAACCTTGTACACACTTGTACAACCTTGTACACACTTGTACAACCTTGTACACACTTGTACAACCTCGTACACACTTGTACAACCTTGTACACACTTGTACAACCTTGTACACAATTGTAAAACCTTGTACACACTTTTGCAACCTTGTACACACTTGTACACCCTTGTACACACTTGTACAAAATTTTACATTCTTGTACATACTTGTACACCCTTGTACACACTTGTACAACCTTGTACAAACCTGTACACCCTTGTACACACTTGTACAAGCTTGTACACACTTGTACAAGCTTGTACACACTTGTACAAGCTTGTACACACTTGTACACCCTTGTACAAACTTGTGCACCCTTGAACACTTTTGTACACCCTTGTACACATTTATACAACCTTGTACAAACTTAAACACACTTGTACAAACATGTACACACTTGAACAACCTTGTACACACTTGTACAACCTTGTACACACTTGTACAACCTTGTACACACTTGTACAAGCTTGTACACACTTGTACAACCTTGTACACACTTGTACAACCTTGTACAAACCTGTACACCCTTGTACACACTTGTACAAGCTTGTACACGATTGTACACCCTTGTACACACTTGTGCACCCTTGTACACACTTGTACACCCTTGTACACACTTGTACAACCTTTTACAAACTTGTACACACTTGTACAAACTTGTACATTCTTGTACATACTTTTACACCCTTGTAAACACTTGTACAACCTTGTACAAACCTGTACACCCTTGTACACACTTGTACAAGCTTGTACACACTTGTACAAGCTTGTACACACTTGTACACCCTTGTACAAACTTGTGCACCCTTGTACACTTTTGTACACCCTTGTATACATTTGTACAAAAATGTACAAGTTTGTACAAGTGTGTACAAGTTTGTAAAAGGTTTTACAAGTGTGTACAAGGTTGTACAAGTGTGTACAAGGTTGTACAAGTGTGTACAAGGTTGTACAAGTGTGTACAAAGGTGCACAAGTGTGTACAAGGTTGTACAAGTGTGTACAAGGTTGTACAAGTGTGTACAAGGTTGTACAAGGTTGTACAATTGTGTACAAGGTTGTACAAGTGTGTACAAGGTTGTACAAGTGTGTACAAGGGTGTACAAGTTTGTACAAGTGTGTACAAGTTTGTACAAGTGTGTACAAGTTTGTACAAGTGTTTACAAGCTTGTACAAGTGTGTACAAGGGTGTACAAGTGTGTACAAGGTTGTACATGTTTTTACAAGGTTGTACAAGTGTGTACAAGGTTGTACAAGTGTGTACAAGGTTGTACAAGTGTGTACAAGATTGTACAAGTGTGTACAAGGTTGTACAAGTGTGTACAAGGTTGTATAAGTGTGTACAAGGTTGAAAAAGTGTGTACAAGGTTGAACAAGTGTGTACAAGGTTGTACAAGTGTGTACAAGGTTGTACAAGTGTGTACAAAGGTGTACAAGTGTGTACAAGGTTGTACAAGTGTGTACAAGGTTGTACAAGTGTGTACAAGGTTGTACAAGTGTGTACAAGGTTGTACAAGGTTGTACAATTGTGTACAAGGTTGTACAAGTGTGTACAAGGTTGTACAAGTGTGTACAAGTTTGTACAAGTGTGTACAAGGGTGTACAAGTTTGTACAAGTGTGTACAAGTTTGTACAAGTGTGTACAAGTTTGTACAATGGTGTACAAAAGTGTACAAGGGTGCACAAGTTTGTAAAAGGGTGTACAAGTGTGTACAAGCTTGTACAAGTGTGTACAAGCTTGTACAAGTGTGTACAAGCTTGTACAAGTGTGTACAAGGGTGTACAGGTTTGTACAAGGTTGTACAAGTGTTTACAAGGGTGTACAAGTGTGTACAAGGTTGTACAAGTGTGTACAAGGTTGTACAAGTGTGTACTAGGTTGTACAAGGTTGTACAATTGTGTACAAGGTTGTACAAGTGTGTACAAGGTTGTACAAGTGTGTACAAGGTTGTACAAGTGTGTACAAGGGTGTACAAGTTTGTACAAGTGTGTACAAGTTTGTACAAGTGTGTACAAGTTTGTACAAGGTTGTACAAATGTATACAAGGGTGTACAAAAGTGTACAACGGTGCACAAGTTTGTACAAGGTTGTACAAGTGTGTACAAGCTTGTACAAGTGTGTACAAGCTTGTACAAGTGTGTACAAGCTTGTACAAGTGTGTACAAGCTTGTACAAGTGTGTACAAGCTTGTACAAGTGTGTACAAGCTTGTACAAGTGTGTACAAGGGTGTACAGGTTTGTACAAGGTTGTACAAGTGTTTACAAGGGTGTACAAGTATGTACAAGAATGTACAAGTTTGTACAAGTGTGTACAAGTTTGTAAAAGGTTGTACAAGTGTGTACAAGGGTGTACAAGTGTGTACAAGGGTGCACAAGTGTGTACAAGGGTGCACAAGTGTGTACAAGGGTGTACAATCGTGTACAAGCTTGTACAAGTGTGTACAAGGGTGTACAGGTTTGTACAAGGTTGTACAAGTGTGTACAAGGTTGTACAAGTGTTTACAAGGGTGTACAAGTATGTACAAGAATGTACAAGTTTGTACAAGTGTGTACAAGTTTGTAAAAGGTTGTACAAGTTCGTACAAGAGTGTACAAGTGTATACAAGGGTGCACAAGTGTGTACAAGGGTGTACAATCGTGTACAAGCTTGTACAAGTGTGTACAAGGTTGTACAGGTTTGTACAAGGTTGTACAAGTGTGTACAAGGGTGTACAAATGTGTACAAGGATGTAAAAGTTTGTACAAGTTTGTACAAGGTTGTACAAGTAAGTACAAGTTTGTACAAGAATGTACAAGTGTGTACAAGGTTTTACAATTGTGTAAAAGGTTGTACAAGTGTGTACAAGGTTGTACAAGTGTGTACAAGGTTGTACAAGTGTGTACAAGCTTGTACAAGTGTGTACAAGGTTGTACAAGTGTGTACAAGGTTGTACAAGTGTGTACAAGGTTGTACAAGTGTGTACAAGGTTGTACAAGTGTGTACAAGGTTGTACAAGTGTGTACAAGGTTGTACAAGTGTGTACAAGGTTGTACAAGTGTGTACAAGGTTGTACAAGTGTGTACAAGGTTGTACAAGTGTGTACAAGGTTGTACAAGTGTGTACAAGGTTGTACAAGTGTGTACAAGGGTGCACAAGTGTGTACAAGGGTGTACAATCGTGTACAAGCTTGTACAAGTTTTTACAAGGTTGTACAAGTGTGTACAAGGTTGTACAAGTGTGTACAAGGTTGTACAAGTGTGTACAAGGTTGTACAAGTGTGTACAAGGTTGTACAAGTGTGTACAAGTTTGTATAAGTGTGTACAAAGGTGTACAAGTGTGTACAAGGTTGTACAAGTGTGTACAAGGTTGTACAAGTTTGTACATGGTTGTACAAAGTTGTACAATTGTGTACAAGGTTGTACAAGTGTGTACAAGGTTGTACAAGTGTGTACAAGGTTGTACAAGTTTGTACAAGTGTGTACAAGTTTGTACAAGTGTGTACAAGTTTGTACAAGGTTGTACAAATTAATACAAGGGTGTACAAAAGTGTACAAGGGTGCACAAGTTTGTACAAGGGTGTACAAGTGTGTACAAGCTTGTACAAGTGTGTACAAGCTTGTACAAGTGTGTACAAGGGTGTACAGGTTTGTACAAGGTTGTACAAGTGTTTACAAGGGTGTACAAAAGAATGTACAAGTTTGTACAAGTGTGTACAAGTTTGTAAAAGGTTGTACAAGTGTGTACAAGGGTGTACAAGTGTGTACAGGGGTGTACAATCGTGTACAAGCTTGTACAAGTGTGTACAAGGGTGTACAGGTTTGTACAAGGTTGTACAAGTGTGTACAAGGGTGTACAAATGTGTACAAGGCTGTAAAAGTTTGTACAAGTGTGTACAAGTTTGTACAAGGTTGTACAAGTAAGTACAAGTTTGTACAAGAATGTACAAGTGTGTACAAGGTTTTACAATTGTGTAAAAGGTTGTACAAGTGTGTACAAGGTTGTACAAGTGTGTACAAGGTTGTACAAGTGTGTACAAGCTTGTACAAGTGTGTACAAGGTTGTACAAGTGTGTACAAGGTTGTACAAGTGTGTACAAGGTTGTACAAGTGTGTACAAGGTTGTACAAGTGTGTACAAGGTTGTACAAGTGTGTACAAGTTTGTACAAGTGTGTACAAGTTTTTACAAGGTTGTACAAATGTGTACAAGGGTGTACAAAAGTGTACAAGGGTGCACAAGTTTGTACAAGGGTGTACAAGTGTGTACAAGCTTGTACAAGTGTGTACAAGCTTGTACAAGGGTTTACAGGTTTGTACAAGGTTGAACAAGTGTGTACAAGGGTGTACAAAAGTGTACAAGGGTGCACAAGTTTGTAAAAGGGTGTACAAGTGTGTACAAGCTTGTACAAGTGTGTACAAGCTTGTACAAGGGTTTACAGGTTTGTACAAGGTTGTACAAGTGTGTACAAGGTTGTACAAGTATGTACAAGAATGTACAAGTTTGTACAAGTGTGTACAAGTTTGTAAAATGTTGTACAAGTGTGTACAAGGGTGTACAAATGTGTACAAGGATGTAAAAGTGTGTACAAGTGTGTACAAGTTTGTACAAGGTTGTACAAGTGTGTACAAGTTTGTACAAGGTTGTACAAATTTGTACAAGTGTGTACAAGGTTGTACAAGTGTGTACAAGGGTGTACAAGTTTGTACAAGTGTGTACAAGTTTGTACAAGGTTGTACACGTGTGTACAAGGTTTTACAATTGTGTACAAGGTTGTACAAGTGTGTACAAGGTTGTACAAGTGTGTACAAGGTTGTACAAGTGTACACAAGTTTGTACAAGTGTGTACAAGTTTGTACAAGTGTGTACAAGTTTGTACAAGTTTGTACAAATGTGTACAAGGGTGTACAAAAGTGTACAAGGGTGCACAAGTTTGTACAAGGGTGTACAAGTGTGTACAAGGGTGTACAAGTATGTACAAGAATGTAAAATTTTGTACAAGTGTGAACAAGTTTGTAAAAGGTTGTACAAGTGTGTACAAGGGTGTACAAGTGTGTACAAGGTTGTACAAGTGTGTACAAGCTTGAACAAGTGTGTACAAGCTTGAACAAGTGTGTACAAGAGTGTACAATCGTGTACAAGCTTGTACAAGTGTGTACAAGGGTGTACAGGTTTGTACAAGGTTGTACAAGTGTGTACAAGGTTGTACAAGTGTGTACAAGGTTGTACAAGTGTGTACAAGGGTGTACAAGTTTGTACAAGTGTGTACAAGTTTGTACAAGTGTGTACAAGTTTGTACAAGTGTGTACAAGTTTGTACAAGTTTGTACAAATGTATACAAGGGTGTACAAAAGTTTACAAGGGTGCACAAGTTTGTACAAGGGTGTACAAGTGTGTACAAGCTTGTACAAGTGTGTACAAGCTTGTACAAGTGTGTACAAGGGTGTACAGGTTTGTACAAGGTTGTACAAGTGTTTACAAGGGTGTACAAGTATGTACAAGAATGTACAAGTTTGTACAAGTGTGTTCAAGTTTGTAAAAGGTTGTACAAGTGTGTACAAGGGTGTACAAGTGTGTACAAGGGTGCACAAGTGTGTACAAGGGTGTACAATCGTGTACAAGCTTGTACAAGTGTGTACAAGGGTGTACAGGTTTGTACAAGGTTGTACAAGTGTGTACAAGGTTGTACAAGTGTGTACAAGCTTGTACAAGTGTGTACAAGGTTGTACAAGTGTGTACAAGGTTGTACAAGTGTGTACAAGCTTGTACAAGTGTGTACAAGGTTTGTACAAGTGTGTACAAGGTTGTTCAAGTGTGTACATGTTTGTACAAGTGTGTTTAAGTTTGTACAAGGTTGTACAAATGTGTACAAGGGTGTACAAAAGTGTTCAAGGGTGCACAAGTTTGTACAAGGGTGTACAAGTGTGTACAAGCTTGTACAAGTGTGTACAAGCTTGTACAAGTGTGTACAAGCTTGTACAAGTGTGTACAAGCTTGTACAAGTGTGTACAAGGGTGTACAGGTTTGTACAAGGTTGTACAAGTGTGTACAAGGGTGTACAAGTATGTACAAGAATGTAAAATTTTGTACAAGTGTGTACAAGGGTGTACAAGTGTGTACAAGGTTGTAAAAGTGTGTACAAGGTTTTACAATTGTGTACAAGGTTGTACAAGTGTGTACAAGGTTGTACAAGTGTGTACGAGGTTGTACAAGTGTGTACAAGGTTGTACAAGTGTGTACAAGGTTGTACAAGTGTGTACAAGGTTGTACAAGTGTAAACAAGTTTGTACAAGTGTGTACAAGTTTGTACAAGTGTGTACAAGTTTGTACAAGGTTGTACAAATGTGTACAAGGGTGTACAAAAGTGTACAAGGGTGCACAAGTTTGTACAAGTTTGTACAAGTGTGTACAAGCTTGTACAAGTGTGTACAAGCTTGTACAAGTGTGTACAAGCTTGTACAAGTGTGTACAAGGGTGTACAGGTTTGTACAAGGTTGTACAAGTGTGTACAAGGGTGTACAAGTATGTACAAGAATGTACAATTTTGTACAAGTGTGTACAAGTTTGTAAAAGGTTGTACAAGTGTGTACAAGGGTGTACAAGTGTGTACAAGGTTGTACAAGTGTGTACAAGCTTGAACCAGTGTGTACAAGGTTGTACAAGTGTGTACAAGATTGTACAAGTGTGTACAAGGTTGCACAAGTGTGTACAAGAGTGTACAATCGTGTACAAGCTTGTACAAGTGTGTACAAGGGTGTACAGGTTTGTACAAGGTTGTACAAGTGTGTACAAGGTTGTACAAGTGTGTACAAGGGTGTACAAGTTTGTACAAGTGTGTACAAGTTTGAACAAGTGTGTACAAGTTTGTACAAGTTTGTACAAATGTATACAAGGGTGTACAGAAGTGTACAAGGGTGCACAAGTTGTACAAGGGTGTACAAGTGTGTACAAGCTTGTACAAGTGTGTACAAGCTTGTACAAGTGTGTACAAGGGTGTACAGGTTTGTACAATTTTAAACAAGTGTTTACAAGGGTGTACAAGTATGTACAAGAATGTACAAGTTTGTACAAGTGTGTACAAGTTTGTAAAAGGTTGTACATGTGTGTACAAGGGTGTACAAGTGTGTACAAGGGTGCACAAGTGTGTACAAGGGTGTACAATCGTGTACAAGCTTGTACAAGTGTGTACAAGGGTGTACAGGTTTGTACAAGGTTGTACAAGTGTGTACACGGGTGTACAAATGTATACAAGGATGTAAAAGTTTGTACAAGTGTGTACAAGTTTGTACAAGGTTGTACAAGTAAGTACAAGTTTGTACAAGAATGTACAAGTGTGTACAAGGTTTTACAATTGTGTAAAAGGTTGTACAAGTGTGTACAAGGTTGTACAAGTGTGTACAAGCTTGTACAAGTGTGTACAAGGTTGTACAAGTGTGTACAAGGTTGTACAAGTGTGTACGAGGTTGTACAAGTGTGTACAAGGTTGTACAAGTGTGTACAAGGTTGTACAAGTGTGTACAAGGTTGTACAAGTGTACACAAGTTTGTACAAGTGTGTACAAGTTTGTACAAGTGTGTACAAGTTTGTACAAGGTTGTACAAATGTGTACAAGGGTGTACAAAAGTGTACAAGGGTGCACAAGTTTGTACAAGGGTGTACAAGTGTGTACAAGCTTGTACAAGTGTGTACAAGCTTGTACAAGTGTGTACAAGGGTGTACAGGTTTGTACAAGGTTGTACAAGTGTGTACAAGGGTGTACAAGTATGTACAAGAATGTACAATTTTGTACAAGTGTGTACAAGTTTGTAAAAGGTTGTACAAGTGTGTACAAGGGTGTACAAGTGTGTACAAGGTTGTACAAGTGTGTACAAGCTTGAACAAGTGTGTACAAGGTTGTACAAGTGTGTACAAGGTTGTACAAGTGTGTACAAGGTTGCACAAGTGTGTACAAGAGTGTACAATCGTGTACAAGCTTGTACAAGTGTGTACAAGGGTGTACAAGTTTGTACAAGGTTGTACAAGTGTGTACAAGGTTGTACAAGTGTGTACAAGGGTGTACAAGTTTGTACAAGTGTGTACAAGTTTGTACAAGTGTGTACAAGTTTGTACAAGTTTGTACAAATGTATACAAGGGTGTACAGAAGTGTACAAGGGTGCACAAGTTTGTACAAGGGTGTACAAGTGTGTACAAGCTTGTACAAGTGTGTACAAGCTTGTACAAGTGTGTACAAGGGTGTACAGGTTTGTACAATTTTGTACAAGTGTTTACAAGGGTGTACAAGTATGTACAAGAATGTACAAGTTTGTACAAGTGTGTACAAGTTTGTAAAAGGTTGTACATGTGTGTACAAGGGTGTACAAGTGTGTACAAGGGTGCACAAGTGTGTACAAGGGTGTACAATCGTGTACAAGCTTGTACAAGTGTGTACAAGGGTGTACAGTTTTGTACAAGGTTGTACAAGTGTGTACAAGGGTGTACAAATGTATACAAGGATGTAAAAGTTTGTACAAGTGTGTACAAGTTTGTACAAGGTTGTACAAGTAAGTACAAGTTTGTACAAGAATGTACAAGTGTGTACAAGGTTTTACAATTGTGTAAAAGGTTGTACAAGTGTGTACAAGGTTGTACAAGTGTGTACAAGCTTGTACAATTGTGTACAAGCTTGTACAAGTGTGTACAAGGTTGTACAAGTGTGTACAAGGTTGTACAAGTGTGTACAAGTGTGTACAAGCTTGTACAAGTGTGTACAAGCTTGTACAAGTGTGTACAAGGGTGTACAGGTTTGTACAATTTTAAACAAGTGTTTACAAGGGTGTACAAGTATGTACAAGAATGTACAAGTTTGTACAAGTGTGTACAAGTTTGTAAAAGGTTGTACATGTGTGTACAAGGGTGTACAAGTGTGTACAAGGGTGCACAAGTGTGTACAAGGGTGTACAATCGTGTACAAGCTTGTACAAGTGTGTACAAGGGTGTACAGGTTTGTACAAGGTTGTACAAGTGTGTACACGGGTGTACAAATGTATACAAGGATGTAAAAGTTTGTACAAGTGTGTACAAGTTTGTACAAGGTTGTACAAGTAAGTACAAGTTTGTACAAGAATGTACAAGTGTGTACAAGGTTTTACAATTGTGTAAAAGGTTGTACAAGTGTGTACAAGGTTGTACAAGTGTGTACAAGCTTGTACAAGTGTGTACAAGGTTGTACAAGTGTGTACAAGGTTGTACAAGTGTGTACGAGGTTGTACAAGTGTGTACAAGGTTGTACAAGTGTGTACAAGGTTGTACAAGTGTGTACAAGGTTGTACAAGTGTACACAAGTTTGTACAAGTGTGTACAAGTTTGTACAAGTGTGTACAAGTTTGTACAAGGTTGTACAAATGTGTACAAGGGTGTACAAAAGTGTACAAGGGTGCACAAGTTTGTACAAGGGTGTACAAGTGTGTACAAGCTTGTACAAGTGTGTACAAGCTTGTACAAGTGTGTACAAGGGTGTACAGGTTTGTACAAGGTTGTACAAGTGTGTACAAGGGTGTACAAGTATGTACAAGAATGTACAATTTTGTACAAGTGTGTACAAGTTTGTAAAAGGTTGTACAAGTGTGTACAAGGGTGTACAAGTGTGTACAAGGTTGTACAAGTGTGTACAAGCTTGAACAAGTGTGTACAAGGTTGTACAAGTGTGTACAAGGTTGTACAAGTGTGTACAAGGTTGCACAAGTGTGTACAAGGTTGCACAAGTGTGTACAAGAGTGTACAATCGTGTACAAGCTTGTACAAGTGTGTACAAGGGTGTACAAGTTTGTACAAGGTTGTACAAGTGTGTACAAGGTTGTACAAGTGTGTACAAGGGTGTACAAGTTTGTACAAGTGTGTACAAGTTTGTACAAGTGTGTACAAGTTTGTACAAGTTTGTACAAATGTATACAAGGGTGTACAGAAGTGTACAAGGGTGCACAAGTTTGTACAAGGGTGTACAAGTGTGTACAAGCTTGTACAAGTGTGTACAAGCTTGTACAAGTGTGTACAAGGGTGTACAGGTTTGTACAATTTTGTACAAGTGTTTACAAGGGTGTACAAGTATGTACAAGAATGTACAAGTTTGTACAAGTGTGTACAAGTTTGTAAAAGGTTGTACATGTGTGTACAAGGGTGTACAAGTGTGTACAAGGGTGCACAAGTGTGTACAAGGGTGTACAATCGTGTACAAGCTTGTACAAGTGTGTACAAGGGTGTACAGTTTTGAACAAGGTTGTACAAGTGTGTACAAGGGTGTACAAATGTATACAAGGATGTAAAAGTTTGTACAAGTGTGTACAAGTTTGTACAAGGTTGTACAAGTAAGTACAAGTTTGTACAAGAATGTACAAGTGTGTACAAGGTTTTACAATTGTGTAAAAGGTTGTACAAGTGTGTACAAGGTTGTACAAGTGTGTACAAGCTTGTACAATTGTGTACAAGCTTGTACAAGTGTGTACAACGTTGTACAAGTGTGTACAAGGTTGTACAAGTGTGTACAAGCTTGTACAAGTGTGTACAAGGTTGTACAAGTGTGTACAAGGTTGTTCAAGTGTGTACATGTTTGTACAAGTGTGTTTAAGTTTGTACAAGGTTGTACAAATGTGTACAAGGGTGTACAAAAGTGTTCAAGGGTGCACAAGTTTGTACAAGTGTGTACAAGTGTGTACAAGCTTGTACAAGTGTGTACAAGGGTGTACAGGTTTGTACAAGGTTGTACAAGTGTGTACAAGGGTGTACAAGTATGTACAAGAATGTAAAATTTTGTACAAGTGTGTACAAGGGTGTACAAGTGTGTACAAGGTTGTACAAGTGTGTACAAGGTTTTACAATTGTGTACAAGGTTGTACAAGTGTGTACAAGGTTGTACAAGTGTGTACGAGGTTGTACAAGTGTGTACAAGGTTGTACAAGTGTGTACAAGGTTGTACAAGTGTGTACAAGGTTGTACAAGTGTACACAAGTTTGTACAAGTGTGTACAAGTTTGTACAAGTGTGTACAAGTTTGTACAAGGTTGTACAAGTGTGTACAAGGTTGTACAAGTGTGTACAAGGTTGTACAAGTGTGTACAAGGTTGCACAAGTGTGTACAAGAGTGTACAATCGTGTACAAGCTTGTACAAGTGTGTACAAGGGTGTACAGGTTTGTACAAGGTTGTACAAGTGTGTACAAGGTTGTACAAGTGTGTACAAGGGTGTACAAGTTTGTACAAGTGTGTACAAGTTTGTACAAGTGTGTACAAGTTTGTACAAGTTTGTACAAATGTATACAAGGGTGTACAGAAGTGTACAAGGGTGCACAAGTTTGTACAAGGGTGTACAAGTGTGTACAAGGTTGTACAAGTGTGTACAAGCTTGAACAAGTGTGTACAAGCTTGAACAAGTGTGTACAAGAGTGTACAATCGTGTACAAGCTTGTACAAGTGTGTACAAGGGTGTACAGGTTTGTACAAGGTTGTACAAGTGTGTACAAGGTTGTACAAGTGTGTACAAGGTTGTACAAGTGTGTACAAGGGTGTACAAGTTTGTACAAGTGTGTACAAGTTTGTACAAGTGTGTACAAGTTTGTACAAGTGTGTACAAGTTTGTACAAGTTTGTACAAATGTATACAAGGGTGTACAAAAGTTTACAAGGGTGCACAAGTTTGTACAAGGGTGTACAAGTGTGTACAAGCTTGTACAAGTGTGTACAAGCTTGTACAAGTGTGTACAAGGGTGTACAGGTTTGTACAAGGTTGTACAAGTGTTTACAAGGGTGTACAAGTATGTACAAGAATGTACAAGTTTGTACAAGTGTGTTCAAGTTTGTAAAAGGTTGTACAAGTGTGTACAAGGGTGTACAAGTGTGTACAAGGGTGCACAAGTGTGTACAAGGGTGTACAATCGTGTACAAGCTTGTACAAGTGTGTACAAGGGTGTACAGGTTTGTACAAGGTTGTACAAGTGTGTACAAGGTTGTACAAGTGTGTACAAGCTTGTACAAGTGTGTACAAGGTTGTACAAGTGTGTACAAGGTTGTACAAGTGTGTACAAGCTTGTACAAGTGTGTACAAGGTTTGTACAAGTGTGTACAAGGTTGTTCAAGTGTGTACATGTTTGTACAAGTGTGTTTAAGTTTGTACAAGGTTGTACAAATGTGTACAAGGGTGTACAAAAGTGTTCAAGGGTGCACAAGTTTGTACAAGGGTGTACAAGTGTGTACAAGCTTGTACAAGTGTGTACAAGCTTGTACAAGTGTGTACAAGCTTGTACAAGTGTGTACAAGCTTGTACAAGTGTGTACAAGGGTGTACAGGTTTGTACAAGGTTGTACAAGTGTGTACAAGGGTGTACAAGTATGTACAAGAATGTAAAATTTTGTACAAGTGTGTACAAGGGTGTACAAGTGTGTACAAGGTTGTAAAAGTGTGTACAAGGTTTTACAATTGTGTACAAGGTTGTACAAGTGTGTACAAGGTTGTACAAGTGTGTACGAGGTTGTACAAGTGTGTACAAGGTTGTACAAGTGTGTACAAGGTTGTACAAGTGTGTACAAGGTTGTACAAGTGTAAACAAGTTTGTACAAGTGTGTACAAGTTTGTACAAGTGTGTACAAGTTTGTACAAGGTTGTACAAATGTGTACAAGGGTGTACAAAAGTGTACAAGGGTGCACAAGTTTGTACAAGTTTGTACAAGTGTGTACAAGCTTGTACAAGTGTGTACAAGCTTGTACAAGTGTGTACAAGCTTGTACAAGTGTGTACAAGGGTGTACAGGTTTGTACAAGGTTGTACAAGTGTGTACAAGGGTGTACAAGTATGTACAAGAATGTACAATTTTGTACAAGTGTGTACAAGTTTGTAAAAGGTTGTACAAGTGTGTACAAGGGTGTACAAGTGTGTACAAGGTTGTACAAGTGTGTACAAGCTTGAACCAGTGTGTACAAGGTTGTACAAGTGTGTACAAGATTGTACAAGTGTGTACAAGGTTGCACAAGTGTGTACAAGAGTGTACAATCGTGTACAAGCTTGTACAAGTGTGTACAAGGGTGTACAGGTTTGTACAAGGTTGTACAAGTGTGTACAAGGTTGTACAAGTGTGTACAAGGGTGTACAAGTTTGTACAAGTGTGTACAAGTTTGAACAAGTGTGTACAAGTTTGTACAAGTTTGTACAAATGTATACAAGGGTGTACAGAAGTGTACAAGGGTGCACAAGTTGTACAAGGGTGTACAAGTGTGTACAAGCTTGTACAAGTGTGTACAAGCTTGTACAAGTGTGTACAAGGGTGTACAGGTTTGTACAATTTTAAACAAGTGTTTACAAGGGTGTACAAGTATGTACAAGAATGTACAAGTTTGTACAAGTGTGTACAAGTTTGTAAAAGGTTGTACATGTGTGTACAAGGGTGTACAAGTGTGTACAAGGGTGCACAAGTGTGTACAAGGGTGTACAATCGTGTACAAGCTTGTACAAGTGTGTACAAGGGTGTACAGGTTTGTACAAGGTTGTACAAGTGTGTACACGGGTGTACAAATGTATACAAGGATGTAAAAGTTTGTACAAGTGTGTACAAGTTTGTACAAGGTTGTACAAGTAAGTACAAGTTTGTACAAGAATGTACAAGTGTGTACAAGGTTTTACAATTGTGTAAAAGGTTGTACAAGTGTGTACAAGGTTGTACAAGTGTGTACAAGCTTGTACAAGTGTGTACAAGGTTGTACAAGTGTGTACAAGGTTGTACAAGTGTGTACGAGGTTGTACAAGTGTGTACAAGGTTGTACAAGTGTGTACAAGGTTGTACAAGTGTGTACAAGGTTGTACAAGTGTACACAAGTTTGTACAAGTGTGTACAAGTTTGTACAAGTGTGTACAAGTTTGTACAAGGTTGTACAAATGTGTACAAGGGTGTACAAAAGTGTACAAGGGTGCACAAGTTTGTACAAGGGTGTACAAGTGTGTACAAGCTTGTACAAGTGTGTACAAGCTTGTACAAGTGTGTACAAGGGTGTACAGGTTTGTACAAGGTTGTACAAGTGTGTACAAGGGTGTACAAGTATGTACAAGAATGTACAATTTTGTACAAGTGTGTACAAGTTTGTAAAAGGTTGTACAAGTGTGTACAAGGGTGTACAAGTGTGTACAAGGTTGTACAAGTGTGTACAAGCTTGAACAAGTGTGTACAAGGTTGTACAAGTGTGTACAAGGTTGTACAAGTGTGTACAAGGTTGCACAAGTGTGTACAAGGTTGCACAAGTGTGTACAAGAGTGTACAATCGTGTACAAGCTTGTACAAGTGTGTACAAGGGTGTACAAGTTTGTACAAGGTTGTACAAGTGTGTACAAGGTTGTACAAGTGTGTACAAGGGTGTACAAGTTTGTACAAGTGTGTACAAGTTTGTACAAGTGTGTACAAGTTTGTACAAGTTTGTACAAATGTATACAAGGGTGTACAGAAGTGTACAAGGGTGCACAAGTTTGTACAAGGGTGTACAAGTGTGTACAAGCTTGTACAAGTGTGTACAAGCTTGTACAAGTGTGTACAAGGGTGTACAGGTTTGTACAATTTTGTACAAGTGTTTACAAGGGTGTACAAGTATGTACAAGAATGTACAAGTTTGTACAAGTGTGTACAAGTTTGTAAAAGGTTGTACATGTGTGTACAAGGGTGTACAAGTGTGTACAAGGGTGCACAAGTGTGTACAAGGGTGTACAATCGTGTACAAGCTTGTACAAGTGTGTACAAGGGTGTACAGTTTTGAACAAGGTTGTACAAGTGTGTACAAGGGTGTACAAATGTATACAAGGATGTAAAAGTTTGTACAAGTGTGTACAAGTTTGTACAAGGTTGTACAAGTAAGTACAAGTTTGTACAAGAATGTACAAGTGTGTACAAGGTTTTACAATTGTGTAAAAGGTTGTACAAGTGTGTACAAGGTTGTACAAGTGTGTACAAGCTTGTACAATTGTGTACAAGCTTGTACAAGTGTGTACAACGTTGTACAAGTGTGTACAAGGTTGTACAAGTGTGTACAAGCTTGTACAAGTGTGTACAAGGTTGTACAAGTGTGTACAAGGTTGTTCAAGTGTGTACATGTTTGTACAAGTGTGTTTAAGTTTGTACAAGGTTGTACAAATGTGTACAAGGGTGTACAAAAGTGTTCAAGGGTGCACAAGTTTGTACAAGTGTGTACAAGTGTGTACAAGCTTGTACAAGTGTGTACAAGGGTGTACAGGTTTGTACAAGGTTGTACAAGTGTGTACAAGGGTGTACAAGTATGTACAAGAATGTAAAATTTTGTACAAGTGTGTACAAGGGTGTACAAGTGTGTACAAGGTTGTACAAGTGTGTACAAGGTTTTACAATTGTGTACAAGGTTGTACAAGTGTGTACAAGGTTGTACAAGTGTGTACGAGGTTGTACAAGTGTGTACAAGGTTGTACAAGTGTGTACAAGGTTGTACAAGTGTGTACAAGGTTGTACAAGTGTACACAAGTTTGTACAAGTGTGTACAAGTTTGTACAAGTGTGTACAAGTTTGTACAAGGTTGTACAAGTGTGTACAAGGTTGTACAAGTGTGTACAAGGTTGTACAAGTGTGTACAAGGTTGCACAAGTGTGTACAAGAGTGTACAATCGTGTACAAGCTTGTACAAGTGTGTACAAGGGTGTACAGGTTTGTACAAGGTTGTACAAGTGTGTACAAGGTTGTACAAGTGTGTACAAGGGTGTACAAGTTTGTACAAGTGTGTACAAGTTTGTACAAGTGTGTACAAGTTTGTACAAGTTTGTACAAATGTATACAAGGGTGTACAGAAGTGTACAAGGGTGCACAAGTTTGTACAAGGGTGTACAAGTGTGTACAAGGTTGTACAAGTGTGTACAAGCTTGAACAAGTGTGTACAAGCTTGAACAAGTGTGTACAAGAGTGTACAATCGTGTACAAGCTTGTACAAGTGTGTACAAGGGTGTACAGGTTTGTACAAGGTTGTACAAGTGTGTACAAGGTTGTACAAGTGTGTACAAGGTTGTACAAGTGTGTACAAGGGTGTACAAGTTTGTACAAGTGTGTACAAGTTTGTACAAGTGTGTACAAGTTTGTACAAGTGTGTACAAGTTTGTACAAGTTTGTACAAATGTATACAAGGGTGTACAAAAGTTTACAAGGGTGCACAAGTTTGTACAAGGGTGTACAAGTGTGTACAAGCTTGTACAAGTGTGTACAAGCTTGTACAAGTGTGTACAAGGGTGTACAGGTTTGTACAAGGTTGTACAAGTGTTTACAAGGGTGTACAAGTATGTACAAGAATGTACAAGTTTGTACAAGTGTGTTCAAGTTTGTAAAAGGTTGTACAAGTGTGTACAAGGGTGTACAAGTGTGTACAAGGGTGCACAAGTGTGTACAAGGGTGTACAATCGTGTACAAGCTTGTACAAGTGTGTACAAGGGTGTACAGGTTTGTACAAGGTTGTACAAGTGTGTACAAGGTTGTACAAGTGTGTACAAGCTTGTACAAGTGTGTACAAGGTTGTACAAGTGTGTACAAGGTTGTACAAGTGTGTACAAGCTTGTACAAGTGTGTACAAGGTTTGTACAAGTGTGTACAAGGTTGTTCAAGTGTGTACATGTTTGTACAAGTGTGTTTAAGTTTGTACAAGGTTGTACAAATGTGTACAAGGGTGTACAAAAGTGTTCAAGGGTGCACAAGTTTGTACAAGGGTGTACAAGTGTGTACAAGCTTGTACAAGTGTGTACAAGCTTGTACAAGTGTGTACAAGCTTGTACAAGTGTGTACAAGCTTGTACAAGTGTGTACAAGGGTGTACAGGTTTGTACAAGGTTGTACAAGTGTGTACAAGGGTGTACAAGTATGTACAAGAATGTAAAATTTTGTACAAGTGTGTACAAGGGTGTACAAGTGTGTACAAGGTTGTAAAAGTGTGTACAAGGTTTTACAATTGTGTACAAGGTTGTACAAGTGTGTACAAGGTTGTACAAGTGTGTACGAGGTTGTACAAGTGTGTACAAGGTTGTACAAGTGTGTACAAGGTTGTACAAGTGTGTACAAGGTTGTACAAGTGTAAACAAGTTTGTACAAGTGTGTACAAGTTTGTACAAGTGTGTACAAGTTTGTACAAGGTTGTACAAATGTGTACAAGGGTGTACAAAAGTGTACAAGGGTGCACAAGTTTGTACAAGTTTGTACAAGTGTGTACAAGCTTGTACAAGTGTGTACAAGCTTGTACAAGTGTGTACAAGCTTGTACAAGTGTGTACAAGGGTGTACAGGTTTGTACAAGGTTGTACAAGTGTGTACAAGGGTGTACAAGTATGTACAAGAATGTACAATTTTGTACAAGTGTGTACAAGTTTGTAAAAGGTTGTACAAGTGTGTACAAGGGTGTACAAGTGTGTACAAGGTTGTACAAGTGTGTACAAGATTGAACCAGTGTGTACAAGGTTGTACAAGTGTGTACAAGATTGTACAAGTGTGTACAAGGTTGCACAAGTGTGTACAAGAGTGTACAATCGTGTACAAGCTTGTACAAGTGTGTACAAGGGTGTACAGGTTTGTACAAGGTTGTACAAGTGTGTACAAGGTTGTACAAGTGTGTACAAGGGTGTACAAGTTTGTACAAGTGTGTACAAGTTTGAACAAGTGTGTACAAGTTTGTACAAGTTTGTACAAATGTATACAAGGGTGTACAGAAGTGTACAAGGGTGCACAAGTTGTACAAGGGTGTACAAGTGTGTACAAGCTTGTACAAGTGTGTACAAGCTTGTACAAGTGTGTACAAGGGTGTACAGGTTTGTACAATTTTAAACAAGTGTTTACAAGGGTGTACAAGTATGTACAAGAATGTACAAGTTTGTACAAGTGTGTACAAGTTTGTAAAAGGTTGTACATGTGTGTACAAGGGTGTACAAGTGTGTACAAGGGTGCACAAGTGTGTACAAGGGTGTACAATCGTGTACAAGCTTGTACAAGTGTGTACAAGGGTGTACAGGTTTGTACAAGGTTGTACAAGTGTGTACACGGGTGTACAAATGTATACAAGGATGTAAAAGTTTGTACAAGTGTGTACAAGTTTGTACAAGGTTGTACAAGTAAGTACAAGTTTGTACAAGAATGTACAAGTGTGTACAAGGTTTTACAATTGTGTAAAAGGTTGTACAAGTGTGTACAAGGTTGTACAAGTGTGTACAAGCTTGTACAAGTGTGTACAAGGTTGTACAAGTGTGTACAAGGTTGTACAAGTGTGTACGAGGTTGTACAAGTGTGTACAAGGTTGTACAAGTGTGTACAAGGTTGTACAAGTGTGTACAAGGTTGTACAAGTGTACACAAGTTTGTACAAGTGTGTACAAGTTTGTACAAGTGTGTACAAGTTTGTACAAGGTTGTACAAATGTGTACAAGGGTGTACAAAAGTGTACAAGGGTGCACAAGTTTGTACAAGGGTGTACAAGTGTGTACAAGCTTGTACAAGTGTGTACAAGCTTGTACAAGTGTGTACAAGGGTGTACAGGTTTGTACAAGGTTGTACAAGTGTGTACAAGGGTGTACAAGTATGTACAAGAATGTACAATTTTGTACAAGTGTGTACAAGTTTGTAAAAGGTTGTACAAGTGTGTACAAGGGTGTACAAGTGTGTACAAGGTTGTACAAGTGTGTACAAGCTTGAACAAGTGTGTACAAGGTTGTACAAGTGTGTACAAGGTTGTACAAGTGTGTACAAGGTTGCACAAGTGTGTACAAGAGTGTACAATCGTGTACAAGCTTGTACAAGTGTGTACAAGGGTGTACAAGTTTGTACAAGGTTGTACAAGTGTGTACAAGGTTGTACAAGTGTGTACAAGGGTGTACAAGTTTGTACAAGTGTGTACAAGTTTGTACAAGTGTGTACAAGTTTGTACAAGTTTGTACAAATGTATACAAGGGTGTACAGAAGTGTACAAGGGTGCACAAGTTTGTACAAGGGTGTACAAGTGTGTACAAGCTTGTACAAGTGTGTACAAGCTTGTACAAGTGTGTACAAGGGTGTACAGGTTTGTACAATTTTGTACAAGTGTTTACAAGGGTGTACAAGTATGTACAAGAATGTACAAGTTTGTACAAGTGTGTACAAGTTTGTAAAAGGTTGTACATGTGTGTACAAGGGTGTACAAGTGTGTACAAGGGTGCACAAGTGTGTACAAGGGTGTACAATCGTGTACAAGCTTGTACAAGTGTGTACAAGGGTGTACAGTTTTGTACAAGGTTGTACAAGTGTGTACAAGGGTGTACAAATGTATACAAGGATGTAAAAGTTTGTACAAGTGTGTACAAGTTTGTACAAGGTTGTACAAGTAAGTACAAGTTTGTACAAGAATGTACAAGTGTGTACAAGGTTTTACAATTGTGTAAAAGGTTGTACAAGTGTGTACAAGGTTGTACAAGTGTGTACAAGCTTGTACAATTGTGTACAAGCTTGTACAAGTGTGTACAAGGTTGTACAAGTGTGTACAAGGTTGTACAAGTGTGTACAAGTGTGTACAAGCTTGTACAAGTGTGTACAAGCTTGTACAAGTGTGTACAAGGGTGTACAGGTTTGTACAATTTTAAACAAGTGTTTACAAGGGTGTACAAGTATGTACAAGAATGTACAAGTTTGTACAAGTGTGTACAAGTTTGTAAAAGGTTGTACATGTGTGTACAAGGGTGTACAAGTGTGTACAAGGGTGCACAAGTGTGTACAAGGGTGTACAATCGTGTACAAGCTTGTACAAGTGTGTACAAGGGTGTACAGGTTTGTACAAGGTTGTACAAGTGTGTACACGGGTGTACAAATGTATACAAGGATGTAAAAGTTTGTACAAGTGTGTACAAGTTTGTACAAGGTTGTACAAGTAAGTACAAGTTTGTACAAGAATGTACAAGTGTGTACAAGGTTTTACAATTGTGTAAAAGGTTGTACAAGTGTGTACAAGGTTGTACAAGTGTGTACAAGCTTGTACAAGTGTGTACAAGGTTGTACAAGTGTGTACAAGGTTGTACAAGTGTGTACGAGGTTGTACAAGTGTGTACAAGGTTGTACAAGTGTGTACAAGGTTGTACAAGTGTGTACAAGGTTGTACAAGTGTACACAAGTTTGTACAAGTGTGTACAAGTTTGTACAAGTGTGTACAAGTTTGTACAAGGTTGTACAAATGTGTACAAGGGTGTACAAAAGTGTACAAGGGTGCACAAGTTTGTACAAGGGTGTACAAGTGTGTACAAGCTTGTACAAGTGTGTACAAGCTTGTACAAGTGTGTACAAGGGTGTACAGGTTTGTACAAGGTTGTACAAGTGTGTACAAGGGTGTACAAGTATGTACAAGAATGTACAATTTTGTACAAGTGTGTACAAGTTTGTAAAAGGTTGTACAAGTGTGTACAAGGGTGTACAAGTGTGTACAAGGTTGTACAAGTGTGTACAAGCTTGAACAAGTGTGTACAAGGTTGTACAAGTGTGTACAAGGTTGTACAAGTGTGTACAAGGTTGCACAAGTGTGTACAAGGTTGCACAAGTGTGTACAAGAGTGTACAATCGTGTACAAGCTTGTACAAGTGTGTACAAGGGTGTACAAGTTTGTACAAGGTTGTACAAGTGTGTACAAGGTTGTACAAGTGTGTACAAGGGTGTACAAGTTTGTACAAGTGTGTACAAGTTTGTACAAGTGTGTACAAGTTTGTACAAGTTTGTACAAATGTATACAAGGGTGTACAGAAGTGTACAAGGGTGCACAAGTTTGTACAAGGGTGTACAAGTGTGTACAAGCTTGTACAAGTGTGTACAAGCTTGTACAAGTGTGTACAAGGGTGTACAGGTTTGTACAATTTTGTACAAGTGTTTACAAGGGTGTACAAGTATGTACAAGAATGTACAAGTTTGTACAAGTGTGTACAAGTTTGTAAAAGGTTGTACATGTGTGTACAAGGGTGTACAAGTGTGTACAAGGGTGCACAAGTGTGTACAAGGGTGTACAATCGTGTACAAGCTTGTACAAGTGTGTACAAGGGTGTACAGTTTTGAACAAGGTTGTACAAGTGTGTACAAGGGTGTACAAATGTATACAAGGATGTAAAAGTTTGTACAAGTGTGTACAAGTTTGTACAAGGTTGTACAAGTAAGTACAAGTTTGTACAAGAATGTACAAGTGTGTACAAGGTTTTACAATTGTGTAAAAGGTTGTACAAGTGTGTACAAGGTTGTACAAGTGTGTACAAGCTTGTACAATTGTGTACAAGCTTGTACAAGTGTGTACAACGTTGTACAAGTGTGTACAAGGTTGTACAAGTGTGTACAAGCTTGTACAAGTGTGTACAAGGTTGTACAAGTGTGTACAAGGTTGTTCAAGTGTGTACATGTTTGTACAAGTGTGTTTAAGTTTGTACAAGGTTGTACAAATGTGTACAAGGGTGTACAAAAGTGTTCAAGGGTGCACAAGTTTGTACAAGTGTGTACAAGTGTGTACAAGCTTGTACAAGTGTGTACAAGGGTGTACAGGTTTGTACAAGGTTGTACAAGTGTGTACAAGGGTGTACAAGTATGTACAAGAATGTAAAATTTTGTACAAGTGTGTACAAGGGTGTACAAGTGTGTACAAGGTTGTACAAGTGTGTACAAGGTTTTACAATTGTGTACAAGGTTGTACAAGTGTGTACAAGGTTGTACAAGTGTGTACGAGGTTGTACAAGTGTGTACAAGGTTGTACAAGTGTGTACAAGGTTGTACAAGTGTGTACAAGGTTGTACAAGTGTACACAAGTTTGTACAAGTGTGTACAAGTTTGTACAAGTGTGTACAAGTTTGTACAAGTTTGTACAAGTGTGTACAAGGTTGTACAAGTGTGTACAAGGTTGTACAAGTGTGTACAAGGTTGCACAAGTGTGTACAAGAGTGTACAATCGTGTACAAGCTTGTACAAGTGTGTACAAGGGTGTACAGGTTTGTACAAGGTTGTACAAGTGTGTACAAGGTTGTACAAGTGTGTACAAGGGTGTACAAGTTTGTACAAGTGTGTACAAGTTTGTACAAGTGTGTACAAGTTTGTACAAGTTTGTACAAATGTATACAAGGGTGTACAGAAGTGTACAAGGGTGCACAAGTTTGTACAAGGGTGTACAAGTGTGTACAAGCTTGTACAAGTGTGTACAAGCTTGTACAAGTGTGTACAAGGGTGTACAGGTTTGTACAATTTTGTACAAGTGTTTACAAGGGTGTACAAGTATGTACAAGAATGTACAAGTTTGTACAAGTGTGTACAATATTGTAAAAGGTTGTACATGTGTGTACAAGGGTGTACAAGTGTGTACAAGGGTGCACAAGTGTGTACAAGGGTGTACAATCGTGTACAAGCTTGTACAAGTGTGTACAAGGGTGTACAGGTTTGTACAAGGTTGTATAAGTGTGTACAAGGGTGTACAAATGTATACAAGGATGTAAAAGTTTGTACAAGTGTGTACAAGTTTGTACAAGGTTGTACAAGTAAGTACAAGTTTGTACAAGAATGTACAAGTGTGTACAAGGTTTTACAATTGTGTAAAAGGTTGTACAAGTGTGTACAAGGTTGTACAAGTGTGTACAAGCTTGTACAAGTGTGTACAAGGTTGTACAAGTGTGTACAAGGTTGTACAAGTGTGTACAAGCTTGTACAAGTGTGTACAAGGTTGTACAAGTGTGTACAAGGTTGTACAAGTGTGTACAAGGTTGTTCAAGTGTGTACATGTTTGTACAAGTGTGTTTAAGTTTGTACAAGGTTGTACAAATGTGTACAAAGGTGTACAAAAGTGTTCAAGGGTGCACAAGTTTGTACAAGTGTGTACAAGTGTGTACAAGCTTGTACAAGTGTGTACAAGCTTGTACAAGTGTGTACAAGCTTGTACAAGTGTGTACAAGGGTGTACAGGTTTGTACAAGGTTGTACAAGTGTGTACAAGGTGTACAAGTATGTACAAGAATGTAAAATTTTGTACAAGTGTGTACAAGGGTGTACAAGTGTGTACAAGGTTGTACAAGTGTGTACAAGGTTTTACAATTGTGTACAAGGTTGTACAAGTGTGTACAAGGTTGTACAAGTGTGTACGAGGTTGTACAAGTGTGTACAAGGTTGTACAAGTGTGTACAAGGTTGTACAAGTGTGTACAAGGTTTACAAGTGTACACAAGTTTGTACAAGTGTGTACAAGTTTGTACAAGTGTGTACAAGTTTGTACAAGGTTGTACAAATGTGTACAAGGGTGTACAAAAGTGTACAAGGGTGCACAAGTTTGTACAAGGGTGTACAAGTGTGTACAAGCTTGTACAAGTGTGTATAAGCTTGTACAAGTGTGTACAAGCTTGTACAAGTGTGTACAAGGGTGTACAGGTTTGTACAAGGTTGTACAAGTGTGTACAAGGGTGTACAAGTATGTACAAGAATGTACAATTTTGTACAAGTGTGTACAAGTTTGTAAAAGGTTGTACAAGTGTGTACAAGGGTGTACAACTGTGTACAAGGTTGTACAAGTGTGTACAAGCTTGAACAAGTGTGTACAAGGTTGTACAAGTGTGTACAAGGTTGTACAAGTGTGTACAAGGTTGCACAAGTGTGTACAAGAGTGTACAATCGTGTACAAGCTTGTACAAGTGTGTACAAGGGTGTACAGGTTTGTACAAGGTTGTACAAGTGTGTACAAGGTTGTACAAGTGTGTACAAGGGTGTACAAGTTTGTACAAGTGTGTACAAGTTTGTACAAGGTTGTACAAGTAAGTACAAGTTTGTACAAGTATGTACAAGTGTGTACAAGGTTTTACAATTGTGTAAAAGGTTGTACAAGTGTGTACAAGGTTGTACAAGTGTGTACAAGCTTGTACAATTGTGTACAAGCTTGTACAAGTGTGTACAAGGTTGTACAAGTGTGTACAAGGTTGTACAAGTGTGTACAAGTGTGTACAAGCTTGTACAAGTGTGTACAAGCTTGTACAAGTGTGTACAAGGGTGTACAGGTTTGTACAATTTTAAACAAGTGTTTACAAGGGTGTACAAGTATGTACAAGAATGTACAAGTTTGTACAAGTGTGTACAAGTTTGTAAAAGGTTGTACATGTGTGTACAAGGGTGTACAAGTGTGTACAAGGGTGCACAAGTGTGTACAAGGGTGTACAATCGTGTACAAGCTTGTACAAGTGTGTACAAGGGTGTACAGGTTTGTACAAGGTTGTACAAGTGTGTACACGGGTGTACAAATGTATACAAGGATGTAAAAGTTTGTACAAGTGTGTACAAGTTTGTACAAGGTTGTACAAGTAAGTACAAGTTTGTACAAGAATGTACAAGTGTGTACAAGGTTTTACAATTGTGTAAAAGGTTGTACAAGTGTGTACAAGGTTGTACAAGTGTGTACAAGCTTGTACAAGTGTGTACAAGGTTGTACAAGTGTGTACAAGGTTGTACAAGTGTGTACGAGGTTGTACAAGTGTGTACAAGGTTGTACAAGTGTGTACAAGGTTGTACAAGTGTGTACAAGGTTGTACAAGTGTACACAAGTTTGTACAAGTGTGTACAAGTTTGTACAAGTGTGTACAAGTTTGTACAAGGTTGTACAAATGTGTACAAGGGTGTACAAAAGTGTACAAGGGTGCACAAGTTTGTACAAGGGTGTACAAGTGTGTACAAGCTTGTACAAGTGTGTACAAGCTTGTACAAGTGTGTACAAGGGTGTACAGGTTTGTACAAGGTTGTACAAGTGTGTACAAGGGTGTACAAGTATGTACAAGAATGTACAATTTTGTACAAGTGTGTACAAGTTTGTAAAAGGTTGTACAAGTGTGTACAAGGGTGTACAAGTGTGTACAAGGTTGTACAAGTGTGTACAAGCTTGAACAAGTGTGTACAAGGTTGTACAAGTGTGTACAAGGTTGTACAAGTGTGTACAAGGTTGCACAAGTGTGTACAAGGTTGCACAAGTGTGTACAAGAGTGTACAATCGTGTACAAGCTTGTACAAGTGTGTACAAGGGTGTACAAGTTTGTACAAGGTTGTACAAGTGTGTACAAGGTTGTACAAGTGTGTACAAGGGTGTACAAGTTTGTACAAGTGTGTACAAGTTTGTACAAGTGTGTACAAGTTTGTACAAGTTTGTACAAATGTATACAAGGGTGTACAGAAGTGTACAAGGGTGCACAAGTTTGTACAAGGGTGTACAAGTGTGTACAAGCTTGTACAAGTGTGTATAAGCTTGTACAAGTGTGTACAAGGGTGTACAGGTTTGTACAATTTTGTACAAGTGTTTACAAGGGTGTACAAGTATGTACAAGAATGTACAAGTTTGTACAAGTGTGTACAAGTTTGTAAAAGGTTGTACATGTGTGTACAAGGGTGTACAAGTGTGTACAAGGGTGCACAAGTGTGTACAAGGGTGTACAATCGTGTACAAGCTTGTACAAGTGTGTACAAGGGTGTACAGTTTTGAACAAGGTTGTACAAGTGTGTACAAGGGTGTACAAATGTATACAAGGATGTAAAAGTTTGTACAAGTGTGTACAAGTTTGTACAAGGTTGTACAAGTAAGTACAAGTTTGTACAAGAATGTACAAGTGTGTACAAGGTTTTACAATTGTGTAAAAGGTTGTACAAGTGTGTACAAGGTTGTACAAGTGTGTACAAGCTTGTACAATTGTGTACAAGCTTGTACAAGTGTGTACAACGTTGTACAAGTGTGTACAAGGTTGTACAAGTGTGTACAAGCTTGTACAAGTGTGTACAAGGTTGTACAAGTGTGTACAAGGTTGTTCAAGTGTGTACATGTTTGTACAAGTGTGTTTAAGTTTGTACAAGGTTGTACAAATGTGTACAAGGGTGTACAAAAGTGTTCAAGGGTGCACAAGTTTGTACAAGTGTGTACAAGTGTGTACAAGCTTGTACAAGTGTGTACAAGGGTGTACAGGTTTGTACAAGGTTGTACAAGTGTGTACAAGGGTGTACAAGTATGTACAAGAATGTAAAATTTTGTACAAGTGTGTACAAGGGTGTACAAGTGTGTACAAGGTTGTACAAGTGTGTACAAGGTTTTACAATTGTGTACAAGGTTGTACAAGTGTGTACAAGGTTGTACAAGTGTGTACGAGGTTGTACAAGTGTGTACAAGGTTGTACAAGTGTGTACAAGGTTGTACAAGTGTGTACAAGGTTGTACAAGTGTACACAAGTTTGTACAAGTGTGTACAAGTTTGTACAAGTGTGTACAAGTTTGTACAAGTGTGTACAAGTTTGTACAAGGTTGTACAAGTGTGTACAAGGTTGTACAAGTGTGTACAAGGTTGTACAAGTGTGTACAAGGTTGCACAAGTGTGTACAAGAGTGTACAATCGTGTACAAGCTTGTACAAGTGTGTACAAGGGTGTACAGGTTTGTACAAGGTTGTACAAGTGTGTACAAGGTTGTACAAGTGTGTACAAGGGTGTACAAGTTTGTACAAGTGTGTACAAGTTTGTACAAGTGTGTACAAGTTTGTACAAGTTTGTACAAATGTATACAAGGGTGTACAGAAGTGTACAAGGGTGCACAAGTTTGTACAAGGGTGTACAAGTGTGTACAAGCTTGTACAAGTGTGTACAAGCTTGTACAAGTGTGTACAAGGGTGTACAGGTTTGTACAATTTTGTACAAGTGTTTACAAGGGTGTACAAGTATGTACAAGAATGTACAAGTTTGTACAAGTGTGTACAATATTGTAAAAGGTTGTACATGTGTGTACAAGGGTGTACAAGTGTGTACAAGGGTGCACAAGTGTGTACAAGGGTGTACAATCGTGTACAAGCTTGTACAAGTGTGTACAAGGGTGTACAGGTTTGTACAAGGTTGTATAAGTGTGTACAAGGGTGTACAAATGTATACAAGGATGTAAAAGTTTGTACAAGTGTGTACAAGTTTGTACAAGGTTGTACAAGTAAGTACAAGTTTGTACAAGAATGTACAAGTGTGTACAAGGTTTTACAATTGTGTAAAAGGTTGTACAAGTGTGTACAAGGTTGTACAAGTGTGTACAAGCTTGTACAAGTGTGTACAAGGTTGTACAAGTGTGTACAAGGTTGTACAAGTGTGTACAAGCTTGTACAAGTGTGTACAAGGTTGTACAAGTGTGTACAAGGTTGTACAAGTGTGTACAAGGTTGTTCAAGTGTGTACATGTTTGTACAAGTGTGTTTAAGTTTGTACAAGGTTGTACAAATGTGTACAAAGGTGTACAAAAGTGTTCAAGGGTGCACAAGTTTGTACAAGTGTGTACAAGTGTGTACAAGCTTGTACAAGTGTGTACAAGCTTGTACAAGTGTGTACAAGCTTGTACAAGTGTGTACAAGGGTGTACAGGTTTGTACAAGGTTGTACAAGTGTGTACAAGGTGTACAAGTATGTACAAGAATGTAAAATTTTGTACAAGTGTGTACAAGGGTGTACAAGTGTGTACAAGGTTGTACAAGTGTGTACAAGGTTTTACAATTGTGTAAAAGGTTGTACAAGTGTGTACAAGGTTGTACAAGTGTGTACAAGCTTGTACAAGTGTGTACAAGGTTGTACAAGTGTGTACAAGGTTGTACAAGTGTGTACAAGCTTGTACAAGTGTGTACAAGGTTGTACAAGTGTGTACAAGGTTGTACAAGTGTGTACAAGGTTGTTCAAGTGTGTACATGTTTGTACAAGTGTGTTTAAGTTTGTACAAGGTTGTACAAATGTGTACAAAGGTGTACAAAAGTGTTCAAGGGTGCACAAGTTTGTACAAGTGTGTACAAGTGTGTACAAGCTTGTACAAGTGTGTACAAGCTTGTACAAGTGTGTACAAGCTTGTACAAGTGTGTACAAGCTTGTACAAGTGTGTACAAGGGTGTACAGGTTTGTACAAGGTTGTACAAGTGTGTACAAGGTGTACAAGTATGTACAAGAATGTAAAATTTTGTACAAGTGTGTACAAGGGTGTACAAGTGTGTACAAGGTTGTACAAGTGTGTACAAGGTTTTACAATTGTGTACAAGGTTGTACAAGTGTGTACAAGGTTGTACAAGTGTGTACGAGGTTGTACAAGTGTGTACAAGGTTGTACAAGTGTGTACAAGGTTGTACAAGTGTGTACAAGGTTTACAAGTGTACACAAGTTTGTACAAGTGTGTACAAGTTTGTACAAGTGTGTACAAGTTTGTACAAGGTTGTACAAATGTGTACAAGGGTGTACAAAAGTGTACAAGGGTGCACAAGTTTGTACAAGGGTGTACAAGTGTGTACAAGCTTGTACAAGTGTGTATAAGCTTGTACAAGTGTGTACAAGCTTGTACAAGTGTGTACAAGGGTGTACAGGTTTGTACAAGGTTGTACAAGTGTGTACAAGGGTGTACAAGTATGTACAAGAATGTACAATTTTGTACAAGTGTGTACAAGTTTGTAAAAGGTTGTACAAGTGTGTACAAGGGTGTACAACTGTGTACAAGGTTGTACAAGTGTGTACAAGCTTGAACAAGTGTGTACAAGGTTGTACAAGTGTGTACAAGGTTGTACAAGTGTGTACAAGGTTGCACAAGTGTGTACAAGAGTGTACAATCGTGTACAAGCTTGTACAAGTGTGTACAAGGGTGTACAGGTTTGTACAAGGTTGTACAAGTGTGTACAAGGTTGTACAAGTGTGTACAAGGGTGTACAAGTTTGTACAAGTGTGTACAAGTTTGTACAAGGTTGTACAAGTAAGTACAAGTTTGTACAAGAATGTACAAGTGTGTACAAGGTTTTACAATTGTGTAAAAGGTTGTACAAGTGTGTACAAGGTTGTACAAGTGTGTACAAGCTTGTACAATTGTGTACAAGCTTGTACAAGTGTGTACAAGGTTGTACAAGTGTGTACAAGGTTGTACAAGTGTGTACAAGTGTGTACAAGCTTGTACAAGTGTGTACAAGCTTGTACAAGTGTGTACAAGGGTGTACAGGTTTGTACAATTTTAAACAAGTGTTTACAAGGGTGTACAAGTATGTACAAGAATGTACAAGTTTGTACAAGTGTGTACAAGTTTGTAAAAGGTTGTACATGTGTGTACAAGGGTGTACAAGTGTGTACAAGGGTGCACAAGTGTGTACAAGGGTGTACAATCGTGTACAAGCTTGTACAAGTGTGTACAAGGGTGTACAGGTTTGTACAAGGTTGTACAAGTGTGTACACGGGTGTACAAATGTATACAAGGATGTAAAAGTTTGTACAAGTGTGTACAAGTTTGTACAAGGTTGTACAAGTAAGTACAAGTTTGTACAAGAATGTACAAGTGTGTACAAGGTTTTACAATTGTGTAAAAGGTTGTACAAGTGTGTACAAGGTTGTACAAGTGTGTACAAGCTTGTACAAGTGTGTACAAGGTTGTACAAGTGTGTACAAGGTTGTACAAGTGTGTACGAGGTTGTACAAGTGTGTACAAGGTTGTACAAGTGTGTACAAGGTTGTACAAGTGTGTACAAGGTTGTACAAGTGTACACAAGTTTGTACAAGTGTGTACAAGTTTGTACAAGTGTGTACAAGTTTGTACAAGGTTGTACAAATGTGTACAAGGGTGTACAAAAGTGTACAAGGGTGCACAAGTTTGTACAAGGGTGTACAAGTGTGTACAAGCTTGTACAAGTGTGTACAAGCTTGTACAAGTGTGTACAAGGGTGTACAGGTTTGTACAAGGTTGTACAAGTGTGTACAAGGGTGTACAAGTATGTACAAGAATGTACAATTTTGTACAAGTGTGTACAAGTTTGTAAAAGGTTGTACAAGTGTGTACAAGGGTGTACAAGTGTGTACAAGGTTGTACAAGTGTGTACAAGCTTGAACAAGTGTGTACAAGGTTGTACAAGTGTGTACAAGGTTGTACAAGTGTGTACAAGGTTGCACAAGTGTGTACAAGGTTGCACAAGTGTGTACAAGAGTGTACAATCGTGTACAAGCTTGTACAAGTGTGTACAAGGGTGTACAAGTTTGTACAAGGTTGTACAAGTGTGTACAAGGTTGTACAAGTGTGTACAAGGGTGTACAAGTTTGTACAAGTGTGTACAAGTTTGTACAAGTGTGTACAAGTTTGTACAAGTTTGTACAAATGTATACAAGGGTGTACAGAAGTGTACAAGGGTGCACAAGTTTGTACAAGGGTGTACAAGTGTGTACAAGCTTGTACAAGTGTGTACCAGCTTGTACAAGTGTGTACAAGGGTGTACAGGTTTGTACAATTTTGTACAAGTGTTTACAAGGGTGTACAAGTATGTACAAGAATGTACAAGTTTGTACAAGTGTGTACAAGTTTGTAAAAGGTTGTACATGTGTGTACAAGGGTGTACAAGTGTGTACAAGGGTGCACAAGTGTGTACAAGGGTGTACAATCGTGTACAAGCTTGTACAAGTGTGTACAAGGGTGTACAGTTTTGAACAAGGTTGTACAAGTGTGTACAAGGGTGTACAAATGTATACAAGGATGTAAAAGTTTGTACAAGTGTGTACAAGTTTGTACAAGGTTGTACAAGTAAGTACAAGTTTGTACAAGAATGTACAAGTGTGTACAAGGTTTTACAATTGTGTAAAAGGTTGTACAAGTGTGTACAAGGTTGTACAAGTGTGTACAAGCTTGTACAATTGTGTACAAGCTTGTACAAGTGTGTACAACGTTGTACAAGTGTGTACAAGGTTGTACAAGTGTGTACAAGCTTGTACAAGTGTGTACAAGGTTGTACAAGTGTGTACAAGGTTGTTCAAGTGTGTACATGTTTGTACAAGTGTGTTTAAGTTTGTACAAGGTTGTACAAATGTGTACAAGGGTGTACAAAAGTGTTCAAGGGTGCACAAGTTTGTACAAGTGTGTACAAGTGTGTACAAGCTTGTACAAGTGTGTACAAGGGTGTACAGGTTTGTACAAGGTTGTACAAGTGTGTACAAGGGTGTACAAGTATGTACAAGAATGTAAAATTTTGTACAAGTGTGTACAAGGGTGTACAAGTGTGTACAAGGTTGTACAAGTGTGTACAAGGTTTTACAATTGTGTACAAGGTTGTACAAGTGTGTACAAGGTTGTACAAGTGTGTACGAGGTTGTACAAGTGTGTACAAGGTTGTACAAGTGTGTACAAGGTTGTACAAGTGTGTACAAGGTTGTACAAGTGTACACAAGTTTGTACAAGTGTGTACAAGTTTGTACAAGTGTGTACAAGTTTGTACAAGGTTGTACAAGTGTGTACAAGGTTGTACAAGTGTGTACAAGGTTGTACAAGTGTGTACAAGGTTGCACAAGTGTGTACAAGAGTGTACAATCGTGTACAAGCTTGTACAAGTGTGTACAAGGGTGTACAGGTTTGTACAAGGTTGTACAAGTGTGTACAAGGTTGTACAAGTGTGTACAAGGGTGTACAAGTTTGTACAAGTGTGTACAAGTTTGTACAAGTGTGTACAAGTTTGTACAAGTTTGTACAAATGTATACAAGGGTGTACAGAAGTGTACAAGGGTGCACAAGTTTGTACAAGGGTGTACAAGTGTGTACAAGCTTGTACAAGTGTGTACAAGCTTGTACAAGTGTGTACAAGGGTGTACAGGTTTGTACAATTTTGTACAAGTGTTTACAAGGGTGTACAAGTATGTACAAGAATGTACAAGTTTGTACAAGTGTGTACAATATTGTAAAAGGTTGTACATGTGTGTACAAGGGTGTACAAGTGTGTACAAGGGTGCACAAGTGTGTACAAGGGTGTACAATCGTGTACAAGCTTGTACAAGTGTGTACAAGGGTGTACAGGTTTGTACAAGGTTGTATAAGTGTGTACAAGGGTGTACAAATGTATACAAGGATGTAAAAGTTTGTACAAGTGTGTACAAGTTTGTACAAGGTTGTACAAGTAAGTACAAGTTTGTACAAGAATGTACAAGTGTGTACAAGGTTTTACAATTGTGTAAAAGGTTGTACAAGTGTGTACAAGGTTGTACAAGTGTGTACAAGCTTGTACAAGTGTGTACAAGGTTGTACAAGTGTGTACAAGGTTGTACAAGTGTGTACAAGCTTGTACAAGTGTGTACAAGGTTGTACAAGTGTGTACAAGGTTGTACAAGTGTGTACAAGGTTGTTCAAGTGTGTACATGTTTGTACAAGTGTGTTTAAGTTTGTACAAGGTTGTACAAATGTGTACAAAGGTGTACAAAAGTGTTCAAGGGTGCACAAGTTTGTACAAGTGTGTACAAGTGTGTACAAGCTTGTACAAGTGTGTACAAGCTTGTACAAGTGTGTACAAGCTTGTACAAGTGTGTACAAGGGTGTACAGGTTTGTACAAGGTTGTACAAGTGTGTACAAGGTGTACAAGTATGTACAAGAATGTAAAATTTTGTACAAGTGTGTACAAGGGTGTACAAGTGTGTACAAGGTTGTACAAGTGTGTACAAGGTTTTACAATTGTGTACAAGGTTGTACAAGTGTGTACAAGGTTGTACAAGTGTGTACGAGGTTGTACAAGTGTGTACAAGGTTGTACAAGTGTGTACAAGGTTGTACAAGTGTGTACAAGGTTTACAAGTGTACACAAGTTTGTACAAGTGTGTACAAGTTTGTACAAGTGTGTACAAGTTTGTACAAGGTTGTACAAATGTGTACAAGGGTGTACAAAAGTGTACAAGGGTGCACAAGTTTGTACAAGGGTGTACAAGTGTGTACAAGCTTGTACAAGTGTGTATAAGCTTGTACAAGTGTGTACAAGCTTGTACAAGTGTGTACAAGGGTGTACAGGTTTGTACAAGGTTGTACAAGTGTGTACAAGGGTGTACAAGTATGTACAAGAATGTACAATTTTGTACAAGTGTGTACAAGTTTGTAAAAGGTTGTACAAGTGTGTACAAGGGTGTACAACTGTGTACAAGGTTGTACAAGTGTGTACAAGCTTGAACAAGTGTGTACAAGGTTGTACAAGTGTGTACAAGGTTGTACAAGTGTGTACAAGGTTGCACAAGTGTGTACAAGAGTGTACAATCGTGTACAAGCTTGTACAAGTGTGTACAAGGGTGTACAGGTTTGTACAAGGTTGTACAAGTGTGTACAAGGTTGTACAAGTGTGTACAAGGGTGTACAAGTTTGTACAAGTGTGTACAAGTTTGTACAAGTGTGTACAAGTTTGTACAAGTTTGTACAAATGTATACAAGGGTGTACAAAAGTGTACAAGGGTGCACAAGTTTGTAAAAGGGTGTATAGGTGTGTACAAGCTTGTACAAGTGTGTACAAGCTTGTACAAGTGTGTACAAGGGTGTACAGGTTTGTACAATTTTCTACAAGTGTTTACAAGGGTGTACAAGTATGTACAAGAATGTACAAGTTTGTACAAGTGTGTACAAGTTTGTAAAAGGTTGTACATGTGTGTACAAGGGTGTACAAGTGTGTACAAGGGTGCACAAGTGTGTACAAGGGTGTACAATCGTGTACAAGCTTGTACAAGTGTGTACAAGGGTGTACAGGTTTGTACAAGGTTGTACAAGTGTGTACAAGGGTGTACAAATGTATACAAGGATGTTAAAATTTGTACAAGTGTGTACAAGTTTGTACAAGGTTGTACAAGTAAGTACAAGTTTGTACAAGAATGTACAAGTGTGTACAAGGTTTTACAATTGTGTAAAAGGTTGTACAAGTGTGTACAAGGTTGTACAAGTGTGTACAAGCTTGTACAAGTGTGTACAAGGTTGTACAAGTGTGTACAAGGTTGTACAAGTGTGTACAAGCTTGTACAAGTGTGTACAAGGTTGTACAAGGTTGTACAAGTGTGTACAAGGGTGTACAAGTATGTACAAGAATGTAAAATTTTGTACAAGTGTGTACAAGGGTGTACAAGTGTGTACAAGGTTGTACAAGTGTGTACAAGGTTTTACAATTGTGTACAAGGTTGTACAAGTGTGTACAAGGTTGTACAAGTGTGTACGAGGTTGTACAAGTGTGTACAAGGTTGTACAAGTGTGTACAAGGTTGTACAAGTGTGTACAAGGTTGTACAAGATTACACAAGTTTGTACAAGTGTGTACAAGTTTGTACAAGTGTGTACAAGTTTGTACAAGGTTGTACAAATGTGTACAAGGGTGTACAAAAGTGTACAAGGGTGCACAAGTTTGTACAAGGGTGTACAAGTGTGTACAAGCTTGTACAAGTGTGTACAAGCTTGTACAAGTGTGTACAAGGGTGTACAGGTTTGTACAAGGTTGTACAAGTGTGTACAAGGGTGTACAAGTATGTACAAGAATGTAGAATTTTGTACAAGTGTGTACAAGTTTGTAAAAGGTTGTACAAGTGTGTACAAGGGTGTACAAGTGTGTACAAGGTTGTACAAGTGTGTACAAGCTTGAACAAGTGTGTACAAGGTTGTACAAGTGTGTACAAGGTTGTACAAGTGTGTACAAGGTTGCACAAGTGTGTACAAGAGTGTACAATCGTGTACAAGCTTGTACAAGTGTGTACAAGGGTGTACAGGTTTGTACAAGGTTGTACAAGTGTGTACAAGGTTGTACAAGTGTGTACAAGGGTGTACAAGTTTGTACAAGTGTGTACAAGTTTGTACAAGTGTGTACAAGTTTGTACAAGTTTGTACAAATGTATACAAGGGTGTACAAAAGTGTACAAGGGTGCACAAGTTTGTACAAGGGTGTACAAGTGTGTACAAGCTTGTACAAGTGTGTACAAGCTTGTACAAGTGTGTACAAGGGTGTACAGGTTTGTACAATTTTGTACAAGTGTTTACAAGGGTGTACAAGTATGTACAAGAATGTACAAATTTGTACAAGTGTGTACAAGTTTGTAAAAGGTTGTACATGTGTGTACAAGGGTGTACAAGTGTGTACAAGGGTGCACAAGTGTGTACAAGGGTGTACAATCGTGTACAAGCTTGTACAAGTGTGTACAAGGGTGTACAGGTTTGTACAAGGTTGTACAAGTGTGTACAAGGGTGTACAAATGTATACAAGGATGTAAAAGTTTGTACAAGTGTGTACAAGTTTGTACAAGGTTGTACAAGTAAGTACAAGTTTGTACAAGAATGTACAAGTGTGTACAAGGTTTTACAATTGTGTAAAAGGTTGTACAAGTGTGTACAAGGTTGTACAAGTGTGTACAAGCTTGTACAAGTGTGTACAAGGTTGTACAAGTGTGTACAAGGTTGTACAAGTGTATACAAGCTTGTACAAGTGTGTACAAGGTTGTACAAGTGTGTACAAGGTTGTTCAAGTGTGTACATGTTTGTACAAGTGTGTTTAAGTTTGTACAAGGTTGTACAAATGTGTACAAGGGTGTACAAAAGTGTTCAAGGGTGCACAAGTTTGTACAAGGGTGTACAAGTGTGTACAAGCTTGTACAAGTGTGTACAAGGGTGTACAGGTTTGTACAAGGTTGTACAAGTGTGTACAAGGGTGTACAAGTATGTACAAGAATGTAAAATGTTGTACAAGTGTGTACAAGGGTGTACAATTGTGTACAAGGTTGTACAAGTGTGTACAAGGTTTTACAATTGTGTACAAGGTTGTACAAGTGTGTACAAGGTTGTACAAGTGTGTACGAGGTTGTACAAGTGTGTACAAGGTTGTACAAGTGTGTACAAGGTTGTACAAGTGTGTACAAGTTTGTACAAGTGTGTACAAGTTTGTACAAGGTTGTACAAATAAGACATCCCTCTAAATAACAAGACATCCCTCCAAATATTAAGACATCCCTCTAAATAGCAAGACATCCCTCTAAATAACAAGACATCCCTCCAAATAACAAGATATCCCTCTAAATAACAAGACATTCCTCCAAATAACAAGACTTCCCTCCAAATAAGAAGACATCCCTCTAAATAACAAGACATCCCTCTAAATAACAAGACATCCCTCTAAATACCAAGACAATCCTCTAAAAAACAAGACATCCCTCCAAATAACAAGACAACCCTCTAAAAAACAAGACATCCCTCTAAATAAAAAGACATCTCTCCAAATAACAAGACATCCCTCTAAATAACAAGACATCCCACTAAAAAACAAGACATCCCTCTAAATATTAAGACATCCCTCTAAATAACAAGACATCCCTCCAAATATTAAGACATCCCTCTAAATAACAAGACATCCCTCTAAATAACAAGACATCCCTCTAATAAACTAGACATTCCGCTAAATATTAAGACATCCCTCTAAATAACAAGACATCCCTCTAAATAACAAGACATCCCTCCAAATATGAAGACATCCCTCTAAATAACAAGACATCCCTCTAAATAACAAGACATCCCTCTAAATAACAAGACATCTCTCTAAATATTAAGACATCCCTTCAAATAACAAGACATCCCTCTAAATAACAAGACATCCCTCTAAATAACAAGACATTCCTCTAAATAACAAGACATCCCTCTAAATAACAAGACATCCCTCTAAAAAACAAGACATCCCTCTAAATATTAAGACATCAATCTAAATAACAAGACATCCCTCCAAATAACAAGACAACCCTCTAAAAAACAAAAAAAACCCTCTAAATAACAAGACATCTCTCTAAAAAACAAGACATCCCTCTAAATATCAAGACATCCCTCTAAATAACAAGACATCCATCTATATAACAAGACATTCCTCTAAATATTAAGACATCCCTCTAAATAAAAAGACATACCTGTAAATAACAAGACATCCCTCTAAATAACAAGACATCCCATCTAAATTACAACACAACCCTCTAAAAAACAAGACAATCTCTCCAAATAACAAGACAACCCTCTAAAAAACAAGACATCCCTCTAAATAACAAGACATCCCTCTAAATAACAAGACATCCCTCTAATAAACTAGACATTCCGCTAAATATTAAGACATCCCTCTAAATAACAAGACATCCCTCTAAATACCAAGACATCCCTCTAAATATTAAAACATCCCTCCAAATAACAAGACAACCCTTTAAAAAACAAGACATCCCTCTAAATAACAAGACATCCCTCTAAATAACAAGACATCCCTCTAAATATTAAGACATCCCTTCAAATAACAAGACATCCCTCTAAATATTAAGACATCCCTCTAAATAACAAGACATCCCTCTAAATATTAAGACATCCCTTTAAATAACAAGACATCTCTCTAAATAACAAGACATCCCTCTAAATAACAAGACATCCCACTAAATAACAAGACATCCCTCTAAATAACAAGACATCCCTTTTAAATAACAAGACATTCCTCTAAATAACAAGACATCCCTCTAAATAACAAGACATCCCTCCAAATAAAAAGACATCCCTCTAAATAGCAAGACATCCCTCTAATAAACAAGACATTCCGCTAAATATTAAGACATCCCTCTAAATAACAAGACATCCCTCTAAATATTAAGACATCCCTTTAAATAACAAGACATCTCTCTAAATAACAAGACATCCCTCTAAATAACAAGACATCCCACTAAATAACAAGACATCCCTCTAAATAACAAGACATCCCTTTTAAATAACAAGACATTCCTCTAAATAACAAGACATCCCTCTAAATAACAAGACATCCCTCCAAATAAAAAGACATCCCTCTAAATAGCAAGACATCCCTCTAATAAACAAGACATTCCGCTAAATATTAAGACATCCCTCTAAATAACAAGACATCCCATCTAAATTACAAGACAACCCTCGAAAAAACAAGACATCCCTCCAAATAACAAGACAACCCTCTAAAAAACAAGACATCCCTCTAAATAAAAAGACATCTCTCCAAATAACAAGACATCCCTCTAAATAACAAGACATCCCACTAAAAAACAAGACATCCCTCTAAATATTAAGACATCCCTCTAAATAACAAGACATCCCTCCAAATATTAATACATCCCTCTAAATAACAAGACATCCCTCTAAATAACAAGACATCCCTCTAATAAACTAGACATTCCGCTAAATATTAAAACATCCCTCTAAATAACAAGACATCCCTCCAAATACCAAGACATCCCTCTAAATATTAAGACATCCCTCCAAATAACAAGAAAACCCTTTAAAAAACAAGACATTCCTCTAAATAACAAGACATCCCTCTAAATAACAAGATATCCCTCTAAATATTAAGACATCCCTCCAAATAACAAGACATCCCTCTAAATATTAAGACATCCCTCTAAATAAAAAGACATCCCTCTAAATATTAAGACATCCCTTTAAATAACAAGACATCCCTCTAAATAACAAGACATCCCTCTAAATAACAAGACATCCCACTAAATAACAAGACGTCCCTCTAAATAACAAGACATCCCTTTAAAATAACAAGACATTCCTCTAAATAACAAGACATCCCTCTAAATAACAAGACATCCCTCCAAATAAAAAGACATCCCTCTAAATAGCAAGACATCCCTCTAAATAACAAGACATCCCTCCAAATAACAAGATATCCCTCTAAATAACAAGACATTCCTCCAAATAACAAGACTTCCCTCCAAATAAGAAGACATCCTTCTAAATAACAAGACATCCCTCTAAATAACAAGACATCCCTCTAAATACCAAGACATCCCTCCAAATAACAAGACAACCCTTTAAAAAACAAGACATCCCTCTAAATAACAAGACAACCCTTTAAAAAACAAGACATCCCTCTAAATAACAAGACATCCCTCTAAATAACAAGACATCCCTCTAAATATTAAGACATCCCTTCAAATAACAAGACATCCCTCTAAATATTAAGACATCCCTCTAAATAACAAGACATCCCTCTAAATATTAAGACATCCCTTTAAATAACAAGACATCTCTCTAAATAACAAGACATCCCTCTAAATAACAAGACATCCCACTAAATAACAAGACATCCCTCTAAATAACAAGACATCCCTTTTAAATAACAAGACATTCCTCTAAATAACAAGACATCCCTCTAAATAACAAGACATCCCTCCAAATAAAAAGACATCCCTCTAAATAGCAAGACATCCCTCTAATAAACAAGACATTCCGCTAAATATTAAGACATCCCTCTAAATAACAAGACATCCCTCTAAATATTAAGACATCCCTTTAAATAACAAGACATCTCTCTAAATAACAAGACATCCCTCTAAATAACAAGACATCCCACTAAATAACAAGACATCCCTCTAAATAACAAGACATCCCTTTTAAATAACAAGACATTCCTCTAAATAACAAGACATCCCTCTAAATAACAAGACATCCCTCCAAATAAAAAGACATCCCTCTAAATAGCAAGACATCCCTCTAATAAACAAGACATTCCGCTAAATATTAAGACATCCCTCTAAATAACAAGACATCCCATCTAAATTACAAGACAACCCTCGAAAAAACAAGACATCCCTCCAAATAACAAGACAACCCTCTAAAAAACAAGACATCCCTCTAAATAAAAAGACATCTCTCCAAATAACAAGACATCCCTCTAAATAACAAGACATCCCACTAAAAAACAAGACATCCCTCTAAATATTAAGACATCCCTCTAAATAACAAGACATCCCTCCAAATATTAATACATCCCTCTAAATAACAAGACATCCCTCTAAATAACAAGACATCCCTCTAATAAACTAGACATTCCGCTAAATATTAAAACATCCCTCTAAATAACAAGACATCCCTCCAAATACCAAGACATCCCTCTAAATATTAAGACATCCCTCCAAATAACAAGAAAACCCTTTAAAAAACAAGACATTCCTCTAAATAACAAGACATCCCTCTAAATAACAAGATATCCCTCTAAATATTAAGACATCCCTCCAAATAACAAGACATCCCTCTAAATATTAAGACATCCCTCTAAATAAAAAGACATCCCTCTAAATATTAAGACATCCCTTTAAATAACAAGACATCCCTCTAAATAACAAGACATCCCTCTAAATAACAAGACATCCCACTAAATAACAAGACGTCCCTCTAAATAACAAGACATCCCTTTAAAATAACAAGACATTCCTCTAAATAACAAGACATCCCTCTAAATAACAAGACATCCCTCCAAATAAAAAGACATCCCTCTAAATAGCAAGACATCCCTCTAAATAACAAGACATCCCTCCAAATAACAAGATATCCCTCTAAATAACAAGACATTCCTCCAAATAACAAGACTTCCCTCCAAATAAGAAGACATCCTTCTAAATAACAAGACATCCCTCTAAATAACAAGACATCCCTCTAAATACCAAGACATCCCTCCAAATAACAAGACAACCCTTTAAAAAACAAGACATCCCTCTAAATAACAAGACATCCCTCTAAATAACAAGACATCCCTCTAAATATTAAGACATCCCTTCAAATAACAAGACATCCCTCTAAATATTAAGACATCCCTCTAAATAACAAGACATCCCTCTAAATATTAAGACATCCCTTTAAATAACAAGACATCTCTCTAAATAACAAGACATCCCTCTAAATAACAAAACATCCCTCTAAATATTAAGACATCCCTCCAAATAACAAGACATCCCTCTAAATATTAAGACATCCCTCTAAATAACAAGACATCCCTCTAAATTATAAGACATCCCTTTAAATAACAAGACATCTCTCTAAATAACAAGACATCCCTCTAAATAACAAGACATCCCACTAAATAACAAGACATCCCTCTAAATAACAAGACATCCCTTTTAAATAACAAGACATTCCTCTAAATAACAAGACATCCCTCTAAATAACAAGACATCCCTCCAAATAACAAGAAATCCCTCAAAATAGCAAGACATCCCTCTAAATAACAAGACATCCCTCTAAATAAAAAGACATCCCTCTAAATAACTAGACATCCCTCCAAATACCAAGACATCCCTCTAAATAACAAGCCATCCCTCTAAATAAAAAGTCATCCCTCTAAATAACTAGACATCCCTCCAAATACCAAGACATCCCTCTAAATAACAAGACATCCCTCTAAATAACAAGACATACCTCCAAATAACAAGACATCCCTCTAAATTATAAGACATCCCTCTTAATAACAAGCATCCCTCCAAATAACAAGACATCCCTCTAAATAACAAGACATCCCTCCAAATATGAAGACATCCCTCCAAATATGAAGACATCCCTCTAAATAACAAGACATCCCTCTAAATAACAAGACATCTCTCTAAATATTAAGACATCCCTTCAAATAACAAGACATCCCTCTAAATAACAAGACATCCCTCTAAATAACAAGACATCCCTCTAAATAACAAGACATCCCTCTAAATAACAAGACATCCCATCTAAATTACAAGACAACCCTCGAAAAAACAAGACATCCCTCCAAATAACAAGACAACCCTCTAAAAAACAAGACATCCCTCTAAATAAAAAGACATCTCTCCAAATAACAAGACATCCCTCTAAATAACAAGACATCCCACTAAAAAACAAGACATCCCTCTAAATATTAAGACATCCCTCTAAATAACAAGACATCCCTCCAAATATTAAGACATCCCTCTAAATAACAAGACATCCCTCTAAATAACAAGACATCCCTCTAATAAACTAGACATTCCGCTAAATATTAAGACATCCCTCTAAATAACAAGACATCCCTCCAAATACCAAGACATCCCTCTAAATATTAAGACATCCCTCCAAATAACAAGAAAACCCCATTAAAAAACAAGACATCCCTCTAAATAACAAGACATCCCTCTAAATAACAAGACATCCCTCTAAATATTAAGACATCCCTCCAAATAACAAGACATCCCTCTAAATATTAAGACATCCCTCTAAATAACAAGACATCCCTCTAATTATTAAGACATCCCTTTAAATAACAAGACATCCCTCTAAATAACAAGACATCCCTCTAAATAACAAGACATCCCACTAAATAACAAGACGTCCCTCTAAATAACAAGACATCCCTTTTAAATAACAAGACATTCCTCTAAATAACAAGACATCCCTCTAAATAACAAGACATCCCTCCAAATAAAAAGACATCCCTCTAAATAGCAAGACATCCCTCTAAATAACAAGACATCCCTCCAAATAACAAGATATCCCTCTAAATAACAAGACATTCCTCCAAATAACAAGACTTCCCTCCAAATAAGAAGACATCCTTCTAAATAACAAGACATCCCTCTAAATAACAAGACATCCCTCTAAATACCAAGACATCCCTCCAAATAACAAGACAACCCTTTAAAAAACAAGACATCCCTCTAAATAACAAGACATCCCTCTAAATAACAAGACATCCCTCTAAATATTAAGACATCCCTTCAAATAACAAGACATCCCTCTAAATATTAAGACATCACTTTAAATAACAAGACATCTCTCTAAATAACAAGACATCCCTCTAAATAACAAGACATCCCTCTAAATACTAAGACATCCCTCCAAATAACAAGACATCCCTCTAAATATTAAGACATCCCTCTAAATAACAAGACATCCCTTTAAATATTAAGACATCCCTTTAAATAACAAGACATCTCTCTAAATAACAAGACATCCCTCTAAATAACAAGACATCCCACTAAATAACAAGACATCCCTCTAAATAACAAGACATCCCTTTTAAATAACAAGACATTCCTCTAAATAACAAGACATCCCTCTAAATAACAAGACATCCCTCCAAATAACAAGAAATCCCTCAAAATAGCAAGACATCCCTCTAAATATTAAGACATCCCTTCAAATAACAAGACATCCCTCTAAATAACAAGACATCCCTCTAAATAAAAAGACATCCCTCTAAATAACTAGACATCCCTCCAAATACCAAGACATCCCTCTAAATAACAAGACATCCCTCTAAATAACAAGACATACCTCCAAATAACAAGACATCCCTCTAAATTATAAGACATCCCTCTTAATAACAAGCATCCCTCCAAATAACAAGACATCCCTCTAAATAACAAGACATCCCTCCAAATATAAAGACATCCCTCCAAATATGAAGACATCCCTCTAAATAACAAGACATCCCTCTAAATAACAAGACATCTCTCTAAATATTAAGACATCCCTTCAAATAACAAGACATCCCTCTAAATAACAAGACATCCCTCTAAATAACAAGACATCCCTCTAAAAAACAAGACATCCCTCTAAATATTAAGACATCAATCTAAATAACAAGACATCCCTCCAAATAACAAGACAACCCTCTAAAAAACAAAAAAACCCTCTAAATAACAAGACATCCCTCTTAATAACAAGCATCCCTCCAAATAACAAGACATCCCTCTAAATAACAAGACATCCCTCCAAATATAAAGACATCCCTCCAAATATGAAGACATCCCTCTAAATAACAAGACATCCCTCTAAATAACAAGACATCTCTCTAAATATTAAGACATCCCTTTAAATAACAAGACATCTCTCTAAATAACAAGACATCCCTCTAAATAACAAAACATCCCTCTAAATATTAAGACATCCCTCCAAATAACAAGACATCCCTCTAAATATTAAGACATCCCTCTAAATAACAAGACATCCCTCTAAATTATAAGACATCCCTTTAAATAACAAGACATCTCTCTAAATAACAAGACATCCCTCTAAATAACAAGACATCCCACTAAATAACAAGACATCCCTCTAAATAACAAGACATCCCTTTTAAATAACAAGACATTCCTCTAAATAACAAGACATCCCTCTAAATAACAAGACATCCCTCCAAATAACAAGAAATCCCTCAAAATAGCAAGACATCCCTCTAAATAACAAGACATCCCTCTAAATAAAAAGACATCCCTCTAAATAACTAGACATCCCTCCAAATACCAAGACATCCCTCTAAATAACAAGCCATCCCTCTAAATAAAAAGTCATCCCTCTAAATAACTAGACATCCCTCCAAATACCAAGACATCCCTCTAAATAACAAGACATCCCTCTAAATAACAAGACATACCTCCAAATAACAAGACATCCCTCTAAATTATAAGACATCCCTCTTAATAACAAGCATCCCTCCAAATAACAAGACATCCCTCTAAATAACAAGACATCCCTCCAAATATGAAGACATCCCTCCAAATATGAAGACATCCCTCTAAATAACAAGACATCCCTCTAAATAACAAGACATCTCTCTAAATATTAAGACATCCCTTCAAATAACAAGACATCCCTCTAAATAACAAGACATCCCTCTAAATAACAAGACATCCCTCTAAATAACAAGACATCCCTCTAAATAACAAGACATCCCATCTAAATTACAAGACAACCCTCGAAAAAACAAGACATCCCTCCAAATAACAAGACAACCCTCTAAAAAACAAGACATCCCTCTAAATAAAAAGACATCTCTCCAAATAACAAGACATCCCTCTAAATAACAAGACATCCCACTAAAAAACAAGACATCCCTCTAAATATTAAGACATCCCTCTAAATAACAAGACATCCCTCCAAATATTAAGACATCCCTCTAAATAACAAGACATCCCTCTAAATAACAAGACATCCCTCTAATAAACTAGACATTCCGCTAAATATTAAGACATCCCTCTAAATAACAAGACATCCCTCCAAATACCAAGACATCCCTCTAAATATTAAGACATCCCTCCAAATAACAAGAAAACCCCATTAAAAAACAAGACATCCCTCTAAATAACAAGACATCCCTCTAAATAACAAGACATCCCTCTAAATATTAAGACATCCCTCCAAATAACAAGACATCCCTCTAAATATTAAGACATCCCTCTAAATAACAAGACATCCCTCTAATTATTAAGACATCCCTTTAAATAACAAGACATCCCTCTAAATAACAAGACATCCCTCTAAATAACAAGACATCCCACTAAATAACAAGACGTCCCTCTAAATAACAAGACATCCCTTTTAAATAACAAGACATTCCTCTAAATAACAAGACATCCCTCTAAATAACAAGACATCCCTCCAAATAAAAAGACATCCCTCTAAATAGCAAGACATCCCTCTAAATAACAAGACATCCCTCCAAATAACAAGATATCCCTCTAAATAACAAGACATTCCTCCAAATAACAAGACTTCCCTCCAAATAAGAAGACATCCTTCTAAATAACAAGACATCCCTCTAAATAACAAGACATCCCTCTAAATACCAAGACATCCCTCCAAATAACAAGACAACCCTTTAAAAAACAAGACATCCCTCTAAATAACAAGACATCCCTCTAAATAACAAGACATCCCTCTAAATATTAAGACATCCCTTCAAATAACAAGACATCCCTCTAAATATTAAGACATCACTTTAAATAACAAGACATCTCTCCAAATAACAAGACATCCCTCTAAATAACAAGACATCCCTCTAAATACTAAGACATCCCTCCAAATAACAAGACATCCCTCTAAATATTAAGACATCCCTCTAAATAACAAGACATCCCTTTAAATATTAAGACATCCCTTTAAATAACAAGACATCTCTCCAAAAAACAAGACATCCCTCTAAATAACAAGACATCCCACTAAATAACAAGACATCCCTCTAAATAACAAGACATCCCTTTTAAATAACAAGACATTCCTCTAAATAACAAGACATCCCTCTAAATAACAAGACATCCCTCCAAATAACAAGAAATCCCTCAAAATAGCAAGACATCCCTCTAAATATTAAGACATCCCTTCAAATAACAAGACATCCCTCTAAATAACAAGACATCCCTCTAAATAAAAAGACATCCCTCTAAATAACTAGACATCCCTCCAAATACCAAGACATCCCTCTAAATAACAAGACATCCCTCTAAATAACAAGACATACCTCCAAATAACAAGACATCCCTCTAAATTATAAGACATCCCTCTTAATAACAAGCATCCCTCCAAATAACAAGACATCCCTCTAAATAACAAGACATCCCTCCAAATATAAAGACATCCCTCCAAATATGAAGACATCCCTCTAAATAACAAGACATCCCTCTAAATAACAAGACATCTCTCTAAATATTAAGACATCCCTTCAAATAACAAGACATCCCTCTAAATAACAAGACATCCCTCTAAATAACAAGACATCCCTCTAAAAAACAAGACATCCCTCTAAATATTAAGACATCAATCTAAATAACAAGACATCCCTCCAAATAACAAGACAACCCTCTAAAAAACAAAAAAACCCTCTAAATAACAAGACATCCCTCTAAATAACAAGACATCCCACTAAAAAACAAGACATCCCTCTAAATATTAAGACATCCCTCTAAATAACAAGACATCCCTCCAAATATTAAGACATTCCGCTAAATATTAAGACATCCCTCTAAATAACAAGACATCCCTCCAAATACCAAGACATCCCTCTAAATATTAAGACATCCCTCCAAATAACAAGAAAACCCTTTAAAAAACAAGACATCCCTCTAAATAACAAGACATCCCTCTAAATAACAAGACATCCCTCTAAATATTAAGACATTCCTCCAAATAACAAGACATCCCTCTAAATATTAAGACATCCCTCTAAATAACAAGACATCCCTCTAAATATTAAGACATCCCTTTAAATAACAAGACATCTCTCTAAATAACAAGACATCCCTCTAAATAACAAGAGATCCCACTAAATAACAAGACGTCCCTCTAAATAACAAGACATCCCTTTTAAATAACAAGACATTCCTCTAAATAACAAGACATCCCTCTAAATAACAAGACATCCCTCCAAATAAAAAAACATCCCTCTAAATAGCAAGACATCCCTCTAAATAACAAGACATCCCTCCAAATAACAAGATATCCCTCTAAATAACAAGACATTCCTCCAAATAACAAGACTTCCCTCCAAATAAGAAGACATCCCTCTAAATAACAAGACATCCCTCTAAATAACAAGACATCCCTCTAAATACCAAGGCATCCCTCTAAATATTAAGACATCCCTCCAAATAACAAGACAACCCTTTAAAAAACAAGACATCCCTCTAAATAACAAGACATCCCTCTAAATAACAAGACATCCCTCTAAATAACAAGACATCCCTCTAAATATTAAGACATCCCTTCAAATGACAAGACATCCCTCTAAATATTAAGACATCCCTCTAAATAACAAGACATCCCTCTAAATATTAAGACATCCCTTTAAATAACAAGACATCTCTCTAAATAACAAGACATCCCTCTAAATAACAAGACATCCCTCTAAATATTAAGACATCCCTCCAAATAACAAGACATCCCTCTAAATATTAAGACATCCCTCTAAATAACAAGACATCCCTCTAAATATTAAGACATCCCTTTAAATAACAAGACATCTCTCTAAATAACAAGACATCCCTCTAAATAACAAGACATCCCACTAAATAACAAGACATCCCTCTAAATAACAAGACATCCCTTTTAAATAACAAGACATTCCTCTAAATAACAAGACATCCCTCTAAATAACAAGACATCCCTCCAAATAACAAGAAATCCCTCAAAATAGCAAGACATCCCTCTAAATATTAAGACATCCCTTCAAATAACAAGACATCTCTCTAAATAACAAGACATCCCTCTAAATAACAAGACATCCCTCTAAATAAAAAGACATCCCTCTAAATAACTAGACATCCCTCCAAATACCAAGACATCCCTCTAAATAACAAGACATCCCTCTAAATAAAAAGACATCCCTCTAAATAACTAGACATCCCTCCAAATACCAAGACATCCCTCTAAATAACAAGACATCCCTCTAAATAACAAGACATCCCTCTAAATAACAAGACATACCTCCAAATAACAAGACATCCCTCTAAATTATAAGACATCCCTCTTAATAACAAGCATCCCTCCAAATAACAAGACATCCCTCTAAATAACAAGACATCCCTCTAAATAAAAAGACATCCCTCTAAATAACAAGACATCTCTCTAAATATTAAGACATCCCTTCAAATAACAAGACATTCCTCTAAATAACAAGACATCCCTCTAAATAACAAGACATCCCTCTAAATAACAAGACATCCCTTTTAAATAACAAGACATTCCTCTAAATAACAAGACATCCCTCTAAATAACAAGACATCCCTCCAAATAAAAAGACATCCCTCTAAATATTAAGACATCAATCTAAATAACAAGACATCCCTCCAAATAACAAGACAACCCTCTAAAAAACAAAAAAACCCTCTAAATAAAAAGACATCTCTCTAAAAAACAAGACATCCCTCTAAATATCAAGACATCCCTCTAAATAACAAGACATCCATCTATATAACAAGACATTCCTCTAAATATTAAGACATCCCTCTAAATAACAAAACATACCTGTAAATAACAAGACATCCCTCTAAATAACAAGACATCCCATCTAAATTACAAGACAACCCTCTAAAAAACAAGACATCCCTTAAGACATTCCGCTAAATATTAAGACATCCCTCTAAATAACAAGACATCCCTCTAAATACCAAGACTTCCCTCTAAATATTAAGACATCCCTCCAAATAACAAGACAACCCTTTAAAAAACAAGACATCCCTCTAAATAACAAGACATCCCTCTAAATAACAAGACATCCCTCTAAATATTAAGACATCCCTTCAAATAACAAGACATCCCTCTAAATATTAAGACTTGTAAGACACTTGTACAAACTTGTGTACACTTGTACAACCTTGTACACACTTGTACAACCTTGTACACACTTGTACAACCTCGTACACACTTGTACAACCTTGTACACACTTGTACAACCTTGTACACAATTGTAAAACCTTGTACACACTTGTACAACCTTGTACACACTTGTACACCCTTGTACACACTTGTACAAAATTTTACATTCTTGTACATACTTGTACACCCTTGTACACACTTGTACAACCTTGTACAAACCTGTACACCCTTGTACACACTTGTACAAGCTTGTACACACTTGTACACCCTTGTACAAACTTGTGCACCCTTGAACACTTTTGTACACCCTTGTACACATTTGTACAACCTTGTACAAACTTAAACACACTTGTACAAACATGTACACACTTGAACAACCTTGTACACACTTGTACAACCTTGTACACACTTGTACAAGCTTGTACACACTTGTACAACCTTGTACACACTTGTACAACCTTGTACACACTTGTACAAGCTTGTACACACTTGTACAACCTTGTACACACTTGTACAACCTTTTACACAATTGTAAAACCTTGTACACACTTGTACATTCTTGTACAAACTTGTACTTACTTGTACAACCTTGTACAAACTTGTACACACTTGTACAAACTTTTACATCCTTGTATACATTTGTACACCCTTGTACACACTTGTACAACCTTGTACAAACCTGTACACCCTTGTACACACTTGTACAAGCTTGTACACGATTGTACACCCTTGTACACACTTGTGCACCCTTGTACACACTTGTACACCCTTGTACACACATGTACAACCTTTTACAAAACTTGTACACACTTGTACAAACTTGTACATTCTTGTACATACTTGTACACCCTTGTAAACACTTGTACAAAATTGTACAAACCTGTACACCCTTGTACACACTTGTACAAGCTTGTACACACTTGTACAAGCTTGTACACACTTGTACACCCTTGTACAAACTTGTGCACCCTTGTACACTTTTGTACACCCTTGTATACATTTGTACAAACTTGTACAAACTTGTACACACTTGTACAAACTTGTACACACTTGTACAAACTTGTACACCCTTGTACACACTTGTACAACCTTGTACACACTTGTACAACCTTGTACAAACCTGTACACCCTTGTACACACTTGTACAAGCTTGTACACGATTATACACTCTTTTACACACTTGTGCAACCTTGTACACACTTGTACAACCTTGTACACACTTGTACAACCTTGTACACACTTGTTCAACCTTGTACACACTTGTACAACCTTGTACACACTTGTACACCCTTGTACACACTTGTACAACCTTTTACAAACTTGTACACACTTGTACAAAATTGTACATTCTTGTACATACTTGTACACCCTTGTACACACTTGTACAACATTGTACAAACCTGTACACCCTTGTACACACTTGTACAAGCTTGTACACACTTGTACAAGCTTGTACACACTTGTACACCCTTGTACAAACTTGTGCACCCTTGTACACTTTTGTACACCCTTGTACACATTTGTACAACCTTGTACAAACTCGTACACACTTGTACAAACTTGTACACACTTGTACAAACTTGTGTACACTTGTACAACCTTGTACACACTTGTACAACCTTGTACACACTTGTACAACCTTGTACACACTTGTACAACCTCGTACACACTTGTACAACCTTGTACACACTTGTACAACCTTGTACACAATTGTAAAACCTTGTACACACTTTTACAACCTTGTACATACTTGTACACCCTTGTACACACTTGTACAAAATTTTACATTCTTGTACATACTTGTACACCCTTGTACACACTTGTACAACCTTGTACAAACCTGTACACCCTTGTACACACTTGTACAAGCTTGTACACACTTGTACAAGCTTGTACACACTTGTACACCCTTGTACAAACTTGTGCACCCTTGAACACTTTTGTACACCCTTGTACACATTTGTACAACCTTGTACAAACTTTAACACACTTGTACAAACATGTACACACTTGAACAACCTTGTACACACGTGTACAAACCTTGTACACACTTGTACAAGCTTGTACACACTTGTACAACCTTGTACACACTTGTACAACCTTGTACACACTTGTACAAGCTTGTACACACTTGTACAACCTTGTACACACTTGTACAACCTTGTACAAACCTGTACACCCTTGTACACACTTGTACAAGCTTGTACACGATTGTACACCCTTGTACACACTTGTGCACCCTTGTACACACTTGTACACCCTTGTACACACTTGTACAACCTTTTACAAACTTGTACACACTTGTACAAACTTGTACATTCTTGTACATACTTGTACACCCTTGTAAACACTTGTACAACCTTGTACAAACCTGTACACCCTTGTACACACTTGTACAAGCTTGTACACACTTGTACAAGCTTGTACACACTTGTACACCCTTGTACAAACTTGTGCACCCTTGTACACCTTTGTAGACGCTTGTATACATTTGTACAAACTTGTACAAACTTGTACACACTTGTACAAACTTCTACACACTTGTACAAACTTTTACACCCTTGTACACACTTGTACAACCTTGTACACACTTGTACAACCTTGTACACACTTGTACAACCTTGTAAAAACCTGTACACCCTTGTACACACTTGTACAAGCTTGTACACGATTGTACACTCTTGTACACACTTGTGCAACCTTGTACACACTTGTACAACCTTGTACACACTTGTACAACCTTGTACACACTTGTTCAAGCTTGTACACACTTGTACAACCTTGTACACACTTGTACACCCTTGTACACACTTGTACAACCTTTTACAAACTTGTACACACTTGTACAAAATTGTACATTCTTGTACATACTTTACACCCTTGTACACACTTGTACACCCTTGTACAAACTTGTGCACCCTTGTACACTTTTGTACACCCTTGTACACATTTGTACAAACTTGTACAAACTTGTACACACTTGTACAAACTTGTACACACTTGTACAAACTTGTGTACACTTGTACAACCTTGTACACACTTGTACAACCTTGTACACTCTTGTACAACCTTGTACACACTTGTACAACCTTGTACACACTTGTACAACCTTGTACACAATTGTAAAACCTTGTACACACGTGTACAACCTTGTACAAACTTGTACACACTTGTACAAACTTGTACATCCTTGTACACACTTGTACAACCTTGTACACACTTGTACAAACATGTACAACCTTGTACAAACTTGTACACACTTGTACAACCTTGTACAAACTTGTACACACTTGTACACACTTTTACATCCTTGTACACATTTGTACACCCTTAAACACACTTGTACAACCTTTTACAAACTTGTACACACTTGTACAAACTTGTACATTCTTGTACATACTTGTACAACCTTGTACACACTTGTACAACCTTGTACAAACCTGTAAACCCTTGTACAAGCTTGTACACACTTGTACAAGCTTGTACACACTTGTACACCCTTGTACAAACTTGTGCACCCTTGTACACTTTTGTACACCCTTGTACACACTTGTTCAACCTTGTACAAACCTGTAAACCCTTGTACAAGCTTGTACACACTTGTACAAGCTTGTACACACTTGTACACCCTTGTACAAACTTGTGCACCCTTGTACACTTTTGTACACCCTTGTACACATTTGTACAACCTTGTACAAACTTGTACACACTTGTACAAACTTGTACACATTTGTACAACCTTGTACACACTTGTACAACCTTGTACACACTTGTACAACCTTGTACACACTTGTACAACCTTGTACACACTTGTACAACCTTGTACACACTTGTACAACCTTGTACACACTTGTACAACCTTGTACACACTTGTACAAGCTTGTACACACTTGTACAACCTTGTACACACTTGTACAACCTTGTACACACTTGTACAACCTTGTACACACTTGTACAACCTTTTACACAATTGTAAAACCTTGTACACACTTGTACATTCTTGTACAAACTTGTACTTACTTGTACAACCTTGTACAAACTTGTACTTACTTGTACAACCTTGTACAAACTTGTACACACTTGTACAAACTTTTACAGCCTTGTACACATTTGTACACCCTTGTAAACACTTGTACAACCTTGTACAAACCTGTACACCCTTGTACACACTTGTACACGATTGTACACCCTTGTACACACTTGTGCACCATTGTACACACTTGTGCACCATTGTACACACTTGTACACCCTTGTACACACTTGTACAACCTTTTACAAACTTGTACACACTTGTACAAACTTGTACATTCTTTTGTACACCCTTGTAAACACTTGTACAACCTTGTACAAACCTGTACACCCTTGTACACACTTGTACAAGCTTGTACACACTTGTACAAGCTTGTACACACTTGTACACCCTTGTACAAACTTGTGCACCCATGTACACTTTTGTACACCCTTGTATTAATTTGTACAACCTTGTACAAACTTGTACACACTTGTACAAACTTGTACACACTTGTACAAACTTGTACACCCTTGTACACACTTGTACAACCTTGTACACACTTGTACACACTTGTACAACCTTGCACACACTTGTACACCCTTGTACACAATTGTACAACCTTGTACAACCATGTACACACTTGTACAACCTTGTACACAATTGTACAACCTTGTACACACTTGTACACCTTTGTACACACTTATACAACCTTGTACACACTTGTACAACCTTGTACACACTTGTACAACCTTGTACACACTTGTACAACCTTGTACACACTTGTACAACCTTGTACACACTTGTACAACCTTGTAAAAACTTGTACAAGCTTGTACACGATTGTACACCCTTGTACACACTTGTGCACCCTTGTACACACTTGTACAACCTTGTACACACTTGTACAACCTTGTACACACTTGTACAACCTTGTACACACTTGTACAACCTTGTACACACTTGTACAACCTTGTACACACTTGTACAACCTTGTACACACTTGTACAACCTTGTACACACTTGTACAAGCTTGTACACACTTGTACAACCTTGTACACACTTGTACAACCTTTTACACAATTGTAAAACCTTGTACACACTTGTACATTCTTGTACAAACTTGTACTTACTTGTACAACCTTGTACAAACTTGTACACACTTGTACAAACTTTTACATCCTTTTACACATTTGTACACCCTTGTACACACTTGTACAACCTTGTACAAACCTGTACAACCTTGTACACACTTGTACAAGCTTGTACACGATTGTACACCCTTGTACACACTTGTTCACCCTTGTACAAACTTGTGCACCCTTGTACACTTTTGTACACCCTTGTATACATTTGTACAAACTTGTACAAACTTGTACACACTTGTACAAACTTGTACACACTTGTACAAACTTGTACACCCTTGTACACACTTGTACAACCTTGTACACACTTGTACAAGCTTGTACACACTTGTACAAGCTTGTACACACTTGTACACCCTTGTACAAACTTGTGCACCCTTGTACACTTTTGTACACCCTTGTATACATTTGTACAAACTTGTACAAACTTGTACACACTTGTACAAACTTGTACACACTTGTACAAACTTGTACACCCTTGTACACACTTGTACAACCTTGTACACACTTGTACAACCTTGTACAAACCTGTACACCCTTGTACACACTTGTACAAGCTTGTACACGATTGTACACTCTTGTACACACTTGTGCAACCTTGTACACACTTGTACAACCTTGTACACACTTGTACAACCTTGTACACACTTGTTCAACCTTGTACACACTTGTACAACCTTGTACACACTTGTACACCCTTGTACACACTTGTACAACCTTTTACAAACTTGTACACACTTGTACAAAATTGTACATTCTTGTACATACTTGTACACCCTTGTACACACTTGTACAACATTGTACAAACCTGTACACCCTTGTACACACTTGTACAAGCTTGTACACACTTGTACAAGCTTGTACACACTTGTACACCCTTGTACAAACTTGTGCACCCTTGTACACTTTTGTACACCCTTGTACACATTTGTACAACCTTGTACAAACTTGTACACACTTGTACAAACTTGTACACACTTGTACAAACTTGTGTACACTTGTACAACCTTGTACACACTTGTACAACCTTGTACACACTTGTACAACCTTGTACACACTTGTACAACCTCGTACACACTTGTACAACCTTGTACACACTTGTACAACCTTGTACACAATTGTAAAACCTTGTACACACTTTTACAACCTTGTACATACTTGTACACCCTTGTACACACTTGTACAAAATTTTACATTCTTGTACATACTTGTACACCCTTGTACACACTTGTACAACCTTGTACAAACCTGTACACCCTTGTACACACTTGTACAAGCTTGTACACACTTGTACACGCTTGTACACACTTGTACACCCTTGTACAAACTTGTGCACCCTTGAACACTTTTGTACACCCTTGTACACATTTGTACAACCTTGTACAAACTTTAACACACTTGTACAAACATGTACACACTTGAACAACCTTGTACACACGTGTACAAACCTTGTACACACTTGTACAAGCTTGTACACACTTGTACAACCTTGTACACACTTGTACAACCTTGTACACACTTGTACAACCTTGTACACACTTGTACAAGCTTGTACACACTTGTACAACCTTGTACAAACCTGTACACCCTTGTACACACTTGTACAAGCTTGTACACGATTGTACACCCTTGTACACACTTGTGCACCCTTGTACACACTTGTACACCCTTGTACACACTTGTACAACCTTTTACAAACTTGTACACACTTGTACAAACTTGTACATTCTTGTACATACTTGTACACCCTTGTAAACACTTGTACAGACTTGTACAAACCTGTACACCCTTGTACACACTTGTACAAGCTTGTACACACTTGTACAAGCTTGTACACACTTGTTCACCCTTGTACAAACTTGTGCACCCTTGTACACTTTTGTACACCCTTGTATACATTTGTACAAACTTGTACAAACTTGTACACACTTGTACAAACTTGTACACACTTGTACAAACTTGTACACCCTTGTACACACTTGTACAACCTTGTACACACTTGTACAACCTTGTACACACTTGTACAACCTTGTACAAACCTGTACACCCTTGTACACACTTGTACAAGCTTGTACACGATTGTACACTCTTGTACACACTTGTGCAACCTTGTACACACTTGTACAACCTTGTACACACTTGTACAACCTTGTACACACTTGTTCAAGCTTGTACACACTTGTACAACCTTGTACACACTTGTACACCCTTGTACACACTTGTACAACCTTTTACAAACTTGTACACACTTGTACAAAATTGTTCTTTCTTGTACATACTTGTACACCCTTGTACACACTTGTACACCCTTGTACAAACTTGTGCACCCTTGTACACTTTTGTACACCCTTGTACAAATTTGTACAAACTTGTACAAACTTGTACACACTTGTACAAACTTGTACACACTTGTACAAACTTGTGTACACTTGTACAACCTTGTACACACTTGTACAACCTTGTACACACTTGTACAACCTTGTACACACTTGTACAACCTTGTACACACTTGTACAACCTTGTACACACTTGTACAACCTTGTACACAATTGTAAAACCTTGTACACACGTGTACAACCTTGTACAAACTTGTACACACTTGTACAAACTTGTACACCCTTGTACACACTTGTACAACCTTGTACACACTTGTACAAATTTGTACAACCTTGTACAAACTTGTACACACTTGTACAACCTTGTACATTCTTGTACATACTTGTACAACCTTGTACACACTTGTAAAACCTTGTACAAACCTGTAAACCCTTGTACAAGCTTGTACACACTTGTTCACCCTTGTACAAACTTGTGCACCCTTGTACACTTTTGTACACCCTTGTATACATTTGTACAAACTTGTACAAACTTGTACACACTTGTACAAACTTGTACACACTTGTACAAACTTGTACACCCTTGTACACACTTGTACAACCTTGTACACACTTGTACAAGCTTGTACACACTTGTACAAGCTTGTACACACTTGTACACCCTTGTACAAACTTGTGCACCCTTGTACACTTTTGTACACCCTTGTATACATTTGTACAAACTTGTACAAACTTGTACACACTTGTACAAACTTGTACACACTTGTACAAACTTGTACACCCTTGTACACACTTGTACAACCTTGTACACACTTGTACAACCTTGTACAAACCTGTACACCCTTGTACACACTTGTACAAGCTCGTACACGATTGTACACTCTTGTACACACTTGTGCAACCTTGTACACACTTGTACAACCTTGTACACACTTGTACAACCTTGTACACACTTGTTCAACCTTGTACACACTTGTACAACCTTGTACACACTTGTACACCCTTGTACACACTTGTACAACCTTTTACAAACTTGTACACACTTGTACAAAATTGTACATTCTTGTACATACTTGTACACCCTTGTACACACTTGTACAACATTGTACAAACCTGTACACCCTTGTACACACTTGTACAAGCTTGTACACACTTGTACAAGCTTGTACACACTTGTACACCCTTGTACAAACTTGTGCACCCTTGTACACTTTTGTACACCCTTGTACACATTTGTACAACCTTGTACAAACTTGTACACACTTGTACAAACTTGTACACACTTGTACAAACTTGTGTACACTTGTACAACCTTGTACACACTTGTACAACCTTGTACACACTTGTACAACCTTGTACACACTTGTACAACCTCGTACACACTTGTACAACCTTGTACACACTTGTACAACCTTGTACACAATTGTAAAACCTTGTACACACTTTTACAACCTTGTACATACTTGTACACCCTTGTACACACTTGTACAAAATTTTACATTCTTGTACATACTTGTACACCCTTGTACACACTTGTACAACCTTGTACAAACCTGTACACCCTTGTACACACTTGTACAAGCTTGTACACACTTGTACAAGCTTGTACACACTTGTACACCCTTGTACAAACTTGTGCACCCTTGAACACTTTTGTACACCCTTGTACACATTTGTACAACCTTGTACAAACTTTAACACACTTGTACAAACATGTACACACTTGAACAACCTTGTACACACGTGTACAAACCTTGTACACACTTGTACAAGCTTGTGCACACTTGTACAACCTTGTACACACTTGTACAACCTTGTACACACTTGTACAACCTTGTACACACTTGTACAAGCTTGTACACACTTGTACAACCTTGTACAAACCTGTACACCCTTGTACACACTTGTACAAGCTTGTACACGATTGTACACCCTTGTACACACTTGTGCACCCTTGTACACACTTGTACACCCTTGTACACACTTGTACAACCTTTTAAAAACTTGTACACACTTGTACAAACTTGTACATTCTTGTACATACTTGTACACCCTTGTAAACACTTGTACAACCTTGTACAAACCTGTACACCCTTGTACACACTTGTACAAGCTTGTACACACTTGTACAAGCTTGTACACACTTGTACACCCTTGTACAAACTTGTGCACCCTTGTACACTTTTGTACACCCTTGTATTCATTTGTACAAACTTGTACAAACTTGTACACACTTGTACAAACTTGTACACACTTGTACAAACTTGTACACCCTTGTACACACTTGTACAACCTTGTACACACTTGTACAACCTTGTACACACTTGTACAACCTTGTACAAACCTGTACACCCTTGTACACACTTGTACAAGCTTGTACACGATTGTACACTCTTGTACACACTTGTGCAACCTTGTACACACTTGTACAACCTTGTACACACTTGTACAACCTTGTACACACTTGTTCAAGCTTGTACACACTTGTACAACCTTGTACACACTTGTACACCCTTGTACACACTTGTACAACCTTTTACAAACTTGTACACACTTGTACAAAATTGTACATTCTTGTACATACTTGTACACCCTTGTACACACTTGTACACCCTTGTACAAACTTGTGCACCCTTGTACACTTTTGTACACCCTTGTACACATTTGTACAAACTTGTACAAACTTGTACACACTTGTACAAACTTGTACACACTTGTACAAACTTGTGTACACTTGTACAACCTTGTACACACTTGTACAACCTTGTACACACTTGTACAACCTTGTACACACTTGTACAACCTTGTACACACTTGTACAACCTTGTACACAATTGTAAAACCTTGTACACACGTGTACAACCTTGTACAAACTTGTACACACTTGTACAAACTTGTACACCCTTGTACACACTTGTACAACCTTGTACACACTTGTACAAATTTGTACAACCTTGTACAAACTTGTACACACTTGTACAACCTTGTACATTCTTGTACATACTTGTACAACCTTGTACACACTTGTACAACCTTGTACAAACCTGTAAACCCTTGTACAAGCTTGTACACACTTGTACACCCTTGTACAAATTGTGCACCCTTGTACACTTTTGTACACCCTTGTACACACTTGTTCAACCTTGTACAAACCTGTAAACCCTTGTACAAGCTTGTACACACTTGTACAAGCTTGTACACACTTGTACACCCTTGTACAAACTTGTGCACCCTTGTACACTTTTGTACACCCTTGTACACATTTGTACAACCTTGTACAAACTTGTACACACTTGTACAAACTTGTACACACTTGTACAACCTTGTACACACTTGTACAACCTTGTACACACTTGTACAACCTTGTACACACTTGTACAACCTTGTACACACTTGTACAAGCTTGTACACACTTGTACAACCTTGTACACACTTGTACAACCTTGTACACACTTGTACAACCTTTTACACAAATGTAAAACCTTGTACACACTTGTACATTCTTGTACAAACTTGTACTTACTTGTACAACCTTGTACAAACTTGTACACACTTGTACAAACTTTTACAGCCTTGTACACATTTGTACACCCTTGTAAACACTTGTACAACCTTGTACAAACCTGTACACCCTTGTACACACTTGTACAAGCTTGTACACGATTGTACACCCTTGTACACACTTGTGCACCATTGTACACACTTGTGCACCATTGTACACACTTGTACACCCTTGTACACACTTGTACAACCTTTTACAAACTTGTACACACTTGTACAAACTTGTACATTCTTTTGTACACCCTTGTAAACACTTGTACAACCTTGTACAAACCTGTACACCCTTGTACACACTTGTACAAGCTTGTACACACTTGTACAAGCTTGTACACACTTGTACACCCTTGTACAAACTTGTGCACCCTTGTACACTTTTGTACACCCTTGTATTAATTTGTACAACCTTGTACAAACTTGTACACACTTGTACAAACTTGTACACACTTGTACAAACTTGTACACCCTTGTACACACTTGTACAACCTTGTACACACTTGTACAACCTTGTACACAATTGTACAACCTTGTACAACCATGTACACACTTGTACAACCTTGTACACAATTGTACAACCTTGTACACACTTGTACACCTTTGTACACACTTATACAACCTTGTACACACTTGTACAACCTTGTACACACTTGTACAACCTTGTACACACTTGTACAACCTTGTACACACTAGTACAACCTTGTACACACTTGTACAACCTTGTACACACTTGTACAACCTTGTAAAGACTTTTACAAGCTTGTACACGATTGTACACCCTTGTACACACTTGTGCACCCTTGTACACACTTGTACAAGCTTGTACACGATTGTACACCCTTGTACACACTTGTGCACCCTTGTACACACTTGTACAACCTTGTACACACTTGTACAACCTTGTACACACTTGTACAACCTTGTACACACTTGTACAACCTTGTACACACTTGTACAACCTTGTACACACTTGTACAACCTTGTACACACTTGTACAACCTTGTACACACTTGTACAAGCTTGTACACACTTGTACAACCTTGTACACACTTGTACAACCTTTTACACAATTGTAAAACCTTGTACACACTTGTACATTCTTGTACAAACTTGTACTTACTTGTACAACCTTGTACAAACTTGTACACACTTGTACAAACTTTTACATCCTTGTACACATTTGTACACCCTTGTACACACTTGTACAACCTTGTACAAACCTGTACAACCTTGTACACACTTGTACAAGCTTGTACACGATTGTACACCCTTGTACACACTTGTTCACCCTTGTATACACTTGTACACTCTTGTACACACTTGTACAACCTTTTACAAACTTGTACACACTTGTACAAACTTGTACATTCTTGTACATACTTGTACACCCTTGTAAACACTTGTACAAACTTGTACACTTTTGTACACCCTTGTATACATTTGTACAACCTTGTACAAACTTGTACACACTTGTACAAACTTGTACACACTTGTACAAACTTGTACACCCTTGTACACACTTGTACAACCTTGTACACACTTGTACAACCTTGTACACACTTGTACAACCTTGTACACACTTGTACAACCTTGTACAAACCTGTACACCCTTGTACACACTTGTACAAGCTTGTACACGATTGTACACCCTTGTACACACTTGTGCACCCTTGTACACACTTGTACACCCTTGTACACACTTGTACAACCTTTTACAAACTTGTACACACTTGTACAAACTTGTACATTCTTGTACATACTTGTACACCCTTGTAAACACTTGTACAACCTTGTACAAACCTGTACACCCTTGTACACACTTGTACAAGCTTGTACACACTTGTACAAGCTTGTACACACTTGTACACCCTTGTACAAACTTGTGCACCGTTGTACACTTTTGTACACCCTTGTATACATTTGTACAACCTTGTACAAACTTGTACACACTTGTACAAACTTGTACACACTTGTACAAACTTGTACACCCTTGTACACACTTGTACAACCCTGTACACACTTGTTCAACCTTGTACACACTTGTACAACCTTGTACACAATTGTACAACCTTGTACAACCTAGTACACACTTGTACAACCTTGTACACACTTGTACTACCTTGTACACACTTGTACACCCTTGTAAACACTTGTACAACCTTGTACAAACCTGTACACCCTTGTACACACTTGTACAAGCTTGTACACACTTGTACAAGCTTGTACACACTTGTACAAGCTTGTACACACTTGTACACCCTTGTACAAACTTGTGCACCCTTGTACACTTTTGTACACCCTTGTACAAACTTGTACACACTTGTACAAACTTGTACACACTTGTACAAACTTGTACACCCTTGTACACACTTGTACAACCTTGTACACACTTGTACAACCTTGTACACACTTGTACAACCTTGTACACAATTGTACAACCTTGTACAACCTTGTACAAACTTGTACACACTTGTACAAACTTGTACACACTTGTACAACCTTGTACACACTTGTACAACCTTGTACACACTTGTACAACCTTGTACACACTTGTACAACCTTGTACACACTTGTACAACCTTGTACACACTTGTACAACCTTGTACACACTTGTACAACCTTGTACACACTTGTACAACCTTGTACACACTTGTACAAGCTTGTACACACTTGTACAACCTTGTACACACTTGTACAACCTTTTACACAATTGTAAAACCTTGTACACACTTGTACATTCTTGTACAAACTTGTACTTACTTGTACAACCTTGTACAAACTTGTACACACTTGTACAAACTTTTACAGCCTTGTACACATTTGTACACCCTTGTACACACTTGTACAACCTTGTACAAACCTGTACACCCTTGTACACACTTGTACAAGCTTGTACACGATTGTACACCCTTGTACACACTTGTGCACCATTGTACACACTTGTGCACCATTGTACACACTTGTACACCCTTGTACACACTTGTACAACCTTGTACAAACCTGTACACCCTTGTACACACTTGTACAACCTTGTACAAACCTGTACACACTTGTACAAGCTTGTACACACTTGTACAAGCTTGTACACACTTGTACACCCTTGTACAAACTTGTGCACCCTTGTACACTTTTGTACACCCTTGTATACATTTGTACAAACTTGTACAAACTTGTACACACTTGTACAAACTTGTACACACTTGTACAAACTTGTACACCCTTGTACACACTTGTACAACCTTGTACACACTTGTACAACCTTGTACAAACCTGTACACCCTTGTACACACTTGTACAAGCTTGTACACGATTGTACACTCTTGTACACACTTGTGCAACCTTGTACACACTTGTACAACCTTGTACACACTTGTACAACCTTGTACACACTTGTTCAACCTTGTACACACTTGTACAACCTTGTACACACTTGTACACCCTTGTACACACTTGTACAACCTTTTACAAACTTGTACACACTTGTACAAAATTGTACATTCTTGTACATACTTGTACACCCTTGTACACACTTGTACAACATTGTACAAACCTGTACACCCTTGTACACACTTGTACAAGCTTGTACACACTTGTACAAGCTTGTACACACTTGTACACCCTTGTACAAACTTGTGCACCCTTGTACACTTTTGTACACCCTTGTACACATTTGTACAACCTTGTACAAACTTGTACACACTTGTACAAACTTGTACACACTTGTACAAACTTGTGTACACTTGTACAACCTTGTACACACTTGTACAACCTTGTACACACTTGTACAACCTTGTACACACTTGTACAACCTCGTACACACTTGTACAACCTTGTACACACTTGTACAACCTTGTACACAATTGTAAAACCTTGTACACACTTTTACAACCTTGTACATACTTGTACACCCTTGTACACACTTGTACAAAATTTTACATTCTTGTACATACTTGTACACCCTTGTACACACTTGTACAACCTTGTACAAACCTGTACACCCTTGTACACACTTGTACAAGCTTGTACACACTTGTACAAGCTTGTACACACTTGTACACCCTTGTACAAACTTGTGCACCCTTGAACACTTTTGTACACCCTTGTACACATTTGTACAACCTTGTACAAACTTTAACACACTTGTACAAACATGTACACACTTGAACAACCTTGTACACACGTGTACAAACCTTGTACACACTTGTACAAGCTTGTACACACTTGTACAACCTTGTACACACTTGTACAACCTTGTACACACTTGTACAACCTTGTACACACTTGTACAAGCTTGTACACACTTGTACAACCTTGTACAAACCTGTACACCCTTGTACACACTTGTACAAGCTTGTACACGATTGTACACCCTTGTACACACTTGTGCACCCTTGTACACACTTGTACACCCTTGTACACACTTGTACAACCTTTTACAAACTTGTACACACTTGTACAAACTTGTACATTCTTGTACATACTTGTACACCCTTGTAAACACTTGTACAACCTTGTACAAACCTGTACACCCTTGTACACACTTGTACAAGCTTGTACACACTTGTACAAGCTTGTACACACTTGTACACCCTTGTACAAACTTGTGCACCCTTGTACACTTTTGTACACCCTTGTATACATTTGTACAAACTTGTACAAACTTGTACACACTTGTACAAACTTGTACACACTTGTACAAACTTGTACACCCTTGTACACACTTGTACAACCTTGTACACACTTGTACAACCTTGTACACACTTGTACAACCTTGTACAAACCTGTACACCCTTGTACACACTTGTACAAGCTTGTACACGATTGTACACTCTTGTACACACTTGTGCAACCTTGTACACACTTGTACAACCTTGTACACACTTGTACAACCTTGTACACACTTGTTCAAGCTTGTACACACTTGTACAACCTTGTACACACTTGTACACCCTTGTACACACTTGTACAACCTTTTACAAACTTGTACACACTTGTACAAAATTGTACATTCTTGTACATACTTGTACACCCTTGTACACACTTGTACACCCTTGTACAAACTTGTGCACCCTTGTACACTTTTGTACACCCTTGTACACATTTGTACAAACTTGTACAAACTTGTACACACTTGTACAAACTTGTACACACTTGTACAAACTTGTGTACACTTGTACAACCTTGTACACACTTGTACAACCTTGTACACACTTGTACAACCTTGTACACACTTGTACAACCTTGTACACACTTGTACAACCTTGTACACAATTGTAAAACCTTGTACACACGTGTACAACCTTGTACAAACTTGTACACACTTGTACAAACTTGTACACCCTTGTACACACTTGTACAACCTTGTACACACTTGTACAAATTTGTACAACCTTGTACAAACTTGTACACACTTGTACAACCTTGTACATTCTTGTACATACTTGTACAACCTTGTACACACTTGTACAACCTTGTACAAACCTGTAAACCCTTGTACAAGCTTGTACACACTTGTACACCCTTGTACAAATTGTGCACCCTTGTACACTTTTGTACACCCTTGTACACACTTGTTCAACCTTGTACAAACCTGTAAACCCTTGTACAAGCTTGTACACACTTGTACAAGCTTGTACACACTTGTACACCCTTGTACAAACTTGTGCACCCTTGTACACTTTTGTACACCCTTGTACACATTTGTACAACCTTGTACAAACTTGTACACACTTGTACAAACTTGTACACACTTGTACAACCTTGTACACACTTGTACAACCTTGTACACACTTGTACAACCTTGTACACACTTGTACAACCTTGTACACACTTGTACAAGCTTGTACACACTTGTACAACCTTGTACACACTTGTACAACCTTGTACACACTTGTACAACCTTTTACACAATTGTAAAACCTTGTACACACTTGTACATTCTTGTACAAACTTGTACTTACTTGTACAACCTTGTACAAACTTGTACACACTTGTACAAACTTTTACAGCCTTGTACACATTTGTACACCCTTGTAAACACTTGTACAACCTTGTACAAACCTGTACACCCTTGTACACACTTGTACAAGCTTGTACACGATTGTACACCCTTGTACACACTTGTGCACCATTGTACACACTTGTGCACCATTGTACACACTTGTACACCCTTGTACACACTTGTACAACCTTTTACAAACTTGTACACACTTGTACAAACTTGTACATTCTTTTGTACACCCTTGTAAACACTTGTACAACCTTGTACAAACCTGTACACCCTTGTACACACTTGTACAAGCTTGTACACACTTGTACAAGCTTGTACACACTTGTACACCCTTGTACAAACTTGTGCACCCTTGTACACTTTTGTACACCCTTGTATTAATTTGTACAACCTTGTACAAACTTGTACACACTTGTACAAACTTGTACACACTTGTACAAACTTGTACACCCTTGTACACACTTGTACAACCTTGTACACACTTGTACAACCTTGTACACAATTGTACAACCTTGTACAACCATGTACACACTTGTACAACCTTGTACACAATTGTACAACCTTGTACACACTTGTACACCTTTGTACACACTTATACAACCTTGTACACACTTGTACAACCTTGTACACACTTGTACAACCTTGTACACACTTGTACAACCTTGTACACACTTGTACAACCTTGTACACACTTGTACAACCTTGTACACACTTGTACAACCTTGTAAAGACTTGTACAAGCTTGTACACGATTGTACACCCTTGTACACACTTGTGCACCCTTGTACACACTTGTACAAGCTTGTACACGATTGTACACCCTTGTACACACTTGTGCACCCTTGTACACACTTGTACAACCTTGTACACACTTGTACAACCTTGTACACACTTGTACAACCTTGTACACACTTGTACAACCTTGTACACACTTGTACAACCTTGTACACACTTGTACAACCTTGTACACACTTGTACAACCTTGTACACACTTGTACAAGCTTGTACACACTTGTACAACCTTGTACACACTTGTACAACCTTTTACACAATTGTAAAACCTTGTACACACTTGTACATTCTTGTACAAACTTGTACTTACTTGTACAACCTTGTACAAACTTGTACACACTTGTACAAACTTTTACATCCTTGTACACATTTGTACACCCTTGTACACACTTGTACAACCTTGTACAAACCTGTACAACCTTGTACACACTTGTACAACCTTGTACACACTTGTACAAGCTTGTACACGATTGTACACCCTTGTACACACTTGTTCACCCTTGTATACACTTGTACACTCTTGTACACACTTGTACAACCTTTTACAAACTTGTACACACTTGTACAAACTTGTACATTCTTGTACATACTTGTACACCCTTGTAAACACTTGTACAACCTTGTACACTTTTGTACACCCTTGTATACATTTGTACAACCTTGTACAAACTTGTACACACTTGTACAAACTTGTACACACTTGTACAAACTTGTACACCCTTGTACACACTTGTACAACCTTGTACACACTTGTACAACCTTGTACACACTTGTACAACCTTGTACACACTTGTACAACCTTGTACAAACCTGTACACCCTTGTACACACTTGCACAAGCTTGTACACGATTGTACACCCTTGTACACACTTGTGCACCCTTGTACACACTTGTACACCCTTGTACACACTTGTACAACCTTTTACAAACTTGTACACACTTGTACAAACTTGTACATTCTTGTACATACTTGTACACCCTTGTAAACACTTGTACAACCTTGTACAAACCTGTACACCCTTGTACACACTTGTACAAGCTTGTACACACTTGTACAAGCTTGTACACACTTGTACACCCTTGTACAAACTTGTGCACCGTTGTACACTTTTGTACACCCTTGTATACATTTGTACAACCTTGTACAAACTTGTACACACTTGTACAAACTTGTACACACTTGTACAAACTTGTACACCCTTGTACACACTTGTACAACCCTGTACACACTTGTTCAACCTTGTACACACTTGTACAACCTTGTACACAATTGTACAACCTTGTACAACCTAGTACACACTTGTACAACCTTGTACACACTTGTACTACCTTGTACACACTTGTACACCCTTGTAAACACTTGTACAACCTTGTACAAACCTGTACACCCTTGTACACACTTGTACAAGCTTGTACACACTTGTACAAGCTTGTACACACTTGTACAAGCTTGTACACACTTGTACACCCTTGTACAAACTTGTGCACCCTTGTACACTTTTGTACACCCTTGTACAAACTTGTACACACTTGTACAAACTTGTACACACTTGTACAAACTTGTACACCCTTGTACACACTTGTACAACCTTGTACACACTTGTACAACCTTGTACACACTTGTACAACCTTGTACACAATTGTACAACCTTGTACAACCTTGTACAAACTTGTACACACTTGTACAAACTTGTACACACTTGTACAACCTTGTACACACTTGTACAACCTTGTACACACTTGTACAACCTTGTACACACTTGTACAACCTTGTACACACTTGTACAACCTTGTACACACTTGTACAACCTTGTACACACTTGTACAACCTTGTACACACTTGTACAACCTTGTACACACTTGTACAACCTTGTACACACTTGTACAACCTTGTACACACTTGTACAACCTTTTACACAATTGTAAAACCTTGTACACACTTGTACATTCTTGTACAAACTTGTACTTACTTGTACAACCTTGTACAAACTTGTACACACTTGTACAAACTTTTACAGCCTTGTACACATTTGTACACCCTTGTACACACTTGTACAACCTTGTACAAACCTGTACACCCTTGTACACACTTGTACAAGCTTGTACACGATTGTACACCCTTGTACACACTTGTGCACCATTGTACACACTTGTGCACCATTGTACACACTTGTACACCCTTGTACACACTTGTACAACCTTTTACAAACTTGTACACACTTGTACAAACTTGTACAAACTTGTACATTCTTTTGTACACCCTTGTAAACACTTGTACAACCTTGTACAAACCTGTACACCCTTGTACACACTTGTACAAGCTTGTACACACTTGTACACCCTTGGACAAACTTGTGCACCCTTGTACACTTTTGTACACCCTTGTATTAATTTGTACAACCTTGTACAAACTTGTACACACTTGTACAAACTTGTACACACTTGTACAAACTTGTACACCCTTGTACACACTTGTACAACCTTGTACACACTTGTACAACCTTGTACACAATTGTACAACCTTGTACAACCATGTACACACTTGTACAACCATGTACACACTTGTACAACCTTGTACACACTTGTACAACCTTGTACACACTTGTACACCTTTGTACACACTTATACAACCTTGTACACACTTGTACAACCTTGTACACACTTGTACAACCTTGTACACACTTGTACAACCTTGTACACACTTGTACAACCTTGTACACACTTGTACAACCTTGTAAAAACTTGTACAAGCTTGTACACGATTGTACACCCTTGTACACACTTGTGCACCCTTGTACACACTTGTACAACCTTGTACACACTTGTACAACCTTGTACACACTTGTACAACCTTGTACACACTTGTACAACCTTGTACACACTTGTACAACCTTGTACACACTTGTACAACCTTGTACACACTTGTACAACCTTGTACACACTTGTACAAGCTTGTACACACTTGTACAACCTTGTACACACTTGTACAACCTTTTACACAATTGTTAAACCTTGTACACACTTGTACATTCTTGTACAAACTTGTACTTACTTGTACAACCTTGTACAAACTTGTACACACTTGTACAAACTTTTACATCCTTGTACACATTTGTACACCCTTGTACACACTTGTACAACCTTGTACAAACCTGTACAACCTTGTACACACTTGTACAAGCTTGTACACGATTGTACATCCTTGTACACACTTGTTCACCCTTGTATACACTTGTACACTCCTGTACACACCTGTACAACCTTTTACAAACTTGTACACACTTGTACAAACTTGTACATTCTTGTACATACTTGTACACCCTTGTAAACACTTGTACAACCTTGTACACTTTTGTACACCCTTGTATACATTTGTACAACCTTGTACAAACTTGTACACACTTGTACAAACTTGTACACACTTGTACAAACTTGTACACCCTTGTACACACTTGTAAAACCTTGTACACACTTGTACACACTTGTAAAACCTTGTACACACTTGTACAACCTTGTACACACTTGTACAACCTTGTACAAACCTGTACACGATTGTACACCCTTGTACACACTTGTGCACCCTTGTACACACTTGTACACCCTTGTACACACTTGTACAACCTTTTACAAACTTGTACACACTTGTACAAACTTGTACACACTTGTACAAACTTGTACATTCTTGTACATACTTGTACACCCTTGTAAACACTTGTACAACCTTGTACAAACTTGTACACCCATTGTACACACTTGTACAACCTTGTACACACTTGTTCAACCTTGTACACACTTGTACAACCTTGTACACAATTGTACAACCTTGTACAACCTAGTACACACTTGTGCACCATTGTACACACTTGTGCACCATTGTACACACTTGTACACCCTTGTACACACTTGTACAACCTTTTACAAACTTGTACACACTTGTACAAACTTGTACAAACTTGTACATTCTTTTGTACACCCTTGTAAACACTTGTACAACCTTGTACAAACCTGTACACCCTTGTACACACTTGTACAAGCTTGTACACACTTGTACAAGCTTGTACACACTTGTACACCCTTGTACAAACTTGTGCACCCTTGTACACTTTTGTACACCCTTGTATTAATTTGTACAACCTTGTACAAACTTGTACACACTTGTACAAACTTGTACACACTTGTACAAACTTGTACACCCTTGTACACACTTGTACAACCTTGTACACACTTGTACAACCTTGTACACAATTGTACAACCTTGTACAACCATGTACACACTTGTACAACCATGTACACACTTGTACAACCTTGTACACACTTGTACAACCTTGTACACACTTGTACACCTTTGTACACACTTATACAACCTTGTACACACTTGTACAACCTTGTACACACTTGTACAACCTTGTACACACTTGTACAACCTTGTACACACTTGTACAACCTTGTACACACTTGTACAACCTTGTAAAAACTTGTACAAGCTTGTACACGATTGTACACCCTTGTACACACTTGTGCACCCTTGTACACACTTGTACAACCTTGTACACACTTGTACAACCTTGTACACACTTGTACAACCTTGTACACACTTGTACAACCTTGTACACACTTGTACAACCTTGTACACACTTGTACAACCTTGTACACACTTGTACAACCTTGTACACACTTGTACAAGCTTGTACACACTTGTACAACCTTGTACACACTTGTACAACCTTTTACACAATTGTAAAACCTTGTACACACTTGTACATTCTTGTACAAACTTGTACTTACTTGTACAACCTTGTACAAACTTGTACACACTTGTACAAACTTTTACATCCTTGTACACATTTGTACACCCTTGTACACACTTGTACAACCTTGTACAAACCTGTACAACCTTGTACACACTTGTACAAGCTTGTACACGATTGTACATCCTTGTACACACTTGTTCACCCTTGTATACACTTGTACACTCCTGTACACACCTGTACAACCTTTTACAAACTTGTACACACTTGTACAAACTTGTACATTCTTGTACATACTTGTACACCCTTGTAAACACTTGTACAACCTTGTACACTTTTGTACACCCTTGTATACATTTGTACAACCTTGTACAAACTTGTACACACTTGTACAAACTTGTACACACTTGTACAAACTTGTACACCCTTGTACACACTTGTAAAACCTTGTACACACTTGTACACACTTGTAAAACCTTGTACACACTTGTACAACCTTGTACACACTTGTACAACCTTGTACAAACCTGTACACGATTGTACACCCTTGTACACACTTGTGCACCCTTGTACACACTTGTACACCCTTGTACACACTTGTACAACCTTTTACAAACTTGTACACACTTGTACAAACTTGTACATTCTTGTACATACTTGTACACCCTTGTAAACACTTGTACAACCTTGTACAAACTTGTACACCCATTGTACACACTTGTACAACCTTGTACACACTTGTTCAACCTTGTACACACTTGTACAACCTTGTACACAATTGTACAACCTTGTACAACCTAGTACACACTTGTACAACCTTGTACACACTTGTACTACCTTGTACACACTTGTACACCCTTGTAAACACTTGTACAACCTTGTACAAACCTGTACACCCTTGTACACACTTGTACAAGCTTGTACACACTTGTACAAGCTTGTACACACTTGTACAAGCTTGTACACACTTGTACAAGCTTGTACACACTTGTACACCCTTGTACAAACTTGTGCACCCTTGTACACTTTTGTACACCCTTGTACAAACTTGTACACACTTGTACAAACTTGTACACACTTGTACAAACTTGTACACCCTTGTACACACTTGTACAACCTTGTACACACTTGTACAACCTTGTACACACTTGTACAACCTTGTACACAATTGTACAACCTTGTACAACCTTGTACACACTTGTACAACCTTGTACACACTTGTACAACCTTGTACACACTTGTACAACCTTGTACACACTTGTACAACCTTGTACACACTTGTACACCTTTGTACACACTTGTACAACCTTGTACACACTTGTACAACCTTGTACACACTTGTAAACCTTGTACAAACTTTTTCAACCTTGTACACACTTATACAACCTTGTACACACTTGTACAACCTTGTACACACTTGTACAACCTTGTACACACTTGTACAACCTTGTACACACTTGTACAACCTTGTAAAAACATGTACAACCTTGTACACACTTGTACACCCTTGTACACACTTGTACAAACTTGTACACACTTGTACAAACTTGTACACACTTGTACAAACTTGTACACCCTTGTACACACTTGTACAACCTTGTACACACTTGTACAACCTTGTAAACAATTGTACAACCTTGTAAACAATTGTACAACCTTGTACAACCTTGTACACACTCGTACAACCTTGTACACACTTGTACAACCTTGTACACACTTGTACACCTTTGTACACACTTGTACAACCTTGTACACACTTGTACAACCTTATACACACTTGTACAACCTTGTACACACTTGTAAAACCTTTTACAAACTTGTACACACTTGTACAAACTTGTACATTTTTGTACAAATGTATACAAGGGTGTACAAAAGTGTACAAGGGTGCACAAGTTTGTACAAGGGTGTACAAGTGTGTACAAGCTTGTACAAGTGTGTACAAGCTTGTACAAGTGTGTACAAGAGTGTACAGGTTTGTACAAGGTTGTACAAGTGTTTACAAGGGTGTACAAGTATGTACAAGAATGTACAAGTTTGTACAAGTGTGTACAAGTTTGTAAAAGGTTGTACAAGTGTGTACAAGGGTGTACAAGTGTTTACAAGGGTGCACAAGTGTGTACAAGGGTGTACAATCGTGTACAAGCTTGTACAAGTGTGTACAAGGTTTGTACAAGTGTGTACAAGGTTGTTCAAGTGTGTACATGTTTGTACAAGTGTGTACAAGTTTGTACAAGGTTGTACAAATGTGTACAAGGGTGTACAAAAGTGTACAAGGGTGCACAAGTTTGTACAAGGGTGTACAAGCTTGTACAAGCTTGTAAAAGTGTGTACAAGCTTGTACAAGTGTGTACAAGGGTGTACAGGTTTGTACAAGGTTGTACAAGTGTGTACAAGGGTGTACAAGTATGTACAAGAATGTACAATTTTGTACAAGTGTGTACAAGTTTGTAAAAGGTTGTACAAGTGTGTACAAGGGTGTACAAGTGTGTACAAGGTTGTACAAGTGTGTACAAGCTTGAACAAGTGTGTACAAGGTTGTACAAGTGTGTACAAGGTTGTACAAGTGTGTACAAGGTTGCACAATTGTGTACAAGAGTGTACAATCGTGTACAAGCTTGTACAAGTGTGTACAAGGGTGTACAGGTTTGTACAAGGTTGTACAAGTGTGTACAAGGTTGTACAAGTGTGTACAAGGGTGTACAAGTTTGTACAAGTGTGTACAAGTTTGTACAAGTGTGTACAAGTTTGTACAAGTGTGTACAAGTTTGTACAAGTTTGTACAAATGTATACAAGGGTGTACAAAAGTGTACAAGGGTGCACAAGTTTGTACAAGGGTGTACAAGTGTGTACAAGCTTGTACAAGTGTGTACAAGCTTGTACAAGTGTGTACAAGGGTATACAGGTTTGTACAATTTTGTACAAGTGTTTACAAGGGTGTACAAGTATGTACAAGAATGTACAAGTTTGTACAAGTGTGTACAAGTTTGTAAAAGGTTGTACATGTGTGTACAAGGGTGTACAAGTGTGTACAAGGGTGCACAAGTGTGTACAAGGGTGTACAATCGTGTACAAGCTTGTACAAGTGTGTACAAGGGTGTACAGGTTTGTACAAGGTTGTACAAGTGTGTACAAGGGTGTACAAATGTATACAAGGATGTAAAAGTTTGTACAAGTGTGTACAAGTTTGTACAAGGTTGTACAAGTAAGTACAAGTTTGTACATGAATGTACAAGTGTGTACAAGGGTTTACAATTGTGTAAAAGGTTGTACAAGTGTGTACAAGGTTGTACAAGTGTGTACAAGGTTGTACAAGTGTGTACAAGGTTGTACAAGTGTGTACAAGGTTGTACAAGTGTGTAAAAGGTTGTTCAAGTGTGTACATGTTTGTACAAGTGTGTTTAAGTTTGTACAAGGTTGTACACACTTGTACAAGCTTGTACACACTTGTACACCCTTGTACAAACTTGTGCACCCTTGAACACTTTTGTACATCCTTGTACACATTTGTACAACCTTGTACAAACTTAAACACACTTGTACAAACATGTACACACTTGAACAACCTTGTACACACTTGTACAACCTTGTAAACACTTGTACAAGCTTGTACACACTTGTACAACCTTGTACACACTTGTACAACCTTGTACACACTTGTACAAGCTTGTACACACTTGTACAACCTTGTACACACTTGTACAAGCTTGTACACACTTGTACACCCTTGTACAAACTTGTGCACCGTTGTACACTTTTGTACACCCTTGTATACATTTGTACAACCTTGTACAAACTTGTACACACTTGTACAAACTTGTACACACTTGTACAAACTTGTACACACTTGTACAAACTTGTACACCCTTGTACACACTTGTACAACCTTGTACACACTTGTTCAACCTTGTACACACTTGTACAACCTTGTACACAATTGTACAACCTTGTACAACCTAGTACACACTTGTACAACCTTGTACACACTTGTACTACCTTGTACACACTTGTACACCCTTGTAAACACTTGTACAACCTTGTACAAACCTGTACACCCTTGTACACACTTGTACAAGCTTGTTCACACTTGTACAAGCTTGTACACACTTGTACAAGCTTGTACACACTTGTACACCCTTGTACAAACTTGTGCACCCTTGTACACTTTTGTACACCCTTGTACAAACTTGTACACACTTGTACAAACTTGTACACACTTGTACAAACTTGTACACCCTTGTACACACTTGTACAACCTTGTACACACTTGTACAACCTTGTACACACTTGTACAACCTTGTACACAATTGTACAACCTTGTACAACCTTGTACAAACTTGTACACACTTGTACAAACTTGTACACACTTGTACAACCTTGTACACACTTGTACAACCTTGTACACACTTGTACAACCTTGTACACACTTGTACAACCTTGTACACACTTGTACAACCTTGTACACACTTGTACAACCTTGTACACACTTGTACAACCTTGTACACACTTGTACAACCTTGTACACACTTGTACAACCTTGTACACACTTGTACAACCTTTTACACAATTGTAAAACCTTGTACACACTTGTACATTCTTGTACAAACTTGTACTTACTTGTACAACCTTGTACAAACTTGTACACACTTGTACAAACTTTTACAGCCTTGTACACATTTGTACACCCTTGTACACACTTGTACAACCTTGTACAAACCTGTACACCCTTGTACACACTTGTACAAGCTTGTACACGATTGTACACCCTTGTACACACTTGTGCACCATTGTACACACTTGTGCACCATTGTACACACTTGTACAACCTTGTACACACTTGTACAACCTTTTACAAACTTGTACACACTTGTACAAACTTGTACAAACTTGTACATTCTTTTGTACACCCTTGTAAACACTTGTACAACCTTGTACAAACCTGTACACCCTTGTACACACTTGTACAAGCTTGTACACACTTGTACAAGCTTGTACACACTTGTACACCCTTGTACAAACTTGTGCACCCTTGTACACTTTTGTACACCCTTGTATTAATTTGTACAACCTTGTACAAACTTGTACACACTTGTACAAACTTGTACACACTTGTACAAACTTGTACACCCTTGTACACACTTGTACAACCTTGTACACACTTGTACAACCTTGTACACAATTGTACAACCTTGTACAACCATGTACACACTTGTACAACCTTGTACACACTTGTACAACCTTGTACACACTTGTACACCTTTGTACACACTTATACAACCTTGTACACACTTGTACAACCTTGTACACACTTGTACAACCTTGTACACACTTGTACAACCTTGTACACACTTGTACAACCTTGTACACACTTGTACAACCTTGTAAAAACTTGTACAAGCTTGTACACGATTGTACACCCTTGTACACACTTGTGCACCCTTGTACACACTTGTACAACCTTGTACACACTTGTACAACCTTGTACACACTTGTACAACCTTGTACACACTTGTACAACCTTGTACACACTTGTACAACCTTGTACACACTTGTACAACCTTGTACACACTTGTATAACCTTGTACACACTTGTACAAGCTTGTACACACTTGTACAACCTTGTACACACTTGTACAACCTTTTACACAATTGTAAAACCTTGTACACACTTGTACATTCTTGTACAAACTTGTACTTACTTGTACAACCTTGTACAAACTTGTACACACTTGTACAAACTTTTACATCCTTGTACACATTTGTACACCCTTGTACACACTTGTACAACCTTGTACAAACCTGTACAACCTTGTACACACTTGTACAAGCTTGTACACGATTGTACACCCTTGTACACACTTGTTCACCCTTGTATACACTTGTACACTCTTGTACACACCTGTACAACCTTTTACAAACTTGTACACACTTGTACAAACTTGTACATTCTTGTACATACTTGTACACCCTTGTAAACACTTGTACAACCTTGTACACTTTTGTACACCCTTGTATACATTTGTACAACCTTGTACAAACTTGTACACACTTGTACAAACTTGTACACACTTGTACAAACTTGTACACCCTTGTACACACTTGTACAACCTTGTACACACTTGTACAACCTTGTACACACTTGTACAACCTTGTACAAACCTGTACACGATTGTACACCCTTGTACACACTTGTGCACCCTTGTACACACTTGTACACCCTTGTACACACTTGTACAACCTTTTACAGACTTGTACACACTTGTACAAACTTGTACATTCTTGTACATACTTGTACACCCTTGTAAACACTTGTACAACCTTGTACAAACCTGTACACCCTTGTACACACTTGTACAAGCTTGTACACACTTGTACAAGCTTGTACACACTTGTACACCCTTGTACAAACTTGTGCACCGTTGTACACTTTTGTACACCCTTGTATACATTTGTACAACCTTGTACAAACTTGTACACACTTGTACAAACTTGTACACACTTGTACAAACTTGTACACCCTTGTACACACTTGTACAACCTTGTACACACTTGTTCAACCTTGTACACACTTGTACAACCTTGTACACAATTGTACAACCTTGTACAACCTAGTACACACTTGTACAACCTTGTACACACTTGTACTACCTTGTACACACTTGTACACCCTTGTAAACACTTGTACAACCTTGTACAAACCTGTACACCCTTGTACACCCTTGTAAACACTTGTACAACCTTGTACAAACCTGTACACCCTTGTACACACTTGTACAAGCTTGTACACACTTGTACAAGCTTGTACACACTTGTACAAGCTTGTACACACTTGTACACCCTTGTACAAACTTGTGCACCCTTGTACACTTTTGTACACCCTTGTACAAACTTGTACAACCTTGTACAAACCTGTACACCCTTGTACACACTTGTACAAGCTTTACACACTTGTACAACCTTGTACACACTTGTACAACCTTGTACACACTTGTACAACCTTGTACACACTTGTACAACCTTGTACACACTTGTACAACCTTGTAAAAACTTGTACAAGCTTGTACACGATTGTACACCCTTGTACACACTTGTGCACCCTTGTACACACTTGTACAACCTTGTACACACTTGTACAACCTTGTACACACTTGTACAACCTTGTACACACTTGTACAACCTTGTACACACTTGTACAACCTTGTACACACTTGTACAACCTTGTACACACTTGTATAACCTTGTACACACTTGTACAAGCTTGTACACACTTGTACAACCTTGTACACACTTGTACAACCTTTTACACAATTGTAAAACCTTGTACACACTTGTACATTCTTGTACAAACTTGTACTTACTTGTACAACCTTGTACAAACTTGTACACACTTGTACAAACTTTTACATCCTTGTACACATTTGTACACCCTTGTACACACTTGTACAACCTTGTACAAACCTGTACAACCTTGTACACACTTGTACAAGCTTGTACACGATTGTACACCCTTGTACACACTTGTTCACCCTTGTATACACTTGTACACTCTTGTACACACCTGTACAACCTTTTACAAACTTGTACACACTTGTACAAACTTGTACATTCTTGTACATACTTGTACACCCTTGTAAACACTTGTACAACCTTGTACACTTTTGTACACCCTTGTATACATTTGTACAACCTTGTACACACTTGTACACACTTGTACAAACTTGTACACACTTGTACAAACTTGTACACCCTTGTACACACTTGTACAACCTTGTACACACTTGTACAACCTTGTACACACTTGTACAACCTTGTACAAACCTGTACACGATTGTACACCCTTGTACACACTTGTGCACCCTTGTACACACTTGTACACCCTTGTACACACTTGTACAACCTTTTACAAACTTGTACACACTTGTACAAACTTGTACATTCTTGTACATACTTGTACACCCTTGTAAACACTTGTACAACCTTGTACAAACCTGTACACCCTTGTACACACTTGTACAAGCTTGTACACACTTGTACAAGCTTGTACACACTTGTACACCCTTGTACAAACTTGTGCACCGTTGTACACTTTTGTACACCCTTGTATACATTTGTACAACCTTGTACAAACTTGTACACACTTGTACAAACTTGTACACACTTGTACAAACTTGTACACCCTTGTACACACTTGTACAACCTTGTACACACTTGTACTACCTTGTACACACTTGTACACCCTTGTAAACACTTGTACAACCTTGTACAAACCTGTACACCCTTGTACACACTTGTACAAGCTTGTACACACTTGTACAAGCTTGTACACACTTGTACAAGCTTGTACACACTTGTACACCCTTGTACAAACTTGTGCACCCTTGTACACTTTTGTACACCCTTGTACAAACTTGTACACACTTGTACAAACTTGTACACACTTGTACAAACTTGTACACCCTTGTACACACTTGTACAACCTTGTACACACTTGTACAACCTTGTACACACTTGTACAACCTTGTACACAATTGTACAACCTTGTACAACCTTGTACACACTTGTACAACCTTGTACACACTTGTACAACCTTGTACACACTTGTACAACCTTGTACACACTTGTACACCTTTGTACACAATTGTACAACCTTGTACACACTTGTACAACCTTGTACACACTTGTAAACCTTGTACACAATTTTTCAACCTTGTACACACTTATACAACCTTGTACACACTTGTACAACCTTGTACACACTTGTACAACCTTGTACACACTTGTACAACCTTGTACACACTTGTACAACCTTGTAAAAACATGTACAACCTTGTACACACTTGTACACCCTTGTACACACTTGTACAAGCTTGTACACACTTGTACAAACTTGTACACACTTGTACAAACTTGTACACACTTGTACAAACTTGTACACCCTTGTACACACTTGTACAACCTTGTACACACTTGTACAACCTTGTAAACAATTGTACAACCTTGTAAACAATTGTACAACCTTGTACAACCTTGTACACACTCGTACAACCTTGTACACACTTGTACAACCTTGTACACACTTGTACACCTTTGTACACACTTGTACAACCTTGTACACACTTGTACAACCTTATACACACTTGTACAACCTTGTACACACTTGTAAAACCTTTTACAAACTTGTACACACTTGTACAAACTTGTACATTTTTGTACAAATGTATACAAGGGTGTACAAAAGTGTACAAGGGTGCACAAGTTTGTACAAGGGTGTACAAGTGTGTACAAGCTTGTACAAGTGTGTACAAGCTTGTACAAGTGTGTACAAGAGTGTACAGGTTTGTACAAGGTTGTACAAGTGTTTACAAGGGTGTACAAGTATGTACAAGAATGTACAAGTTTGTACAAGTGTGTACAAGTTTGTAAAAGGTTGTACAAGTGTGTACAAGGGTGTACAAGTGTTTACAAGGGTGCACAAGTGTGTACAAGGGTGTACAATCGTGTACAAGCTTGTACAAGTGTGTACAAGGGTGTACAGGTTTGTACAAGGTTGTACAAGTGTGTACAAGGTTGTACAAGTGTGTACAAGCTTGTACAAGTGTGTACAAGGTTGTACAAGTGTGTACAAGGTTGTACAGGTGTGTACAAGCTTGTACAAGTGTGTACAAGGTTTGTACAAGTGTGTACAAGGTTGTTCAAGTGTGTACATGTTTGTACAAGTGTGTTTAAGTTTGTACAAGGTTGTACAAATGTGTACAAGGGTGTACAAAAGTGTTCAAGGGTGCACAAGTTTGTACAAGGGTGTACAAGTGTGTACAAGCTTGTACAAGTGTGTACAAGCTTGTACAAGTGTGTACAAGCTTGTACAAGTGTGTACAAGGGTGTACAGGTTTGTACAAGGTTGTACAAGTGTGTACAAGGGTGTACAAGTATGTACAAGAATGTAAAATTTTGTACAAGTGTGTACAAGGGTGTACAAGTGTGTACAAGGTTGTAAAAGTGTGTACAAGGTTTTACAATTGTGTACAAGGTTGTACAAGTGTGTACAAGGTTGTACAAGTGTGTACGAGGTTGTACAAGTGTGTACGAGGTTGTACAAGTGTGTACAAGGTTGTACAAGTGTGTACAAGTTTGTACAAGTGTGTACAAGGTTGTACAAGTGTACACAAGTTTGTACAAGTGTGTACAAGTTTGTACAAGTGTGTACAAGTTTGTACAAGGTTGTACAAATGTGTACAAGGGTGTACAAAAGTGTACAAGGGTGCACAAGTTTGTACAAGGGTGTACAAGCTTGTACAAGCTTGTACAAGTGTGTACAAGCTTGTACAAGTGTGTACAAGGGTGTACAGGTTTGTACAAGGTTGTACAAGTGTGTACAAGGGTGTACAAGTATGTACAAGAATGTACAATTTTGTACAAGTGTGTACAAGTTTGTAAAAGGTTGTACAAGTGTGTACAAGGGTGTACAAGTGTGTACAAGGTTGTACAAGTGTGTACAAGCTTGAACAAGTGTGTACAAGGTTGTACAAGTGTGTACAAGGTTGTACAAGTGTGTACAAGGTTGCACAAGTGTGTACAAGAGTGTACAATCGTGTACAAGCTTGTACAAGTGTGTACAAGGGTGTACAGGTTTGTACAAGGTTGTACAAGTGTGTACAAGGTTGTACAAGTGTGTACAAGGGTGTACAAGTTTGTACAAGTGTGTACAAGTTTGTACAAGTGTGTACAAGTTTGTACAAGTGTGTACAAGTTTGTACAAGTTTGTACAAATGTATACAAGGGTGTACAAAAGTGTACAAGGGTGCACAAGTTTGTACAAGGGTGTACAAGTGTGTACAAGCTTGTACAAGTGTGTACAAGCTTGTACAAGTGTGTACAAGGGTATACAGGTTTGTACAATTTTGTACAAGTGTTTACAAGGGTGTACAAGTATGTACAAGAATGTACAAGTTTGTACAAGTGTGTACAAGTTTGTAAAAGGTTGTACATGTGTGTACAAGGGTGTACAAGTGTGTACAAGGGTGCACAAGTGTGTACAAGGGTGTACAATCGTGTACAAGCTTGTACAAGTGTGTACAAGGGTGTACAGGTTTGTACAAGGTTGTACAAGTGTGTACAAGGGTGTACAAATGTATACAAGGATGTAAAAGTTTGTACAAGTGTGTACAAGTTTGTACAAGGTTGTACAAGTTAGTACAAGTTTGTACATGAATGTACAAGTGTGTACAAGGTTTTACAATTGTGTAAAAGGTTGTACAAGTGTGTACAAGGTTGTACAAGTGTGTACAAGCTTGTACAAGTGTGTACAAGGTTGTACAAGTGTGTACAAGGTTGTACAAGTGTGTACAAGCTTGTACAAGTGTGTACAAGGTTGTACAAGTGTGTAAAAGGTTGTTCAAGTGTGTACATGTTTGTACAAGTGTGTTTAAGTTTGTACAAGGTTGTACACACTTGTACAAGCTTGTACACACTTGTACACCCTTGTACAAACTTGTGCACCCTTGAACACTTTTGTACACCCTTGTACACATTTGTACAACCTTGTACAAACTTAAACACACTTGTACAAACATGTACACACTTGAACAACCTTGTACACACTTGTACAACCTTGTAAACACTTGTACAAGCTTGTACACACTTGTACAACCTTGTACACACTTGTACAACCTTGTACACACTTGTACAAGCTTGTACACACTTGTACAACCTTGTACACACTTGTACAACCTTTTACACAATTGTAAAACCTTGTACACACTTGTACATTCTTGTACAAACTTGTACTTACTTGTACAACCTTGTACAAACTTGTACACACTTGTACAAACTTTTACATCCTTGTATACTTTTGTACACCCTTGTACACACTTGTACAACCTTGTACACAATTGTAAAACCTTGTACACACTTGTACAACCTTGTACACACTTGTACACCCTTGTACACACTTGTACAAAATTTTACATTCTTGTACATACTTGTACACCCTTGTACACACTTGTACAACCTTGTACAAACCTGTACACCCTTGTACACACTTGTACAAGCTTGTACACACTTGTACAAGCTTGTACACACTTGTACAAGCTTGTACACACTTGTACACCCTTGTACAAACTTGTGCACCCTTGAACACTTTTGTACACCCTTGTACACATTTGTACAACCTTGTACAAACTTAAACACACTTGTACAAACATGTACACACTTGAACAACCTTGTACACACTTGTACAACCTTGTACACACTTGTACAAGCTTGTACACACTTGTACAACCTTGTACACACTTGTACAACCTTGTACACACTTGTACAACCTTGTACACACTTGTACAAGCTTGTACACACTTGTACAACCTTGTACACACTTGTACAACCTTTTACACAATTGTAAAACCTTGTACACACTTGTACATTCTTGTACAAACTTGTACTTACTTGTACAACCTTGTACAAACTTGTACACACTTGTACAAACTTTTACATCCTTGTATACATTTGTACACCCTTGTACACACTTGTACAACCTTGTACAAACCTGTACACCCTTGTACACACTTGTACAAGCTTGTACACGATTGTACACCCTTGTACACACTTGTGCACCCTTGTACACACTTGTACACCCTTGTACACACATGTACAACCTTTTACAAACTTGTACACACTTGTACAAACTTGTACATTCTTGTACATACTTGTACACCCTTGTAAACACTTGTACAAAATTGTACAAACCTGTACACCCTTGTACACACTTGTACAAGCTTGTACACACTTGTACAAGCTTGTACACACTTGTACACCCTTGTACAAACTTGTGCACCCTTGTACACTTTTGTACACCCTTGTATACATTTGTACAAACTTGTACAAACTTGTACACACTTGTACAAACTTGTACACACTTGTACAAACTTGTACACCCTTGTACACACTTGTACAACCTTGTACACACTTGTACAACCTTGTACAAACCTGTACACCCTTGTACACACTTGTACAAGCTTGTACACGATTGTACACTCTTGTACACACTTGTGCAACCTTGTACACACTTGTACAACCTTGTACACACTTGTACAACCTTGTACACACTTGTTCAAGCTTGTACACACTTGTACAACCTTGTACACACTTGTACAACCTTGTACACACTTGTACACCCTTGTACACACTTGTACAACCTTTTACAAACTTGTACACACTTTTACAAAATTGTACATTTTTGTACATACTTGTACACCCTTGTACACACTTGTACAACCTTGTACAAACCTGTACACCCTTGTACACACTTGTACAAGCTTGTACACACTTGTACAAGCTTGTACACACTTGTACAAGCTTGTACACACTTGTACACCCTTGTACAAACTTGTGCACCCTTGTACACTTTTGTACACCCTTGTACACATTTGTACAACCTTGTACAAACTTGTACACACTTGTACAAACTTGTACACACTTGTACAAACTTGTGTACACTTGTACAACCTCGTACACACTTGTACAACCTCGTACACACTTGTACAACCTCGTACACACTTGTACAACCTCGTACACACTTGTACAACCTCGTACACACTTGTACAACCTCGTACACACTTGTACAACCTTGTACACACTTGTACAACCTTGTACACAATTGTAAAACCTTGTACACACTTTTACAACCTTGTACATACTTGTACACCCTTGTACAAACTTGTGCACCCTTGAACACTTTTGTACTCCCTTGTACACATTTGTACAACCTTGTACATACTTGTACACCCTTGTACACACTTGTACAACCTTGTACAAACCTGTACACCCTTGTACACACTTGTACAAGCTTGTACACACTTGTACAAGCTTGTACACACTTGTACAAGCTTGTACACACTTGTACACCCTTGTACAAACTTGTGCACCCTTGAACACTTTTGTACACCCTTGTACACATTTGTACAACCTTGTACAAACTTAAACACACTTGTACAAACATGTACACACTTGAACAACCTTGTACACACGTGTACAAACCTTGTACACACTTGTACAACCTTGTACACACTTGTACAACCTTGTACACACTTGTACAAGCTTGTACACACTTGTACAACCTTGTACACACTTGTACAACCTTGTACAAACCTGTACACCCTTGTACACACTTGTACAAGCTTGTACACGATTGTACACCCTTGTACACACTTGTGCACCCTTGTACACACTTGTACACCCTTGTACACACTTGTACGACCTTTTACAAACTTGTACACACTTGTACAAACTTGTACATTCTTGTACATACTTGTACACCCTTGTAAACACTTGTACAACCTTGTACAAACCTGTACACCCTTGTACACACTTGTACAAGCTTGTACACACTTGTACAAGCTTGTACACATTTGTACACCCTTGTACAAACTTGTGCACCCTTGTACACTTTTGTACACCCTTGTATACATTTGTACAAACTTGTACAAACTTGTACACACTTGTACAAACTTGTACACACTTGTACAAACTTGTACACCCTTGTACACACTTGTACAACCTTGTACACACTTGTACAACCTTGTACACACTTGTACAACCTTGTACAAACCTGTACACCCTTGTACACACTTGTACAAGCTTGTACACGATTGTACACTCTTGTACACACTTGTGCAACCTTGTACACACTTGTACAACCTTGTACACACTTGTACAACCTTGTACACACTTGTTCAAGCTTGTACACACTTGTACAACCTTGTACACACTTGTACACCCTTGTACACACTTGTACAACCTTTTACAAACTTGTACACACTTGTACAAAATTGTACATTCTTGTACATACTTGTACACCCTTGTACACACTTGTACACCCTTGTACAAACTTGTGCACCCTTGTACACTTTTGTACACCCTTGTACACATTTGTACAAACTTGTACAAACTTGTACACACTTGTACAAACTTGTACACACTTGTACAAACTTGTGTACACTTGTACAACCTTGTACACACTTGTACAACCTTGTACACACTTGTACAACCTTGTACACACTTGTACAACCTTGTACACACTTGTACAACCTTGTACACACTTGTACAACCTTGTACACAATTGTAAAACCTTGTACACACGTGTACAACCTTGTACAAACTTGTACACACTTGTACAAACTTGTACACCCTTGTACACACTTGTACAACCTTGTACACACTTGTACAAATTTGTACAACCTTGTACAAACTTGTACACACTTGTACAACCTTGTACAAACTTGTACACACTTGTACACACTTTTACATCCTTGTACACATTTGTACACCCTTAAACACACTTGTACAACCTTTTACAAACTTGTACACACTTGTACAAACTTGTACATTCTTGTACATACTTGTACAACCTTGTACACACTTGTACAACCTTGTACAAACCTGTAAACCCTTGTACAAGCTTGTACACACTTGTACAAGCTTGTACACACTTGTACAAGCTTGTACACACTTGTACACCCTTGTACAAACTTGTGCACCCTTGTACACTTTTGTACACCCTTGTACACACTTGTTCAACCTTGTACAAACCTGTAAACCCTTGTACAAGCTTGTACACACTTGTACAAGCTTGTACACACTTGTACACCCTTGTACAAACTTGTGCACCCTTGTACACTTTTGTACACCCTTGTACACATTTGTACAACCTTGTACAAACTTGTACACACTTGTACAAACTTGTACACACTTGTACAACCTTGTACACACTTGTACAACCTTGTACACACTTGTACAAACTAGTACACACTTGTACAACCTTGTACACACTTGTACACCCTTATACACACTTGTACAAAATTTTACATTCTTGTACATACTTGTACACCCTTGTACACACTTGTACAACCTTGTACAAACCTGTACACCCTTGTACACACTTGTACAAGCTTGTACACACTTGTACAAGCTTGTACACACTTGTACACCCTTGTACAAACTTGTGCACCCTTGTACACTTTTGTACACCCTTGTACACACTTGTTCAACCTTGTACAAACCTGTAAACCCTTGTACAAGCTTGTACACACTTGTACAAGCTTGTACACACTTGTACACCCTTGTACAAACTTGTGCACCCTTGTACACTTTTGTACACCCTTGTACACATTTGTACAACCTTGTACAAACTTAAACACACTTGTACAAACATGTACACACTTGAACAACCTTGTACACACGTGTACAAACCTTGTACACACTTGTACAACCTTGTACACACTTGTACAACCTTGTACACACTTGTACAAGCTTGTACACACTTGTACAACCTTGTACACACTTGTACAACCTTGTACAAACCTGTACACCCTTGTACACACTTGTACAAGCTTGTACACGATTGTACACCCTTGTACACACTTGTGCACCCTTGTACACACTTGTACACCCTTGTACACACTTGTACAACCTTTTACAAACTTGTACACACTTGTACAAACTTGTACATTCTTGTACATACTTGTACACCCTTGTAAACACTTGTACAACCTTGTACAAACCTGTACACCCTTGTACACACTTGTACAAGCTTGTACACACTTGTACAAGCTTGTACACATTTGTACACCCTTGTACAAACTTGTGCACCCTTGTACACTTTTGTACACCCTTGTATACATTTGTACAAACTTGTACAAACTTGTACACACTTGTACAAACTTGTACACACTTGTACAAACTTGTACACCCTTGTACACACTTGTACAACCTTGTACACACTTGTACAACCTTGTACACACTTGTACAACCTTGTACAAACCTGTACACCCTTGTACACACTTGTACAAGCTTGTACACGATTGTACACTCTTGTACACACTTGTGCAACCTTGTACACACTTGTACAACCTTGTACACACTTGTACAACCTTGTACACACTTGTTCAAGCTTGTACACACTTGTACAACCTTGTACACACTTGTACACCCTTGTACACACTTGTACAACCTTTTACAAACTTGTACACACTTGTACAAAATTGTACATTCTTGTACATACTTGTACACCCTTGTACACACTTGTACACCCTTGTACAAACTTGTGCACCCTTGTACACTTTTGTACACCCTTGTACACATTTGTACAAACTTGTACAAACTTGTACACACTTGTACAAACTTGTACACACTTGTACAAACTTGTGTACACTTGTACAACCTTGTACACACTTGTACAACCTTGTACACACTTGTACAACCTTGTACACACTTGTACAACCTTGTACACACTTGTACAACCTTGTACACACTTGTACAACCTTGTACACAATTGTAAAACCTTGTACACACGTGTACAACCTTGTACAAACTTGTACACACTTGTACAAATTTGTACACCCTTGTACACACTTGTACAACCTTGTACACACTTGTACAAATTTGTACAACCTTGTACAAACTTGTACACACTTGTACAACCTTGTACAAACTTGTACACACTTGTACACACTTTTACATCCTTGTACACATTTGTACACCCTTAAACACACTTGTACAACCTTTTACAAACTTGTACACACTTGTACAAACTTGTACATTCTTGTACATACTTGTACAACCTTGTACACACTTGTACAACCTTGTACAAACCTGTAAACCCTTGTACAAGCTTGTACACACTTGTACAAGCTTGTACACACTTGTACAAGCTTGTACACACTTGTACACCCTTGTACAAACTTGTGCACCCTTGTACACTTTTGTACACCCTTGTACACACTTGTTCAACCTTGTACAAACCTGTAAACCCTTGTACAAGCTTGTACACACTTGTACAAGCTTGTACACACTTGTACACCCTTGTACAAACTTGTGCACCCTTGTACACTTTTGTACACCCTTGTACACATTTGTACAACCTTGTACAAACTTGTACACACTTGTACAAACTTGTACACACTTGTACAACCTTGTACACACTTGTACAACCTTGTACACACTTGTACAAACTAGTACACACTTGTACAACCTTGTACACACTTGTACACCCTTATACACACTTGTACAAAATTTTACATTCTTGTACATACTTGTACACCCTTGTACACACTTGTACAACCTTGTACAAACCTGTACACCCTTGTACACACTTGTACAACCTTGTACACACTTGTACAAGCTTGTACACACTTGTACAACCTTGTACACACTTGTACAACCTTGTACACACTTGTACAACCTTGTACACACTTGTACAAGCTTGTACACACTTGTACAACCTTGTACACACTTGTACAACCTTTTACACAATTGTAAAACCTTGTACACACTTGTACATTCTTGTACAAACTTGTACTTACTTGTACAACCTTGTACAACCTTGTACACACTTGTACAAGCTTGTACACACTTGTACAACCTTGTACACACTTGTACAACCTTTTACACAATTGTAAAACCTTGTACACACTTGTACATTCTTGTACAAACTTGTACTTACTTGTACAACCTTGTACAAACTTGTACACACTTGTACAAACTTTTACATCCTTGTATACATTTGTACACCCTTGTACACACTTGTACAACCTTGTACAAACCTGTACACCCTTGTACACACTTGTACAAGCTTGTACACGATTGTACACCCTTGTACACACTTGTGCACCCTTGTACACACTTGTACACCCTTGTACACACATGTACAACCTTTTACAAACTTGTACACACTTGTACAAACTTGTACATTCTTGTACATACTTGTACACCCTTGTAAACACTTGTACAAAATTGTACAAACCTGTACACGCTTGTACACACTTGTACAAGCTTGTACACACTTGTACAAGCTTGTACACACTTGTACACCCTTGTACAAACTTGTGCACCCATGTACACTTTTGTACACCCTTGTATACATTTGTACAAACTTGTACAAACTTGTACACACTTGTACAAACTTGTACACACTTGTACAAACTTGTACACCCTTGTACACACTTGTACAACCTTGTACACACTTGTACAACCTTGTACAAACCTGTACACCCTTGTACACACTTGTACAAGCTTGTACACGATTGTACACTCTTGTACACACTTGTGCAACCTTGTACACACTTGTACAACCTTGTACACACTTGTACAACCTTGTACACACTTGTTCAAGCTTGTACACACTTGTACAACCTTGTACACACTTGTACACCCTTGTACACACTTGTACAACCTTTTACAAACTTGTACACACTTTTACAAAATTGTACATTTTTGTACATACTTGTACACCCTTGTACACACTTGTACAACCTTGTACAAACCTGTACACCCTTGTACACACTTGTACAAGCTTGTACACACTTGTACAAGCTTGTACACACTTGTACAAGCTTGTACACACTTGTACACCCTTGTACAAACTTGTGCACCCTTGTACACTTTTGTACACCCTTGTACATATTTGTACAACCTTGTACAAACTTGTACACACTTGTACAAACTTGTACACACTTGTACAAACTTGTGTACACTTGTACAACCTTGTACACACTTGTACAACCTCGTACACACTTGTACAACCTCGTACACACTTGTACAACCTCGTACACACTTGTACAACCTCGTACACACTTGTACAACCTCGTACACACTTGTACAACCTCGTACACACTTGTACAACCTTGTACACACTTGTACAACCTTGTACACAATTGTAAAACCTTGTACACACTTTTACAACCTTGTACATACTTGTACACCCTTGTACAAACTTGTGCACCCTTGAACACTTTTGTACTCCCTTGTACACATTTGTACAACCTTGTACATACTTGTACACCCTTGTACACACTTGTACAACCTTGTACAAACCTGTACACCCTTGTACACACTTGTACAAGCTTGTACACACTTGTACAAGCTTGTACACACTTGTACAAGCTTGTACACACTTGTACACCCTTGTACAAACTTGTGCACCCTTGAACACTTTTGTACACCCTTGTACACATTTGTACAACCTTGTACAAACTTAAACACACTTGTACAAACATGTACACACTTGAACAACCTTGTACACACGTGTACAAACCTTGTACACACTTGAACAACCTTGTACACACTTGTACAAACTTGTACACACTTGTACAAGCTTGTACACACTTGTACAACCTTGTACACAATTGTACAACCTTGTACAAACCTGTACACCCTTGTACACACTTGTACAAGCTTGTACACGATTGTACACCCTTGTACACACTTGTGCACCCTTGTACACACTTGTACACCCTTGTACACACTTGTACAACCTTTTACAAACTTGTACCCACTTGTACAAACTTGTACATTCTTGTACATACTTGTACACCCTTGTAAACACTTGTACAACCTTGTACAAACCTGTACACCCTTGTACACACTTGTACAAGCTTGTACACACTTGTACAAGCTTGTACACACTTGTACACCCTTGTACAAACTTGTGCACCCTTGTACACTTTTGTACACCCTTGTATACATTTGTACAAACTTGTACAAACTTGTACACACTTGTACAAACTTGTACACACTTGTACAAACTTGTACACCCTTGTACACACTTGTACAACCTTGTACACACTTGTACAACCTTGTACACACTTGTACAACCTTGTACAAACCTGTACACCCTTGTACACACTTGTACAAGCTTGTACACGATTGTACACTCTTGTACACACTTGTGCAACCTTGTACACACTTGTACAACCTTGTACACACTTGTACAACCTTGTACACACTTGTTCAAGCTTGTACACACTTGTACAACCTTGTACACACTTGTACACCCTTGTACACACTTGTACAACCTTTTACAAACTTGTACACACTTGTACAAAATTGTACATTCTTGTACATACTTGTACACCCTTGTACACACTTGTACACCCTTGTACAAACTTGTGCACCCTTGTACACTTTTGTACACCCTTGTACACATTTGTACAAACTTGTACAAACTTGTACACACTTGTACAAACTTGTACACACTTGTACAAACTTGTGTACACTTGTACAACCTTGTACACACTTGTACAACCTTGTACACACTTGTACAAACTAGTACACACTTGTACAACCTTGTACACACTTGTACACCCTTATACACACTTGTACAAAATTTTACATTCTTGTACATACTTGTACACCCTTGTACACACTTGTACAACCTTGTACAAACCTGTACACCCTTGTACACACTTGTACAACCTTGTACACACTTGTACAAGCTTGTACACACTTGTACAACCTTGTACACACTTGTACAACCTTGTACACACTTGTACAACCTTGTACACACTTGTACAAGCTTGTACACACTTGTACAACCTTGTACACACTTGTACAACCTTTTACACAATTGTAAAACCTTGTACACACTTGTACATTCTTGTACAAACTTGTACTTACTTGTACAACCTTGTACAACCTTGTACACACTTGTACAAGCTTGTACACACTTGTACAACCTTGTACACACTTGTACAACCTTTTACACAATTGTAAAACCTTGTACACACTTGTACATTCTTGTACAAACTTGTACTTACTTGTACAACCTTGTACAAACTTGTACACACTTGTACAAACTTTTACATCCTTGTATACATTTGTACACCCTTGTACACACTTGTACAACCTTGTACAAACCTGTACACCCTTGTACACACTTGTACAAGCTTGTACACGATTGTACACCCTTGTACACACTTGTGCACCCTTGTACACACTTGTACACCCTTGTACACACATGTACAACCTTTTACAAACTTGTACACACTTGTACAAACTTGTACATTCTTGTACATACTTGTACACCCTTGTAAACACTTGTACAAAATTGTACAAACCTGTACACGCTTGTACACACTTGTACAAGCTTGTACACACTTGTACAAGCTTGTACACACTTGTACACCCTTGTACAAACTTGTGCACCCATGTACACTTTTGTACACCCTTGTATACATTTGTACAAACTTGTACAAACTTGTACACACTTGTACAAACTTGTACACACTTGTACAAACTTGTACACCCTTGTACACACTTGTACAACCTTGTACACACTTGTACAACCTTGTACAAACCTGTACACCCTTGTACACACTTGTACAAGCTTGTACACGATTGTACACTCTTGTACACACTTGTGCAACCTTGTACACACTTGTACAACCTTGTACACACTTGTACAACCTTGTACACACTTGTTCAAGCTTGTACACACTTGTACAACCTTGTACACACTTGTACACCCTTGTACACACTTGTACAACCTTTTACAAACTTGTACACACTTTTACAAAATTGTACATTTTTGTACATACTTGTACACCCTTGTACACACTTGTACAACCTTGTACAAACCTGTACACCCTTGTACACACTTGTACAAGCTTGTACACACTTGTACAAGCTTGTACACACTTGTACAAGCTTGTACACACTTGTACACCCTTGTACAAACTTGTGCACCCTTGTACACTTTTGTACACCCTTGTACATATTTGTACAACCTTGTACAAACTTGTACACACTTGTACAAACTTGTACACACTTGTACAAACTTGTGTACACTTGTACAACCTTGTACACACTTGTACAACCTCGTACACACTTGTACAACCTCGTACACACTTGTACAACCTCGTACACACTTGTACAACCTCGTACACACTTGTACAACCTCGTACACACTTGTACAACCTCGTACACACTTGTACAACCTTGTACACACTTGTACAACCTTGTACACAATTGTAAAACCTTGTACACACTTTTACAACCTTGTACATACTTGTACACCCTTGTACAAACTTGTGCACCCTTGAACACTTTTGTACTCCCTTGTACACATTTGTACAACCTTGTACATACTTGTACACCCTTGTACACACTTGTACAACCTTGTACAAACCTGTACACCCTTGTACACACTTGTACAAGCTTGTACACACTTGTACAAGCTTGTACACACTTGTACAAGCTTGTACACACTTGTACACCCTTGTACAAACTTGTGCACCCTTGAACACTTTTGTACACCCTTGTACACATTTGTACAACCTTGTACAAACTTAAACACACTTGTACAAACATGTACACACTTGAACAACCTTGTACACACGTGTACAAACCTTGTACACACTTGAACAACCTTGTACACACTTGTACAAACTTGTACACACTTGTACAAGCTTGTACACACTTGTACAACCTTGTACACAATTGTACAACCTTGTACAAACCTGTACACCCTTGTACACACTTGTACAAGCTTGTACACGATTGTACACCCTTGTACACACTTGTGCACCCTTGTACACACTTGTACACCCTTGTACACACTTGTACAACCTTTTACAAACTTGTACCCACTTGTACAAACTTGTACATTCTTGTACATACTTGTACACCCTTGTAAACACTTGTACAACCTTGTACAAACCTGTACACCCTTGTACACACTTGTACAAGCTTGTACACACTTGTACAAGCTTGTACACACTTGTACACCCTTGTACAAACTTGTGCACCCTTGTACACTTTTGTACACCCTTGTATACATTTGTACAAACTTGTACAAACTTGTACACACTTGTACAAACTTGTACACACTTGTACAAACTTGTACACCCTTGTACACACTTGTACAACCTTGTACACACTTGTACAACCTTGTACACACTTGTACAACCTTGTACAAACCTGTACACCCTTGTACACACTTGTACAAGCTTGTACACGATTGTACACTCTTGTACACACTTGTGCAACCTTGTACACACTTGTACAACCTTGTACACACTTGTACAACCTTGTACACACTTGTTCAAGCTTGTACACACTTGTACAACCTTGTACACACTTGTACACCCTTGTACACACTTGTACAACCTTTTACAAACTTGTACACACTTGTACAAAATTGTACATTCTTGTACATACTTGTACACCCTTGTACACACTTGTACACCCTTGTACAAACTTGTGCACCCTTGTACACTTTTGTACACCCTTGTACACATTTGTACAAACTTGTACAAACTTGTACACACTTGTACAAACTTGTACACACTTGTACAAACTTGTGTACACTTGTACAACCTTGTACACACTTGTACAACCTTGTACACACTTGTACAACCTTGTACACACTTGTACAACCTTGTACACACTTGTACAACCTTGTACACACTTGTACAACCTTGTACACAATTGTAAAACCTTGTACACACGTGTACAACCTTGTACAAACTTGTACACACTTGTACAAATTTGTACACCCTTGTACACACTTGTACAACCTTGTACACACTTGTACAAATTTGTACAACCTTGTACAAACTTGTACACACTTGTACAACCTTGTACAAACTTGTACACACTTGTACACACTTTTACATCCTTGTACACATTTGTACACCCTTAAACACACTTGTACAACCTTTTACAAACTTGTACACACTTGTACAAACTTGTACATTCTTGTACATACTTGTACAACCTTGTACACACTTGTACAACCTTGTACAAACCTGTAAACCCTTGTACAAGCTTGTACACACTTGTACAAGCTTGTACACACTTGTACAAGCTTGTACACACTTGTACACCCTTGTACAAACTTGTGCACCCTTGTACACTTTTGTACACCCTTGTACACACTTGTTCAACCTTGTACAAACCTGTAAACCCTTGTACAAGCTTGTACACACTTGTACAAGCTTGTACACACTTGTACACCCTTGTACAAACTTGTGCACCCTTGTACACTTTTGTACACCCTTGTACACATTTGTACAACCTTGTACAAACTTGTACACACTTGTACAAACTTGTACACACTTGTACAACCTTGTACACACTTGTACAACCTTGTACACACTTGTACAAACTAGTACACACTTGTACAACCTTGTACACACTTGTACACCCTTATACACACTTGTACAAAATTTTACATTCTTGTACATACTTGTACACCCTTGTACACACTTGTACAACCTTGTACAAACCTGTACACCCTTGTACACACTTGTACAACCTTGTACACACTTGTACAAGCTTGTACACACTTGTACAACCTTGTACACACTTGTACAACCTTGTACACACTTGTACAACCTTGTACACACTTGTACAACCTTGTACACACTTGTACAAGCTTGTACACACTTGTACAACCTTGTACACACTTGTACAACCTTTTACACAATTGTAAAACCTTGTACACACTTGTACATTCTTGTACAAACTTGTACTTACTTGTACAACCTTGTACAACCTTGTACACACTTGTACAAGCTTGTACACACTTGTACAACCTTGTACACACTTGTACAACCTTTTACACAATTGTAAAACCTTGTACACACTTGTACATTCTTGTACAAACTTGTACTTACTTGTACAACCTTGTACAAACTTGTACACACTTGTACAAACTTTTACATCCTTGTATACATTTGTACACCCTTGTACACACTTGTACAACCTTGTACAAACCTGTACACCCTTGTACACACTTGTACAAGCTTGTACACGATTGTACACCCTTGTACACACTTGTGCACCCTTGTACACACTTGTACACCCTTGTACACACATGTACAACCTTTTACAAACTTGTACACACTTGTACAAACTTGTACATTCTTGTACATACTTGTACACCCTTGTAAACACTTGTACAAAATTGTACAAACCTGTACACGCTTGTACACACTTGTACAAGCTTGTACACACTTGTACAAGCTTGTACACACTTGTACACCCTTGTACAAACTTGTGCACCCATGTACACTTTTGTACACCCTTGTATACATTTGTACAAACTTGTACAAACTTGTACACACTTGTACAAACTTGTACACACTTGTACAAACTTGTACACCCTTGTACACACTTGTACAACCTTGTACACACTTGTACAACCTTGTACAAACCTGTACACCCTTGTACACACTTGTACAAGCTTGTACACGATTGTACACTCTTGTACACACTTGTGCAACCTTGTACACACTTGTACAACCTTGTACACACTTGTACAACCTTGTACACACTTGTTCAACTTATTAGATCTTAGTACACACTTGTACAACCTTGTACACACTTGTACACCCTTGTACACACTTGTACAACCTTTTACAAACTTGTACACACTTTTACAAAATTGTACATTTTTGTACATACTTGTACACCCTTGTACACACTTGTACAACCTTGTACAAACCTGTACACCCTTGTACACACTTGTACAAGCTTGTACACACTTGTACAAGCTTGTACACACTTGTACAAGCTTGTACACACTTGTACACCCTTGTACAAACTTGTGCACCCTTGTACACTTTTGTACACCCTTGTACATATTTGTACAACCTTGTACAAACTTGTACACACTTGTACAAACTTGTACACACTTGTACAAACTTGTGTACACTTGTACAACCTTGTACACACTTGTACAACCTCGTACACACTTGTACAACCTCGTACACACTTGTACAACCTCGTACACACTTGTACAACCTCGTACACACTTGTACAACCTCGTACACACTTGTACAACCTCGTACACACTTGTACAACCTTGTACACACTTGTACAACCTTGTACACAATTGTAAAACCTTGTACACACTTTTACAACCTTGTACATACTTGTACACCCTTGTACAAACTTGTGCACCCTTGAACACTTTTGTACTCCCTTGTACACATTTGTACAACCTTGTACATACTTGTACACCCTTGTACACACTTGTACAACCTTGTACAAACCTGTACACCCTTGTACACACTTGTACAAGCTTGTACTCACTTGTACAAGCTTGTA